>NC_073224.2:55106212-55409242 GCF_029281585.2 Gorilla gorilla gorilla | reverse complement strand
CTTCAGGTTTGCATTGCTCAGGCCTGGCTTTATGGGGAAAACTGCTTTGGGATTGGGGCGTGCTGCAGGTGTGGCCAGTGTGGCCAAGGCCAGCACTGAGGGCAGGGCCACAGGGCGGAGCTGGGGCTACTTCCCCCAACCCCCGCCCCAGGTCAGGGCGCTCTGCACAAGTATGGAAACATTTTTCTCCTGAGTCTTCATTTGAGAGCAATTTAAATTCCTGTAGATGCTGGGGTGGGAGCTGAGAACCTGGGATGAGCAGGTGGGTGGGGCTGAAGCCCTGGGAACAGTGCCAGGCAGGGAGGCCTGGGCTGGGCACCCAGTCCTGGTTTCTGTGAACCACAGGAGGCCCAGAGTGAATGGGCCTTCAATGTGCGGCTCTTAAGGCATCACCAGAGGCATCGCTGGTGCTCAGGAAGCCCCAGGTGCTCAGGAGGGAGTCCCAAAGGCTTCTTGGAGAAACAGGGACTTCATCGAGGCCCTGAGGAAGGCGGAGGGCAGTTGGATAGGCAGAGACAGAAAGAAGGGCAAGAAAAAGCCATGCAGAGGTGGGAGAGCATAGGACATGCTGGAGAAACAAAAGTAGCTAGCTCCATTTGGCTGAAAAGTAAGGCTGGAGGTAGACTGCAGAGGGTCCCTAAAGCACCTCTGCCACCCCCAACAACAGCCAGATAGGCCCTGCTGGCATCTAGACCCAGGATTCTGCCCACCCTGAGGTTTACTCACTATCTTTGCAGAGTCGAGGGGTAACCCACAGACGAGGTAATGACAGGTGCTTCCATGACCCACAGATCCCCCCAACTACTCTGGAACACAGGTACGGGGTATAATTACTCCCAAGAAGGAGGAGGCTGGCCAATGATTCTCTTGCACCCTGGGTAGAGCCCCACTCAACCCCACCTCTACTGTTCCCTCCAGAGGCCGCCTCCATGTGCTAGACATAGCACATCTCCTCCTGTCAGGTCCCAGGTAGGCAGCTGAAGGGGAGCAGAGAGGGTCAAGCACCCGGACTCCTGCCCTGTGCCCTCACCCCAAGTCAGCCCACGGGAGGCTCTGATTCTGGCGCAAGCACTGCAATCTGGGGAGATTTGGGATGCTCCTCAATCTACAAGATCCACATGTTAGGAAGAATCCTGGCTCTGGCGTCACATAGACCTGGGTTCAAATCCCAGCTTTGCCACTTACTAACTGAATGGCCCTTGGCATGTTGCCTAAACTCTCTGTACCTCAGTTTCCTCATCTGCAACATGCGGTGTGATCTGGGGACTGTGGATGGTTGGCTGGAGAGAACATATGTAAGGTAGTTGGCCCAGTGCCTGCATGGGGGGCGCAGAGCGAGAAACACATGAAGGGTATGTGTGCAGGGGGAGAAGACGAGCTGACCCAGATCAGCAGGATTTTCCCCAAATTCACACTTAGTCTTCCTCCTGGTAGGGATGACAGGGCAGACTGGACTTTCAGAGGAGAAGCCAAGCCCAGAGAAGCAAGTGAGTGTCCGTGGCTACACTGTGGGAACATGGGGTCCAGCCTGGTCTCCCCTGCACCCCCAGCCTGCCCCATACCCAACAGGAGCCTATTAGAGAGCCTGGCCCTGAGACCTATCCCTGAGCCCAGCTATTTCCCCCAACCAGGGCGGGTTCCCTGGAAGCTCAGGCCCTGCCCCACCTTTCCCAGAAATCAAGCTGCAGAGTAGGGAGTGGAGCCTGGCCTGGGAACAAGTTCTGGCACCTCCATCCAGACAGTGGCACACGCTGAACCACGTGCCAGGAGGGACAGTCCGTAGCAGCAACTCCCACCCACCCCCAACCCCTGGTGGCCTATCTGGTAAGGGAGAAGACCAGGCCGTGGAATCCAGGAGGAAAGAGGAGCCATTGAAGGGTTCCCTAAAACCACACAGGCAAGGAGGAGCCAGCCCAGACCCAGCATGGGTGAACTCTTCTGCAGACCTTGAGCCCTTGAGAAAGGCTAATAACGTGTTCTCATCCAAAAGGCAGTAGCAGTGGCTCGTGCTGATTACACACTATGCACTAAGCACTGTGCTAGTTGCTGCATGTTTATTTCATTTAGCCTTCATAACAATCCCCATTGTTTAGATACGGGAACTTCAGCACAGAGAAGGTAAGGAATTTGACCAAAATCCCAGAGCTGGGAAGGGGCAGAGCCAGAGTTTGATGGGAGAAAGTGAGGCTCTAGCTTCAGAGCATCGGGGCTGCAGCTGGAGGAGCTGGATTCCCAGGCGAAGGAGCCCTGGGGGAACACCTTGTTCTCTCCCAGCTCTACCTCTAAAGTGGGCATCACATGAACAAGCTCTGCCCAGGATGCGAGCTTGTTAGGAGAACGAATCCGATGACAGGATGGCAGAAGAGTCTTCACCTCTGACTCAGGGCTGAGAAGAGCCTGCAAGTAATTTTCCCTGAGCATCTGTTGTACACAGGGTGCTGAGAGGCCCATGAGGCAATGGGTCATGGATCGAAAGTACAGTGAGATGGGATCTGAGAGGCATAGAGGGAGGTCCCTGCAGGGGACAGTGGGGAGAGTGGGGGTCAGGGTGTCTGGGTGGGCGTCAACTCACCCTGCTGCATCCAGCTCCTCAGTTGTCAGGAGGCCCAGGCCAGCTCTTGGCCACTGCTGCACCTTCAACGTTTGGTTCAGGACCATCATAAGCACAAGAATGATGGAAGTGGTGGGTGAACTGAGGAGGGTGTGTGGAGGCCCTATCTGTGACGCTATCTCAGTGTGTTCTGTGCACACATCCATGATCTTTCTGTTCCCTAGCAATATTATGGGGAGAGCACAGGACCACTTGGTCTGAAGCCCCCACCCTTGCCTTTTGAAATTGGCAGGACTCCCTGCACTGGGCTGATGGACCAGGTGTGCCCCTGCACCCTGACACTCACTTGCTTTCTCCTCTGTCCTGGGATAGGACAAGGTCCCCTTCCCAGGCTCCACTTATGGACTAGTGCTCCAGGTTCCACGCAGACCAGGTGTCTGCAGATCTCCTGCCTAGAGGCAGTGCTTGGGTTAACCTGTGGTGTTCCTCTTAAGATGATGGGATGGGGACCTCAACTGGGTGAGGCCCCCATGGGGGCAGCGCCTGGGACACTCCGAAGTTCTTTCCTGAACACCAGGTGACCTTAGGAGAAAAGAGATTACGTGGGATCTGGTCTTAGGGGCTGTTCAGAGTCGGAGGGCAAGGGTGTCTTCTGTGCCCACCTCTGGGCACAGTTTTTTTTTTTTTTGAGAGATTCCCCTGCCTCAGCCTCCGGAGCCCTACTACAGGCATGCGCCACCATGCCCAGCTAATTTTTTTTTGAGACGGAGTCTCGTTCTGTCGCCAGGCTGGAGTGCAGTAAAGACAGGGTTTCACCATGTTGCCCAGGATGGCCTTGATCTCCTGACCTCATGATGTGCCTGCCTCGGCCTCGCAAAGTGCTGGGATCACAGGCATGAGCCACCGCGCTCGGCCTGGGCACAATTTTTAAAAGAGAGACCACATCTACTAGAGCAGGGGTCCCCAACCTCTGCACCGTGGACCAGACTCTACCAGTCTATAGCCTGTTATGAACCAGGCTGCACAGCAGGAGGTGAGCTGTGGGTGGGCGAGCATGACGGCCTGAGCTCCACCTCTTGTCAGATCAGCAGCCAGCAGCATTAGATTCTCATAGGAGTGTGAACCCTATTGTGAACTGTGCATGCGAGGGATCTAGGGTGCATACTCCTTACGAGAATCTATTGCCTGACGATCTGAAGTGGAACAGTTTCATCCTGAAACCATCCCCCACCCACCCACCCCTACTTTTCTTCCCCACCCCACCCCTGTCCATGGAAAAATAGTCTTCCAAGAAACTGGTCCTTGGTGCCAAAAAGGTTGGGGACCGCTGTACTAGAGAAATGGTCACAAGGACCCTGCAGGCAGAGGGGGAGCAGGAGACAGGGCCCCAGACACACGGCCCATCATGACCTCTTGTTGCACCAAGGAGACACTGAGGCATAGGCGGTGGAGCCAAGGTGGCAGGTGGGGGTAGAGGTGCAGTGCCCCTTTATGGGGAGAGGGGCTAGGGCACTGCCCCAGCTGTCCTATCCGGCAAACTGGGATAGTAGGGCTGGTGTGTGCCAGGAGCTGCCAGTGGGTCTCCCAGAGCCCGTGGTGACAGCCCTCCTTGGGCCTGAGGCCTGCGTCCTGCCTCCCTGTCCATTTTGGGGGCATTTATGATGGAGCCTTCTTGTCCCCACCAGAAGATGCTTGGATTCTGCTAATAACTATATCTCTTCAAACACACCATGCTGGCTCTTGCTTCTCAAACTTTCTATGTGCTGTTCCCAGCCCCACCCCCGACCTCTTCCCCTTGACTTCCCCCTCCTCACCCTCTGGTACTCGGCCTAGACACTCTTTCCTCCAGAAAGCCTTCCCACCTGCCAGGGCCAGGTGTGGTGCGTGGCTATGCCTCTCCCCAGCATCGCACCCCCCACCCTCCCCTGTCACCCAGGGCTGGGACCTCTGCTTGCTGTCTCCCTGCTGCTGGATGTGAGCTCTGTGAGCTCCATGAGCGATGTGCTGGCTTAAATCACAGCACCCCACACCCAGCACAGTGTCTAGCACATAGTTGGTGCTCAGGAGGTATTTGAATGACTGAACGAATGAATGAATAAGAAATGAGGCCGAGACCCCAGGCTAAGCCCCTCCCTGTGGCCCAAGGACCATTTCCTCTTCATCTCTCACTACATGGATCCCAGTGCTTGGCATACAGCACAGGATAACATGTCTGCATTGTCTCCTGGGAGCATGAGAGCCATGCCTGCAGGAAGAGACGCGTCTAACAGAGTGTGGCATTGGATGGCATAGCTGTGACAGCACATGCTCTAGCAAGTAGAAATGGATTTGCTCTGGCTGGGAGACCACAGGAAGCCTTTCCAGACACAGCTCATGAGGCACTTGCTGATGGATGGCAAGTGGGGAGCCAAGGGAAGGAATCAGGAATTGGGGGAAATTCCACGCCTGACAAAGGAATGGAGGGTCAAGAGAATGTGTCGTCTCAGGCTCTCCTCTGGAGAGGAGGATGGTGCCCTCTCATCGTTTCCTTGTCTTTCTGCCAACTGAAATCCATGCCACCAAGCTGTCCTCTTCAGCTCAGGACCCTGTGGCTTAAGCCCTCGAGGATGTGCAGATCATGGGAGGGGGAAACTGAGGCACCCAGACTAACCCACACCTCTCAACAACTCAGGCCTGAATAGCTGCCCAATAAAACTGGCCTTCCTTCCTTCCTCAAGAGCTCCCTGTCCCTCAGACGCCTGGTTCCTAGGGCCCTGGCTAGGAGGAGAAAGAGAACGGGAACCATCCGAAGAGGCATGCATTGTTCTCCAGTGAGTGACTCATGCAGGGAACACTCTGTCCCCCTCAACAGCACTTTTCCCATGTGCTGTTTTGGTGACTCCCAGGAGCAATGATCTGAAGCCCTTTCCACTGCTCCTGCCTCCTGGGCTGCACCCTGGGCCCTCCACCCTCTCCCCAGCTAGAGGCAAGCAGGGAGACCAGACAGGGGAAAGCTCCTCGGAGCTTGGCAGACACCAGGGACCTGTGAGAGCAGGGTCTCGCCTCAGTTTCTCTCTCTCTCTGAAGGGGACGTGACAGAAATGCCAGTCAGTGTGTGGTGGCTTTTTATTACTGGTGTGGAGTGGGTGTGGGGGCAGGCAGAAGTGGTGGCTCCCACCTAGGCCAGCTCCCCATTTCCAAACAGGAGCTGCCTGGGGTGCCCAGGAGGGCCCGGGAACTGGGGGAGTGCAGGCTGGAGGCAGGTGCGAGCGAGGAGCAGATCTTTGGTGAAGGAGGCCGGGCTCTATTTCCAGCGCCCGGTGACTTTAGCCTTGCCACGGGTCTTGGAGCTGCAGGGGAAGCAGGACGCAGTGACATGGAGACACAGGCAGGGTAGTAGGTCACCATGGGGCTGGGGTAGGACTGGGGTGCCAAAGGTGAGAGGAGCAGGCTGGAGCTGCCTCCAGGGGCAGAATAGGGCAGCAGCCTGAGGCTGGAGGGAAGCTTCTCCGCCCCACATTTCACCCCCACCAGCAAGCAGAGGCCACAGGGAGAGAAGCACAAGGCCCCAGAGGAGCCAGAGAAGGAAACCTGTGGGCTGAAGCAGAGGAGGAAGGGCTGGGAGCCTGGGGCCCTCCAAGGAGGAATGGGATAGCTGGAAGGTAGGAAAGGAGGGGGCAGGGGGTGGGCTAGGCGAGAATGACCTCAGACACTTACACTTTCTGGTTATCGTTGATCCTGTTTCGGAGAACATTGATCTGCAAGAAAAGTGGGAAGGACAAAGAGCAACACTGGAGCTGACTGGCTCAGGTCCCAGGTGGCCTGGGGATGGGGAGAAGGGGGCTGAGTGCAGCAGTGCAGGAGGAGAAGGAGGAGCATCGAAGAGTAGGAGGGGTTAGGATAGTTAAGGGTCAGGAGGCGCCCGTGTGCCACAGGCAGAAGCCAAGGAGAAGCTTCCAGGATGCCTCATGGGCCTCCCACTGTGGGGTCCCAGGGCCATAGTAGGTTCAGGATATGAGAGTCCCATAAGAAGGGCCTCTGAGAGCTGGGCACAAAGCTGGAGGCTGTGTCATGGAGCCCTCCTAGCAGCCCAGCCCCAGACCCCTCTGGGGCACCCCTGCCCAGCTGCCCACCATCCCGGAAGCTGTGCCCTTTGAGCAGTAGCATCCCCATGCACCACCCCTGCAGGGCGCTGCCCCGAAGTTTGGCAAATCTGTGTCCTGTTGGCCGGTGCAGAGTTCAGTGTGGAACCAAAAAAAGAGAAAAAAGTGGAAGGCACAGGACTAGAGAGGCCATAACAATGGCTGACACCTGCTGAGCATTTAGTGGGTGCCAGGCTCTGTCCTGAGCACCTTCCCAGATATGAACCCATAGGGCTGCTATGAGGGCATAGTAAGTTAATACATGGGACATGCTTGGAACAGTGGTTGGAACACTATAGCAATAATAACAATTAGTATTATCTCTGTAACCCTCACAATCACCCTCTGAAGTAGATTGTAGTGTTACCTGTGGAAATGGAGGCAAGGAACAGTGGACTAACTCACCCAACGTCACACATCCAGTGAGGGGCACAGGTAGAAATTCAACCCAGGCATTATGGCTCCAAAGTCCATGCCATTGTCACCAGGCAATACAGCCTCTCTCCGTATTGGGAGATGGGAGTACCCTGTAGCCACTGCAGCCTGAGCCTGCCCAGTGAGGGGCTTCTTGCCCAGGGAGGAGTGGTTTGGCAGGAGCAGCAAAGGAGACCTTCCAGGGGAAGCTGAATTCTTCCCTTAGGTAGCAAAGAGGCCCTGGGACCGGGGCTGGGGGGTGGTGGGTAAGGAAGGACTGGCACCCAGGTCTAAGCTCCGGTATGCAGCATCAGTGTCCTCTAAGCCATTTCCTTGCCTGGTGTCTGTTCGCCTAAGACCCTCATTAGTGCACATAGGACCCCGAAAGACTGTGGGCTTGAGGCTCAGCCTAATTGTGCCCATACCAGGGCCTTGGGTGTATGTGGGGAGAAGCACCTCTCTGTTGGCAGCCCTCCCCTTCCACTGGGGGTCCTGGCTTGGTGCATCCTGGTCCTTGTAACCAGCTCAGATCACTGAGCTGCTGCCTCGACATGTTGGAGACCCCCAGGGTTGGAACACCAGGAAAGTGTCTCTGCTCAGCCCCAGCGAGCTCTCAGACACTTCCAGCAAGCAGTCGTCAATGCGGCGGACATGGAACACTGCTGAAGGCCAGGCAGCAGGGGCAGATGCAGGAGCTGAAGGGGGCTGTTGGGGAATAGGGACAGGGACCCAGGGACCTGCAGCAGTATTACCGGACCCAGTGAACCAGGAGGAGTGTGAGATGGAGATGCTGGGCAGGGACAGCATGGTGGCCCACCTCATATTTCTGCTGCTTGAACTTCTCCTGCAAGTCGAACTTCTCTGCCTCCAAGTTATAGATGCTCTGCCACAGCTCCTTGGCCTTCTCCCTGCATGGGCAAGGGTGAGAATGGGGAGGTCCAGTAAGAAAGGGCCCTCCTGGGCCTCCGTCCTGGTCCCGGCCCAGCCCCCAGCGTCCCAGCCCTCCTTCCCACCTCCAGGCCTGCCAAGGGTACCCCAGCCCATCCCCTGGGCCTGACCCAGCCTGGGGACCAGACAGCAGCACCCAGTGCTCAGGAACGGATACCAGGGACTGCCAGGGCAAAGTTCCAAGAACAAGCGGGGAGCAGGAGAAGCCCTTCTGGCGCAGGAGAGCATCTAGTTCAATCCCCTGTCCTGACACCCGTGTGCAGGTGGGTAGGTGAAGCTCAGAGGGGTGGGGCACCTGCTCAGTTCTCTTTCCCCATCAGCAAAGCCCAGAAAGGAGTTGGCCCCACCTGCTGGGGCCCAGCTCTGGTCCCACCAAACTTGCCATGGGAAAATATGTGAGGCAGTCACGCCCTCTGGTGGCTCACAGCAAGAACTGCCCTTGGCCCGACCCCTCCCAGAGCAGATGCAGGCAGTGCCCCAGGACCACTCCTCCCAGCCCCCACCTCAGCTGATCTTCATTCAGGTGGTCGATGGCCAGCACCTTCCTCCTCTCGGCCAGAATCTTCTTCTTCTTTTCCCGCTCAGTCTGCCTCTTCCCACTTTTCCGCTCTGTCTGAAGGGTGTGGGAAGCAGAGAAAACTGGCCAGATTGCCCCCTCCCTGTCCCCTAACCCTCCCCAAACCCTCTGGGGGTGGAGCAAGGCCTGCAGGAGGGCCAGGTTCTTATGCTTTTCTTCCTGCCACACCCCACAACTACCAACTACATTATTCCCTGGGGAAACTGAGGCAGGGGCAAGGAGGATCACGTCAGTCTCTTCCTTCTTTGCCTAACTAATCTCTTCCACCTCTCACCAGCTTCCCCCCTCCCCAGCCAGCCCAATCTCTTCACTCCTCCCCTCCAGCAAGGCGCCTTCCCCTCCCAGGGAGCTCCCCAAAACTATGGGGAGGAAGAAGGCATGAGGTTTTTGGTACCCACCTGGGCCTGCTAAACCGGGAAACCATGACAGAGAGGCCCAGAGAAAAAGACCAAGACGGCAACAGAGACACAGAGAGAAGGCAGGAAGACAAAGGCAAGGAGAGACATGGAAGAGAAGATTCAGATACTCGCTGTAGTCAGCCGGGTTTACTAGGACGTGGGTCTGAGGGTTACAGCAGGGGCTGTTTGATAGCATGAAGACTTTGATGCCAAAGTCTTGGCTGGTATGGTCACCATGGGGGCAGAGGCAGGGGGTGGCCTAGTCCTGAGCTAGGGACTAAGCTGGAAATCTAAGAAAATGTTTTGATTCCTTCACTACCTAGAGAAAATCAATTTCACATATCCCTCCTCCCTTGAGAATGGAGGACCTAGGAGGAATGGGGCACAAAAGTTAGAGATCGAGAGTGAGTTTCCAGGAACAAACAACCTCACATCTGTGTGGCACATAGACACTTTCCATGGTAGCTCATTTGAGCTTCTCAAAGCATCAAGGCAGGCAATATGAGCACCAGCTGAGGCAACCGAGGCTCAGAGGTTGCAAAAGGTCACACAACTGTATGTGGCAGAGCTGGGTCTCCAACTAGAGCTCTGACTCTAGGCACAAGGCTCTTCCAGCTGCACCCAGCCTCCTTGGGGGCTCCTGAGCACTGCTGGGGCCAGGCATGGGGGGCACCATTGGTGCCCCAGGCTCTGCCTGTAGCCCCCTACCCCAGCAAGCCCCTCCTAGTGCAAGCCGCGGTCAGGCTGAAAACCACCTCAGGGCTGGGCATGAGGAGACCTCAGTCTTCCACCCACAGCAGCTGGGAATCTCTTCCTGGGACCTGACCTAAAGTCTACCTGCTGCAGTGGACACCTCATTCCTCAGGGCTATACTAGGATCTCCTGGCAACCCCTGCTGCTCCCTACCTACCTTCTGGATGTAACCCCCAAAATGCATCATGTTGGACAAAGCCTTCTTCTTCCGGGCCTCATCCTCAGCCTTCCTCCTGTTCTCCTCCTCCTCTCGTCGAGCCCTCTCTTCCTGATTTACAGCAGGGAGGAAGAAAGCAAATCAGGGGAAAGGATTGGAAACCCTGATTCTGGGCTGAAGCTTGTGGTCTTCATGGGTGAGTTCAGCTTTCTCTCCGCTCAGCAAGGAGCTTTCTGAGAGGGTAGCTCCCAGCACAGTGCTGGCCCACAGGAGTCCACTGACTGAGAAATGACTGCGTGATTGAATGAGGTCCTGATTCCCAAATGTGAGGTCTCGTCATCCCCTTAAGCTGGGAGTGCCCCTGGAAGACCTGTTGCTCTGGAAATGCCTTCAGCAGCTGCACAGGAAGAGAGCTATGGGGCCTTCGGTTCCCACGAAGTCTGCACTGGGGAAGGGATGAGGGCTGGAGAGTCTTATAAAATAACACGTTCATAAGGACGCAGGCGTTTCTGTCTTGTTTGCTGATGTATTATCAGAGCCAAGACAATGCCCAGCACTTCCTAGGTTGATATTGATATTGTCCCTTTTTTTTCTTCCTTTTTTTTTTTTTTTGAGTTGGAGTTTCATTCTTGTTGCCCAGGCTAGAGTGCAATGGCATGACCTCGGCTCACTGCAACCTCACCTCCCGGGTTCAAGCGATTCTCCTGCCTCAGCCTCCTGAGTAGCTAGGATTACCGGCATGTGCCACCACGCCCGGCTAATTTTGTATTTTTAGTAGAGACAGGGTTTCTCCACGTTGGTCAGGATGGTCTCGAACTCCCAACCTCAAGTGATCTACCCGCTTTGGCCTCCCAAAGTGCTGGGATTACAGGCGTGAGCCACCGCACCCGGCCAATATTGTCTGTTGACTGATTTCATTCATGTTGATGAATAGAGAGGGGCCTGGGGGCCCAGCAGGAGCTGGGAGTATGGGGGGCCTCCATGGGCCTGGGCTGGGGGTCACTCACAGCCAGGCGGTTCTGCCGCTCCTTCTCCTGCTCATTCCGGATGCGCTGCTGCTCGGCCCGCTCTGCCCGACGTCTCTCCTAAGGAGAAGAGGCAAAGCCCACCCAGGTGTGCATAGGGAGAAGGTGACGTCGCAGGTACAGAAACCTGCATGGGGTGGCAAGGGAATTCCTGGGGGAGGGTTCCTTCCAGAGTCTTGAAGCAGTGGTGCCCGGCCTCCAAGGGCCTCCACTTTCAACCAGCTCCACAGATGTGCACACCAGGGTACCTGCAGTGACCTACCTCCAACATTCCTCATGGTGAGACTGCCCTCCACAATTGGGAGACATCAGGCAGGCTCCTTCTGAGCTCTGCCCCCACCTCCATCCCACCCTGCCCTGGCAGCTGCTCTGTGCCATACGCTTGGATAGATGGCCAAGTCATTGCTCCAGCCAGAGCAGCATGTCTGTGGGAAGGCAAGTTTGATGGGGAGAAACAAAAGCAATCAAAGCAGCCTCCACGCTCTGCAGGAGAAGGATGTGGGATTCTGCAGGTCACACTCCCCTTCATCTGCGGGGGAAGAGGAGGCAAGGGCAGGGGTGGCGCAGCAGGCCTGTGACCAATCAGTCCACAGCCCAGGCCTGAATTAGGCCCTGGGGGAGGCCTGAAACAGATCAGACTCAGCTCTGGCAGTCAAGGAGCATCCAGTAGGATGGGGAGGGAAGGCGGGGACCCGAGAAACCAGTCAGGGCTGCAGGAGCTGTGCAGAATGCTGGAGGGCCTCTGAAGGAGACCTCACACCTAGCTGGGTTTGAGGCGCTGAGGAAGGCTGTCTGGAGGAGGTGGGGCCTCACAAAAGGGATGGAGGACAGACTGGGCCATCAGAGAACATTAGGTGGGCAGACTGGACACCTACGATCCTGTCTTTGAGAGAAACGAGCTCCTCCTCCTCTTTCTTCCTGTTCTCAAAGTGAGCCTCGATCAGCGCCTGCAACTCATTCAGGTCCTTCTCCATGCGCTTCCGGTGGATGTCCTGTGGGTGGACCACTGCGGCTCAGAGGCTGCCACTCCAAAGAGTCCAGAGGAGAGATGGGTGGGCTAGACACCCCCCAACGCAGTGCAAAAGACCTCTGGCAGGGCCTGGCGCCTGGCCAGGGAAGGGGTAACTGTGGCCTGAACCCAGGGCCACGCTCATGGACGGGCACCCAGCCTGGCTGGTGCTGCACCCCATCCCACCTATGCTCTACCCCAGCCCAAGGTCACAAAATCTCTGTCACTGAGGGCCCTTGGGACTATCCCCAGCCCAGGCCTGCTCAACCCACAGCCACCGCTTACATCAAAGTCCACTCTCTCTCCATCGGGGATCTTGGGAGGCACCAAGTTGGGCATGAACGACCTGTTGGAGAGAGGAATAGTCAGTGAGCATCAGCCCCATTCTGGACCCAGGGACTGAGGGTGTCCAGGACAGGCAGGGCCCTGATCCTTCCTAGAGAATCTTCCAGCACTGCCCCGACCAACCACAGCAATGATAGTAACACTGACGTCAACAATGGCAGTCCTCAGCCTTGCTCAGCACCAGGGAATACACAAGGCTCTTTCACATACTCTATTTCACTTCATGCTCATGATATGCCCATGAAGTGGGTACCGTTAATCTCACTTAGGAGAACTGAGGCTCAGGGAGGTAGAATGACTTGCTCAAAGCCACACAACTTGGAATCAAAGAAGCTGTGACAAGATGCCATGCTTCTTG
Organism: Gorilla gorilla gorilla; assembly: GCF_029281585.2. NCBI lineage: Eukaryota > Metazoa > Chordata > Mammalia > Primates > Hominidae > Gorilla > Gorilla gorilla. Next base: position 55,396,586 of record NC_073224.2, on the reverse strand, counting down.
GACTCCAAATCCCCTGGTGGACCCCGCAGAAACTGGCCATGAACCTGGGAGTTGTGCAGTTTGGTCCTGGTCCCAACACATACTGAGACCCAGGGGGTTCTCTGATTCTTCATGTCCCCATCTGCCCTCAGGTGTGTGGAGCTGAAATGAGATACCGCAGTGCACAAGAGGCCAGGAAGGGGGAAGGCACTGGGCAAATAAATGGATCTGGGATGTCTTGGGCTGGTTTCAGAAGGCCCCACTGAAATGGGAAGAGCCTGTGAGTGGGCAGAGGTGCCATGGGTCAACCTCTGCTGGCAGGGTTGGCATCATAAAAAGGGAAATGCTCCCTATCCCCCAGCACCCCCAGCACACACCACCTTCAGATGGGCTTCACGTGTGTGGCACCAAGCCGCCCTGCCCTCTCTCAGCTCTCTGAAGCCGCCATGCCTATGCTGGCACGGTTTCATTGTTTGGCTCCCCACAATTTGCTTCCCTTAATCCCAAGGTCCCACCTCGGCCATGTAGGAGGGTGTTCTGGCCATACTGTGAGAGAGGAGAGTGTCTGTTCAGGGCCCTTCCTCTAGAAGAACATAGCCCCATCCCTGCTAGGGTGCACGATTGGTGATGGAGTGTTGGGTGGAATTCAGCCCTCACTCCCTTAGGAAGAGACGCTTGTGCCGTACACAACTTGTACTACTGTACTGTGGTGCTCTGTGCCCACCAAACCCCCAGCCCGTGTCCACTGCACCATACTGCACCCTGTTCCATCATCATCCTCTCTCCCTGAGCCTCTGCTCCCGGCTCTACCCAGGTGCCTCCCCACTCACCTGGGCTTTGGTTTGGACTCCTCCATTGGGCCATCTGGAGGAGATAGAAGCACACAGCCATGGGTCAGGGGGCCCCAGAAGTGGTCCCAACTCCGCCCTCAATGAGCTAGATCCCTGTGGATTTCCATTTCCCCATCTGCACAGTGAGTCCCTCCCGGCACTGGGGAGCCCTGATTCCAGAAGCATCCAGGAGAATGAAGGCAGAGGGGGCTGCAGATGCCACACTCCCCCTCCCATAGAGTTCTGCAGGGCACACACTCACGCAGTGTGGAACTTCACACAAAGCCTTCTCTCACTCACCAGTTCTGGGCAAAGCAATTTTGCTTCTCTTGTGCTTCACAGTGACAAGGCCTTTGGAAAGGTCCCCAAGGGTCCTGGCCCTAGAATCCCCTCCCAGGTCTTTGCCTTCTTTGTTACCCCCTGGACTTCCTGGTGGCCACAGGGCAGAAGCTGATGACATGATTCCAAGCCCCAGCTGATTGTCCCCTCCCCTTTAGAGAAGTGACTGGGACCACCTAGAACCCTGGTGAAGGCTGCAGCATGGCGATGACTGCAGCAATGACCCACCATGACCATCTATGTATTGGGATTTCATCCTGCGGACACCACATCCTGCAAGTGATTTCACCTAAGCTCTAGGAGCTTCATGTGTGGATATGACTTCTGGGTCCCATTGCTCTGTCCAGACCAGGGGGCTGGACAATGGTCCCCTCTCCCACTGGGTGCCACCAATGCAACTTCTCTGGGAGAGGGGGCAAAGTTGAAAGCTCAACATCTAAAACTTTGGAAGTGCCACCAAGTTCTGTCCTCTCCTCTCCCAAACCCTCTCAGTGCACATCCACTTCCCTGGAAAGAGCACTGTGGGCCTTCTCCTCCAAAGCTGCTGTGAGGGGTTCCTTTGCCTCCCTTGTACCTCTCTCCTGATATCCTTACCTTCAGCCTCCTTTGCTTCCTCTTCTTCTTCATCTTCTAAATGAAACACGAGAAATCAATCAAGGTCCTTGTTCTGAGCTCAAGTCCCCCTCTCCGCCACCAGCAAGAGCCTCCCCCACAGATAAGCCCTAGCCAAGATGCACTCTGTTGGTTTTTGGGGTTACAGAGCTGTCTCTCACACACACATTCCCCTGGACCCAAGACTGCCTGACACAAGAGAAGCGCTGGGTCAACGTTTGTTGATTGGGCAATCAATGGTTGAATCTTAGTCGATAGGAGAATCAGGTGCACATGGGAAAGCCTGTTCTGGGGGGTTTCTCACTGCCTCAGAAATGGCTCCAGGGGCTCTCGCCACCCCCTGAGGCCCCTGCACCCTCAACCAGAGACTTACCTTCTGCCCTGGTCTCCTCGGTCTCAGCCTCTGCTTCAGCATCCTCTTCCGCTGCCTCCTCCTGCTCTGGAGAAGTGAAGCAGACAGAGTGAAGAAGCAGGCCCCACTCATGCTATCAGGCAGAACCCAGAGCAGAGAATGGGCAGCGGGGAGTGGGGATGGGGGTCAAGACGTCTAGGTCCAGATGAATTTGGGGGCAACCAACGTGCTGGGGGGCTGCCATTCTTGGTTTTGACTGTCGGCTACCTCCCGCCACCCAGCTTAGCCCCACTCATCCCGGCAACCTCCCTGATGATGGGACTCCACCTCATTCCCCAACTTTCCAGCCCAGAAGTTCCACCCCGTGTCTGGCACCACAGAACATGCCCTGCTTAAGCCGAGGTGTCCAGAAGCTCCTGTCCTGAACCTAGTGACTCTAGACACCCTCAATCCACATCTCAAAGAAACCAAAAGAGTACGACTGTGTGGCTGGATGGCACACCCAACATCTGGATCTTCGTACTATCCAGAAAGTGGACAGGATTTTTCTATTTTCATCTATTTGTTTGGCAGGATGTGGCCCCCATCTCACTCAGGCACTTGGTGTAGACAGACAGACAAACAGAGAAGGGAGACAGGATGCCGCCTGGCCTGGGCTGTGCCTGTAGGAAGTGTTCTGTGATGCCTGTTCACTGATGCACTGGGAAGTGGGTGCCTCTTGGCAGAGGGAGAAGAAAAGCCTGAGACAGGAGGAAGACACCACCGTGGGAGAAGGGTTGGCCTTCATTCCCTCTGTCCTCCCTTCCCAGGTCTGAGTCCTCTCTGAAGCCTGGAGATGCCTTTTATCTGATCCCTGCAGGAGTCTTACCTCAAAATGATCCTTCTAGAAAGTGTGAAAGCAGAGGGCTAGCGAGGAAGGACATGGCCATTGTGGGGTCCACCTTTAGGCCATCTTGTTCACACCTCTGCCACCTCATCTGACGTGTCATTTCTCTGTATAATATACCCCAGCCCACCCAGTGGCCATGCAACATCCCAAGGATGGGGAGCTTATTGCCTCCCCAACCCACCTAATGCATCTTGAGATATAGCTGTCAGAACGCACTTTCTAAAATTAAGCCCTGGTCTCACTCCCTTGCCTTGGTCCTGTGCTCCCCATCAGCAGGGCGCATCTGAAGGCTGATGTCATGTCCTTCCTGCTCTGGCTATTTCCAGTCTCCCTGGCTGCTCTCCAGAGGACTCTGTCCCCAGACCCCCCAACCAACACCTGGCCACCCTGCTTGGCGCTGTCCAGCTCCTAAGGAGGGCCCAGCATGGAACACTGGGGTGTGCGCGGGGGCAGGGTGGCGCTGCTGTCTTCCAGGTGCCGGGTCCCCTTTATGGCCACATTTGGAGCAGCTTGGGAGACCAGCTAGCCTTGGTCCCTCCCACCACCCAACCCAGGGGAAGGATCCAGGAACCAGGAAGAGGAGCCAATGGCCCTGAAGTTCAGGCATGATGATCAGCTTGGAACTGTGATCCTGGCCCCTGGGAGGCAGGGGAGGAAACGACTGACCCACTCCGTCCCTGCCCCCTACTCACACCCCCCAGAACAGAGCCCCTGGACAAGGAGGCTGCACTCGGGACAGCAGGCAGCAGAAAGCACCACAGAAGGAAAGGCTGTACTACCGTCTTCGTCCTCTCTCCAGTCCTCCTCTTCTGAGGTTCAGGGAGTGGCCGCAGCGGAGGGGAAAAGCGAGACAGGTTAGTCTGGGAGCAGAGAGCCCGGGGCAGGAGCAGCCGCCCAGCGCAGTGGTTTTAAGAGTGTGGGCTTTGGAGTTAGGCCGGCATTCCAATTCCCAAGCCACTACTTTCCAGCAACAGGGGCAACTCTCAGTTACTTCCCTGAGCCTCAGGTGCCTCATCAGTAAAATGGGAATCATTCTACTCACTTCTCAGCCGTGGTGAGGACTGAATGACCTAGCGTGCATAGAGCGCCCAGCAGGTGCCTGGCACAAGATGAGCATGCGATCTGTGGTAACTGCAATGCCTCTAGACGACAGAGCCTTGGCCTCCTTCTTACTAAGACAGAGGCCCCTAAAGAGCAGAGAGTGGGGGACAATTCACTTTCATCAAATTTCCTGCCCTCAACGAGCGTGCCCATGTTCCTGCTCTGAATGAGGCTCTTGGGTATCCTGCAAACTATGTCCAGTTTCCAGGAGTCACACTTTAGAAAGCCTCATTGGAGAGCCTGGCCCCAGGGGAGATTTGCCCGGCCTGTTGGGAGGATGCTGCCCCATCTAAGAAGGGTCCAGCATTATAAACCTAAGGAAAGAGGCTGCATCTACAACAGTTGTTCTATGTACAAATATCTGCCCAAAAAAACAGTTCCAGCAAGTGGAACAATTCCTCTCCTGAAAGAAGGACACCTGGCATTATCTATCCCGCAGGCTTAGTGGACACCCGTCTAGACGTTGCTCTCTCTTGATCATTTGCAGCCAGATCCTCAACTGTGTGGGAGGCGGGTCTCGTCTATTCATGGCAAGCAAGGCAGATGCCACACGGCTCAGGCCCCAGCACAGTGGAGAATGACTCTGCTAACTCACAGCCAAATTCTACTGTGTGTGGCAGGCAGATTGGTCCCAAATCCAGAGATCTATGTCTCAAACTCCACCACCCCAAACCTGTTATAAGGAAGTGGAAAATCCTCCAAAACAAAGGAAGGGATATCATATCAAGAGTCTGTTCAGGGAACACAGCAGAATTTGGAGCCAGTTAGATTTTTTATTCAAAAATATATTTCTGATAGCTTCTGAAGTATCTGGTGTTCCTTAAAAACCAAAAAAGACGCCTGTGGCCTCTTTCAGTTTCTCCTGTGAATTTCTCTTCTGTCTCCTCTTTGGCCAGACAGCCCTGGAACAGCCCTAAATGTGCAGGAGGGTCCCCATTTTCCCTAGGAGCCATGGGGAGCAAGGGCGGGGCCACCTGGGCTTCCCCCTTGGACCTTCATAGAGACCCTTCTCCTAATATCTACACGCCACATGCTGAAGTGATACCTGAGTCACTAAAAGGCAGCGTCCACCTGCCTGGGGTGCAGGGGGAGGACTGGAGTGAAGCCTCTGAATCATTTCCATGTGTCAAGCTCCAGGAAGAAGGGAAGGTGAGGGTGTTCTTTCAGGGAGATGTGGGACCCACAGCTGAGGAGGGCAATGGGTTAACCGATCAGCATAGGAGCAGCAAGAGGGGCCTCTGCAAGCTCAGAATCATGACAAATCTTCATGCCGAGATAAGACGTCTCAGATCACTGAGCAATTTCATACTCACAATCGCATTTGAGAAATTACTAAATGGAATCTTTTGGGGCATATCATGGCATTGTGGTTATGGTTTTTAAGTAGTGCTTATCTCTTAGAGATACGGTGTAGCGAAATCTTGAAGCGTGAACTGACATGGTGCCTGGGAACAATTTTGGATGTCTGCTCCAAAATAACTGGTGGAAGGCGGAGTATAGAGCAAAGAAGACTGGCCCTAAGATGATGATTGTTGAAGCTGGTAATGGGTACATTGGGCAGGGGGGCCATTATTATTATTATTGCTACCTTTATGTGCATTTAAAATTTCCCATGATAAAAGGGAGAAGAAGCAAAAAAAAATTGGGAAAAGTGATCATTGTGTTTGAAGCAAATGGCAGACAGAAGAGACAGGTTTAAATCGTTTGCCTCAAGACCCGAGCAACCCAGGTAGGACTGATTCCCATTTTAGAAGGCACTGTTGTTGGAGGATCTTGCTCAGCTGAGAGTGAGGAGCAGGGACAGATGAGCTGCTTTCCCAGGGCTCCCAGGATTTCCACATTGCTGAGCCTGCCCCTTTCTGGCTCTCCACCTGCCTGAGGTACATACCTTCAACAGCTGCTTCTGCTCAGAAGAGAAGTCCAGGCAGCAAGAGAAGAGAGAAGAGGTGGGTCAGTTTCGAACCAGGCTGTCTTTGATCCAAATGAGTACACACGTTTACGCTTACCTTCCTGCTCCCTGAGAGCAACAGGAAACACTGTCAGTAGCTCGCACACAAGCACATGCAAACACACATGCCTGCACACACATGCACACACTGGCCTTTCCCCAAAGATAATCCCCCTTTCTTTTCCCTTGTTGCCTAGTGGAGTCCACGCTGCCCTGCCCACCTTGCAATGACACCCACTAGCCTGGCCTGCCCTTCTCGTGCAGGGCTGCCTCCTACCATCCTCCGCAAGCCTCCGCCCCAGCCAGCTTGGTCTCACCAGCGTTCTGCTCACTTACTCTTTCCATCTTTGCCCAAGCTGTACCCCTTTCTAGAAAGTCCTGCCCTCTCCCAAATCTCTTATCTTTCCAAATTCTACACAGGTAGGACCTGCCTTCTCCACACAGCCCCCTGACTATTCCAGCCCCTGATCTCCCTCTCCTCAGAACTTCTACACTACCAACAGCCCGCCCACCACACCAGGCCCCCAGTTGCTAATTTCTTCCCCCAGTTTATGTCTTAACATCTCAACAAGAGTAAGTTCTGTGAGGGCAGTAGCCGTGCCTATACCTCTGTCTCCTCCCTGGTGACCACTATCCTCTGTAGTTATTGGATTGGCTGTGTCCCACCCCCTGGTTTCCCTCTGGGATAGGACTGTGGGCAGGGCACTGTCATGAGAGAGTAGGAATCCAAGACAGGGTGATAACACTGGGTTCTGAGCTGGGGTTTGGGGGGCATAATCAGCTCTGTGCCTCTGGAGAGTCACTGAACCTTCCTCAGTCAGTTTCAGGAGACCCAACATCTCAGCTTCTCTGTTCATGGCCCCTAGCCAAGACTGGCCAAGGACACTGATGACCCTGGAGCTGAACCTCTGTGCTTCCCGAAGTCTCTCGGCCTGTGCTCTGCCTGGGATCTACAACCCAGGGGTATAGGAGTGGAAAGGAAATGGCTATATCTCTCCTTGGGGTGCCCAAAACACACACAGCTACTTCTACCCAGAATCCTAGGGACAGCTGGGAGGCTCCTGGACCAGGTGTCAGGGCAGCGGGGGGAGAGGACCCCACTCAGGCAAGATGCTCCAGATACTCACTCCTCCTCGTACTCTTCCACCACCTCTTCTATGTCAGACATGGTCTCTGCTCTCCCTCCAAAAGGAGAAAAAAGTCAGTGCAGGTACAAAGGGAAGCCTGCCTTCCTCAGAAGAGCTCTGGCCCCCGTTGTACAGAGATCAGCGAGGCCTAGGGTGAATCTAGTTCCACCCCTCATGAGCTGTGTGACCTGCAACAAAAAGCCTGTTTTCTCCCCTGCCGGGGGAGATAGTGACACCCACATGGCAGCAAGGCCACCTGCTGATGTCCACTTCGTTCCTTGCCCCTGAACAGGCAATACTGCCTGGGATGCTGCATTTCCATTTGTGACACTCAAGACAATGTCTGCAGTTTCTCAACCTTTCCGTCCACTCTGCCCACCCCCACTCCACAGGATCTGTTCAGCACTGTACAAATCTTCACTGCACAAAGCCTCACTGCAGCCTCAACATTCTGGGCTCAAGCGATTCTCCCACCTCAGCCTCCTGAGTTGCTGGGACTATAGTTGTACACCACCATGCCCGACTAATTTTTGTATTTTCAGTAAAGCTGGGATTTTGCCACATTGCCCAGGCTGTTTCAAACTCCCAGGCTCAAGGGATCCTCCTGCCTCAGCCTCTCGAAGTGCTGAGATTACAGGCGTGAGCCACCGCACCCATTCCATGTGTGCTGGACAAAAGTGAGACCTGGACAAAAGGTCTTTGGGCACCCCAAGAGACCGGCCTGGACAAATGAGTGAGAACTTGTCTCTAAATAAATAAATCAAAGCACACAGGGGGGATCCTTGTGGTTTGGGATCTTTTCAGTATGTAGACTGTGGTGATGGATACATGAACCTACACAGGTTAAAGTTTCACATACACATGATGCAATTGTGGGCAAATCTGAATAAGATCATAGATTGATTGTATTGATGTCCAATCTTGGTTTTGATATTGTACTAATTTTGCAAATGTTGCCCTTGGGAGAAACTGGGCACGGTGTGTAAACGCTCGTTATTAAAGACAACTCTGTATTAGTCTTTAATTATGTCAATGAAAATTCCGATTAAAAAAATGTTCCCCCAGGGAACTCATTCTGAGATCATCTTCTCACTGCACTGGGAACAGATAATCTAGATTCAGATCCTCTTCCATTAGCTTGCTGAGGGTGTTTAGGCAAGTCTTTTTAACATCTCCAAACCTCAGTCCTTTCTCTGTCTCATGGAGATAAAGTGTACACATCCTGGCTACTCAGGGTCTTTACAAGGCTCCAGTTGACATTAACAAAAGGGGAAGGCATTAGGCAACGTCAGGTGTTACAGTGCGCGTGTAATCACAGGGAGGGGGCAGAGAGCAAGCACTTGAGTGTGAGACTAATCTCGTTTTGAATGCTGGCTCCAGCATGCGTTTGCCTGCGACCTTGGCAAGGTCACTTAACCTCCCTACATCTCAGCTCTCTTTGCTGTGAAATTACTGCTCTTCTCGGGTAGGTGTGAGGAACAGAGGTGGTGTGAAGTGTAGGCATTCAGCTAATAACTACTATGACCCAACCCTCCTGGGCCATGACTGTGCACTGCTCCAGGGACACAATCACGTTGTTTGAAACGTGAACAGCAGCCTCTGTTATAGTGCAATATGCCAGCTCCACAGCCTTCCTGATGTTGGCTTCCAAGGGAGAGAATGGACAGGGTGATGTGAGAGTGAGGCTAAAGTGAGGCAGGAGAAGAATCCAAATGATGCTCAGGACCACCCTCCAATGCTCCTCCCCTGCTGCCCACCTCCTGCCCCACTCATGCGTGCCAGCGCTGCAGCACCAATTTCAGACCCAAGCCTCAGGATGAGGACAGAGGCACATAGACAGTCCTGCTCACTCTCTCATCACCTCTCCCTGCACATCCCCCCATAGTGGCTGAGAGACCAATCCCAGGCACTCATCTGTGGACATCCAGCAAGAGCCAGGGCTCTGGTTGGGTGGGGTGATGTCCAGAGGCTGAGCCATTCCAAGGGAGCTGCCACTGCCCAGCTGCCCCTCTAGGTGGAGACTTCCCCAGACTCAGCACCCACTGCAGCCCTGGATTGACTGTCTTCAGACCCTGTTCCCATTATGTCCAGTTCTGCTGGGTTAGAAACAAGCATGGCTGCAGCAGAGTGGTCCTTCCCCTGCTCCCTCTGCTGGAGCAGGGTGAGGACAGTGAGGGAGGAGCCTTGTTTACAAGGAGCTCTGAACCGCAGCTCTGAGCCACTTTTTTGCCCCAACCCCCAGCGTGGGGTGAGTGGGTGAGAAGAAGAGACTTCAAATGTGCGAGGTGCTATAATGGGGGATCAAGCCTCATTCTGCTGAAAAAAAGACTCAAACCCCAGAGGTTCTCCAAATAGGTCTTAGGATGAGCATGGCCAAAGAGAATAGCCTTCCTAACCCTAGGATGGGTGGGGCTGACAAGTGTTACCCAAAGCCCTAGGAGAGCGGCCAGAACTAGTGACTTGAGAACTTGAGGAGCTCCTACCTGAGCCCCAGGAGAAGCTTGTCCCTCAGTGGGAGGGAGAAAATTCTCAGAGGAACCGTGCATGGCCAGCCTGGGTGCATAGCTTCTAGCTTTCTCTCTCCTCTCCTACTCTGCCCTTCCACCAGTTCAGAGCCACTGGGCATGGTGCTGGGGCCTCACAGGAGGACAGAGCAGCTTGGACTCCTCTCCCTGTTCCTGGGGGCACCATCCAGCTCCCAAAAATAGCATGCAGACATGCAGGATGGAGGAGGGCTTTCAGCCAGCCCAGAGGACACCACCATGCCAGTGGCTCAAAGGCAGGACCTGATGCAGGGGAAAGAGGTGGGCTGAGACTGGGGGCTGCAGAATGGGAGAGAGTCAAGAACGTGGCAGGGCAAGGAACCAGAATGTCCTGAAACACCTGTGTCCTCACACCCAAGTCCCACCCACTTCCACAGGCAGCTTTCTAGCCTAATGCATTCACAGCCAACACGTGTTGGAAGCCTAACACGTTCACAGGGTCACCTTTCTTGGGGAGTAAAGCAAAGACAATAGAAGGCATAAAGCATACTGACCTTGGGGTCAAAAAATCTGGGCTTAAAACCCAGATTTTGCTGTGTGGCCTTATTTAAGTCACCTAGCCTCTCTGACTTCAGTTAACCAACTACAAAACAGAAGAGCCTTGAGTTCTGTCCTTGTAGAAACAGTCTCTGAGTTTCTGAGAAACACAGGCCCCACCCCTCAGTCCTTGTCCCCAGCACTCGACTGGGATTTTCCTAAGCCAACAGCTGTTAGCCCACCAGGAGAGTGGGGGTAAGGGGATGGGGAGAGGGCAGGAGGAGTGGAAGTGGGGGTCAGAAAGTAGGAGGCAGCCAGCAACCTGATCCTCTCAGATTCCACTTTTGCAGAGAGAAGGAAGATTCGCCCTCTAAGACATGGGTCAGAAAAGGAATTTGGGAGGGCAGGTAGCTTCCCAGCAGGCCAGGAATGTGCTCTGAAATTCCTTACACACCAGGCAACCCCCTCCCTGAATAGTCCTCAGCCTGCCCAGGAGAAACTAGAAACCAAGGGAATCTTTCTCTACCACTCCTGGGCACAGAGCAAGGCCTGTCCCAAGATGGGGTGTTGGGGTGGGATGGGACAAGGGTTACACTTACGGGGGCCCAGGTTAAACCCTTTAATGCCAACCAGCTGGGCTCACACCCAAGGACAGGTTCTCCCAGTGGGGCCTTTCCCCATCTGCCCCCCAAGTGCAGCTCAGCTCAGGGTCCTCTCTGGGAGGGAATGGCACTGAGTCAGCGGCATCAAATGGAATTCCCGCGTTGGCCTGGAGAGGCGCTGCAGAGGACCCTGCACATCTGGTCATTCTCAGTACTTCCAGGACAGTTTCTGAGTTCCTAGCCTTGAGAATATGACCAGGAGACTCACTTGACTGACAGGGCTGCAGTCTCGCTCTGCTCCCTGGGGCTCAAGAAGGACCTGACTGGAAAGGTATAGGTGACCCTCGGCCTAGAACAAGCAATTTAGGGGAGTCTCTGACGATTAGAGCCTCATTGTATTTAGAGCAGGCAGAGGCCTAGCAAATATTTAGCCCACTCTACAGATGAGAAAACTGAGGCCTGGGGAGGGAAAGTGACTCATCCAAGAGTTTAAACTCTACATCTTTAGTGGCAGGTCCAGGACTCCAACCCTAGTCTCCAATGGCTACCATGGGACTCTCTCTTTCTCTCTGCTCTATTGTACCAATCTTGGAGCCCAGTCCTGGCAACCTGCCCTCTGAAGTGTGGCCTCCACCAGGAGGGGCCATGGACTTCTGCAGACACAGGCAGACTCTGGGTAAATATGCCAGAGCCCAAGACCCTCACATCTCCCCGTCCATTCTCTGCTCTCCTCTTCCCCAGAGCCCTGCCCGAGACTTACCTCAGAACAGCAGCTGCCGACAGATCCTGGAGGCGTCTGCTCAGTCTCAGCAGGGACTGGGTGAGGCAGAGGATGGAGAGGGCTTTAAGCAGGCATGTGGGCTGGGGCCTGGTGAGCCAGCCCTGCGGAGGGAGGAATGCGCGACAGGGGACGGGTGGGGCAGGGGGATGGCGGTGGGGGTGGGGGGTGTTGGCTGCTATTTTGGCAGGTGCCAGGGACAAGGCTACAGGAACATGTACCCCACGCCATATAAGCCCATGTGGTCCTCCAGCTGCTCAGATAAGCTATTTAAAACCAGAGCAGATATGCAGGGAACAGTCATGCAACATAAACCAGCTGTCCCTCTTGAGAATCCTGATAAAGCAGAGGCCAGCAACCCAGGCCTGGGAGGGCCAGCTGGGAGCAGGGTTGGGGGGCAGAAGGCAACCTCCAAGACACTCCATAAGTCTCAGCACCAGAATCTTGGAAGGCAGAGGGCAAGAGCTATGTGCTGCTCCACTTGAACTGATGCTGGGGGTAAAGACATCTTCCAGGCTACTGGCTCCTAATGGACTGAGCAGCCTTGGGCAGGTTGCCGGCTCTGCCAGCCCCAGTGAGGACGTCTGCAAGGTGGGTCTTCTCCATGACCCCATCTGCAAGGTGGGTCTTCTCCATGACCCCCAAAGCCATGTGGCACACCCTCCTCACAGGGAATGGACTTAAACTGCTACAGGAGGCCAGATACAAGGTAGAACTTCCAGTCAAGAACCTTGAACAGGCGCTCGTTGTGTGAGAGGGGTGATGCGGACTGTCAAAGGTCATCCCCTAACGGCTTTAAAATCAAGCAGTGCGGGGCTATGATCTGCTAAACCTACTAGATTGCAGATGCATAGGTCAGGCCTAGGGGTCTTGCTTGCTTGCCTGTGTCTGACCATGCACATGCACTTGTATGTTCAAGGCTGGCCCATTGCAGGGTTTGGTAGATTATGAAAATGAAAGAGACAGGAGGAAAGCAAGCCAGTAGGCAGCTGAGCTGACTCTCCCCTCCATCTCTTTCTCCGAATCTTCACAGCCTAGGTCCTGCTTGGCTCTGAAGCAGGAATGGTCCTCCTCTGGAGCAGGCCCTCCCCTCCTCCATGACCCCCCTGGCACTTAAAGATCTTGCCCATTCATGATCCACACTCCTCTGTTTCTCCGTGGGCAAAGAAAGCAATCTCGCTACTCTCTGCCCCCTTCTCCCATCACCCAATCATGTGTCCCGCCTTCGCAGTCCTCAAACTCTTCTCTCAATCCCTCTGCCTTGGGAGCTACTGTGCTGCCTCCACCACTAATGTCCTTGAAAGGGTCCTCTGCGCAGGGGACTGCCATTTGCTCCACACCCATGCTGCTGTCAGACTCGTGTCCCATCACTCAGCTGACTCCATCCCCTCCATAGTTCCCTGTGGCCTCTGAGTCCAGTGGCCTTGATTGCCCTGCCACATGGGACTCCACACTGCCAGCAGATCTGTGGCAGGGCAAGCTGAAGCCAACCGCCCGCTGGCCAGCATCGTGGGACTGAGGAGGACCACAAGGAAGCAGGGGCACTTTGTAGAGAGACAGGGAGATGGAGGGGACAGATTCCTGAGGGATAGTGAGGAAGGAGCCAGGCTGTCAAGAAAGTGGGGGGAGCCCCATCATCTCTCTCTCCCATTCTAGCCCACGAAGCAGGGCCCAGCCTTGCCCTGGGTCCTGGCCTAGAGTAATGTAGAATCGGAATTACTTTTCCCAAACCCTTTTTTAACTTGAGGGTGGGTTACTGTTCCTTGTAAGCCCAATAACCTTTCAAACAGACCACAGTTTATTTGCATGGATGCCTAGAAGAGGGATCTGGGCACCTAGGTCACTACTGAGCCCTATGGGAAAAGCCCAGTAGATCCTCGGTGTCACAGGCCACACGTGTATGGCTTCGAATTGTTCTAAGGCAGGAGCTTCGTTCAGAGCACTGTGAGACAGCCTCTCAGATAAAGAAATCCAGCCCCCATGCAGCAGCCACTCCTGGGCATAGTAGGGTTACTCTTAGCCCATTTTTTTTTTATATCCCTGTCCTTGCAAAGGGATGTAAAGAGAAAACAAAGCCAGAGTGGAATGGGAAGCTTATGCTGAAACAGTGCATGTAAATTTGAGGATCCACAATAGGACGGGCCACTTGTGGGGCACAGGGCCCCCGTGGCAAAAGAGCAGGAGGGTGCAGCCAGGAGTGGTGTGTGGGAGCCCTGTTCTGTCTCCAGAAGGTGCCCAATGTCACCCATCCAGAGGCCTCCCCACCCGCCTGGACACCCAGTCGCTACCACTCATCTATCCCCAGCTGAGGTCATCTTGGGCACACCCTGGTCTCCTTGTTTACTGGCTGCGTCCCCAGTAGGAACGAGGGCAGGGCCCTCACGTGCTGGATTCACAGGGGAGGGGGCTGTGCTGTAGCACCCCCTGACATTTCCCCTAGCAGCCAGCCCTCACTGGGCACCCCAGGGGAGGGGGGTGCAGGCATGAAGGGCCCTGCTGAGGCTGCAGCTGCAGGAATAGGCCCCTCAGTGTCTTCCTAGGCTCTTACTCCAGCGTCAGGCCCTGCCAGGTGAAGGCCTCCAGGAGCCTCTCCTCTGTGTGGGGACAGTTTTGTTTACTGGAAAATTTCACCTATCATGGCATGAACATGTGAAAGTCCTCTGAGGTCATCTGCTTGAAGTTCAGAGAAGGAAAATGGCTCAGGGTCACACCTGAGGTCTGAGCAGAGCCAGAGCTGTTTAGATGTCCCGAGGCTTAGGCAGGACTCAATCCATTCCTCGGCCCTGCCCCAGCCTTGGCCTCCAACTCTCGGCTGTGAATTTGGAACACTCACAAAGCCCCAGCACTAGCAGTGGGTGGGAGGTGCTCGGGGCAGGGCCCCCAGGTCCCGATATCCCTCACTCAGGCACAGGAGACTCACTGGCCAGAGGTGGGTCAGCCTGGGGCACTGGGACCTGTGCACAGATGGCACTTTGAGGGCCTGTCCCCTGGGGCACAGATCTGAGGAGCCCTCACCCAGAGTCACAGAGTAGGGCTAGGGCTCATCCCCCACACACTTGGGGAACTGGACTGGTGATACCCCGTTAGGAGCCGTGTTAAGGGTCGTGTTCCAAGAAGACCTGGAGCTTCCCCAGGCATGCAAAGGGGGAATGGGCAGGGGGCTCTGCACCTGGCCGCATCCCCAGCTGACTCTGGGTAAAACTAGGGCAGTCAATCAAGATGGAGAGTTCTAATGATTTAAATTTTTGAAAAGTTGTAAACCACAGCTTTAAGGGGTTAACAGGGCACCAGGCTGATGTTCCTAGCTTGGTTGGTTCTAGATTCTCTGATGGTTCATCATTCTCCAAGCTCATAGGAGCCATGATGTCCAGAGCATGGGGGTGGGGGTTGGAGGGGGCTTGTGGGGAAGGAGGGTAGGCCTGGCCCTGTATGTGGCAGTTCCCAGTCACCAAGCTAGGACTGCTGAGTGGCAAGCCACCACCTTAATGTGAGAAGAGGGGGGATGAGGAAAATGATGATCCTCCTCACACACTTCAGATGACCTCTGCTAGAAAGCAAGGCCTCCAGAGAGGAATTCGCTTCTAAGGTCTCATCAGTCTCTTACACCTGAGAGTAAATGAGTTTATCAGATCCTTCCTGAGAACAGGTTTTTCAGAGAAAGGGTAAGTGGTTGCACACAAAAAGGCACTTAGCTCCTGGCCACGGCAGCCGGCCAGGGAAGGGAGGGGAGAACCAAGCAGGGAGATGGGGCACAGGGAAGACGCACGGCAACTCCTTCTCCACTGGCCAGAGCGGGCCTCAGTGGCTGGGAGCAGGCCCCAGGGACAAAGATGGGTGGGTCCAGGCCTCAGAGAAGGGGGACATCATAGACACAGAGGCACTTGCTGGGAGCCGATGAGATGGGTGACTCTGGAGTTCTTGAGGGGCGCCGTGCCCTGACCGTGGATGTGAGCAGGAAGGAGCAGAGGTCTCTGGGCAGGACATAGGCCCCATAGTGCTGATGTGCACTTGTGCTGTGACCTGGGCAGAGGCTGGGTCCCAGCATCTGTTGTGCCTGCCGCAGGGTGAGAAAGTCCCAGCCCCAAGAGGCTGGGCTGGGAAGGAGCTGGCTGAGTCTTGCAAATATTCCTGACCCCAGGGGCCCTGGCCAAACAGATCCACAGGCAAAAAGGGAACAGGGACAATGAGAGGAAAGGGTGCTGCTGTGAGAGGCAGGGGCCTGGCATGAGGGAGGTCCCTTGAGACGAAGACTTGCAGGTCTGTCTTGGCGGGGCTTGTCACACCTGTGGGGCAAAGAGCTGTTAGCACAAGTCAATGGGGTGTCAGGGATGGAAGGGGAAGGGGGCCACTGTATAGGAAGGCATCCCTTTGCCCAAGCCCCACACCCACAATGAGTCAGAGCCCTGTAATCTGCCAGCTGAAGAGGGAGGGGCTCTGCAGAGCTGCAGGCAGCACAACCAGGTGAGGGCTCAACCTTGTTCTCACGGTTGGCTCAGACCAATCTGCATGAGCAGGGATGGGGGCGTTCTGGGTGGACTGTGCGATTGCAGGCCAATTAGTGTGTGCACACGGGGGCGATGGGGTCTCCCACAGTACACTGTGGCCCTCCACCGTAGGGCCAGGCTCCTCCCCACCATTCACCTCAGCGTCCAGCGAGGAGTCAGATTTCTGTCCCCACTGAGTCCTCTCGGTTGCAGATGATGCTTTCTGTGCCTCCTGATTGAGGGTATCAGGGTGGAGACCAGGGACTAAGACCAGGCTCCAAAGGGCTCGGGATACCCCAGGCCCAGCTCCCAGCCCAGGATGTCCTTTCTCTTCCCAAAAGAGAGAAGGAACCCAGACCCACCCCTCCTCTCTGCCAGAGTCTGACCCACACACCCATCTATTCCCCACTGCCTCCACTCCTGAAATGACTCCTCCTCTCCCGACTGTCCCTCCTCTGTCCCCAGTCATCCCACCACAAAGGCTCCACAGTAAGAGACATCAGGGAGGGTGAGGATACCTGGGGGTCCTGATCTCCAGATTCCTGGGTCCTGCTGATCCACAGGTTGAGCCTTGATGTCACAACCCCTGAGAGCCTCAAGTTCTCCTAAAAAGAGAACTTTCCATCTCAGGGTTTAGGGCCCTTGGCAGCAGCAAGGCATGTTCAGAGGCCCTGGAATGGGATAGGACTCTCCCTCACTCCCCTATGCATCCAGCACATGCCACATATACCTGGGACAGCCCCCTCCCCTTCCCCCAGGGAGCTGTGTGCCCAGCTAAGGAGATGGGCTCAGGAACGTGAATGGGAACTCAAATGGAGGTTCTGCCAACATTAATTGACACATGAAAACAGTTTTCTAGCATTGCCACAGCCAAGATTTGGGTTTTGGAGACGTCAGGGCTAATCACCCTAAGGACCCTGTGGGGCCTGAGCCCCTCACCTTCCGGCTGGAGGCTGGTTCTGCTCGGCTCTGGCCCGCCAGTTCCTTCTCAAAGAGGTGGCGCTTGCTGGCTACACCCACAGGAGCCACGAATAACTCAGTGCAAGGCAGACCCCGAGACTTGACAGATTCTGATCTCTGGGAACCAAGAACACCAACAGCTGACCCATGCTGGGGAGGGGAAAGGGCCATGCCCACTACTCATCCTGCTCCCTCCACCCCTCAGGAGAAGCCCCCACCCACCCGTATGGCCGTGTGGTATCTCTCCAGCTTCTCTCCCAACTTCACTGTGTTGTCTGGGAGCTTCATGCTGGCACTGCAGGATGGAAGATGGAACAGGCAAGCCAAGTGAGACACCCAGGGAGACCAGGCCCACCCCCAGGGCCTGAGGAGCAGCCCCATCACACGTTCTCATTGTGGCCAAGAGAATGTGGCCCTCCATCACACAGCAGGCTGTGTTGACTTGGCCAACGTGAGGAACTTACAGACTCCACGGATTTCCCTCCACTTCCGAGAAACGTCCCATTCAATAGGACATCCCTTCTCCCCCACACCTTGTCATTTCCACTGCAAAACACCTCCCAAAGCAGGCCCTTCCTTTCCATCTTCCCCATCACAGCAATCGCCACTTACCTGCTCTCCCAGCCTGCCACCATGAGCTCTCCACACGGCTGCTCCTACCTCAAATCTGATCCTGTCCTTCCAGCTCAGACCCCATAGGCCTTGGCACAGCATACAAGGCTCTAGTGATCTGGGGCCTCCCCTTCCCTCCCCCACAGTATGCCTGTGTGCCAGCCAGCTGGACACCATGCTCTTCACTCTGCCTTTTTCACATGCTGTTCCCTCTATTTAAAATGCTATTCCTCCAGTTTTACACGAGCAAACTTCCTACTAGTTCATGGAAAATCAATTGCTCCATGAGACCTTCCCCAGCTCTCACAGGCTGAGCAGGTGCAGCTACTCCTGAGCTCCTAGCCCTGGGTTCATATTCCTGTGTCCCTGTCCCTCCCTGGTTGGCCAGTATGTAATGGTCTCATGTTTGAGAGAGCTGCTATAGGTTTGCTGGGTGGGTGTGAGTTCCTTGAGGACAGCAGCTGTGTCATTTGTCTTTGTACTCCTCCTCCTCCACCCCCACCCCAGCCCCCAGGCCTAGCCTAGTGTAGTAGGCTCCAGTAAATGTTCATGGGGCAGATGAATACAGCATGAGTGGATGACATTCCTAATACATAAGCACATCTGCTTCTCAGATCCTATTTCAGTTTTGCTTTTTTTTCCAAAGCATAGTCCTCAGGCTTCTCGCATCAACACCACCGAGCCCAGGAATCCTTGTTAAACCTGCAGACCCACAGCCCCCCAACCAGGCCTGCTGGAGCAGGGGCTTCCCCTCCCTTACACTGTTTGTGATCTCCCTCCCAGAAAGCCCCCTTTCCCTGTCCTAACCTCAAGGCTAAACCCTCATCCCCCTTTGGGGCCCCACCCAAGCCCTGCCTCCTCCGAGCAGCTCTCCCTGATCCTTCCCCATCCTTGTTCCATCTCATCCCGCCTGAGTCCATCCTGTTAATCCCATCCCCCTGCCAAATCTGGAGCCCTGGGCAAGGACTGCACCTTCCCCTCATGTGCCCTACCGCACAGCCTGGCACAAGGAGGGCGGGTGCAGGTACTCAGAAAATAGCCTGAACATGGCCAAATAGGAAAGAACCAGAGCCTCCAGGCCCCCCACCTGCGAGTTAGGGTTGTTTCTGAGTTTTCTTTCTTGGGTTTCATCTGAAATGAGAAGGAAAGGCATTGTTGTGTGGGAGTCCCCGGGAAATCAGTGGCCCCCTCGAGTGAGGAGCCCAGCTCTCAAGACATGTCCTCCTCCTCTTCAGACCTCCCACCCCTTCTACCAGGGGTCAACCCCACCAAAGAAATATGTGGACAAGCCTTCATTAAAGATCCTTGTTTGTATCTGGAAGACACATGTTCCCACCCACTAATATGGGTCAGAAGACTTTCTTCAGACTTCCTTCGCAGGGCACCTGTAACCACCTGTTTCCTATCTGCCTCCCACTGCCCATGAGCTCTGTGGGGGCACCAGTCGCTATCGGGCCACCTCTCCAGGGCCTGGCACACATTAGAGGCATGATACCAATGACTGAGTGAATGACCCAGTGAACAGAAGAACCAAGAATAAACACCAGGACAAAGCAAGAAGAGATTTCCCCAATCCACATAGTTTGTACTATTGGGACAGTGGCAGGGCAGGAAGCAGTGGGAGAGCCTTGCTGCTCTCTGTTCCTCCCCTCCCCTCCTAGACAAGTCTCCTAGGTGAGGCCAGGAACTGATGAAGGCAGGTGTGGACCTCTCTGCAGCCCAGGGCCAGCCCTGCCTGTCCGGTCTTCATGCAGCCCTGGCCTTGCCCACTAGGTGGGGCTGCTCATACTTACTGGCACCTACCCCCCAGGTCACTAACCTGCTCTCCTCTGCTGAATACAACCTTGTCTGTTCAGGGCCACCCATGGGAATCCAAAGCTCCTCTCTATCCAGGGGACCTTCCTACCTAACCTACGGCTCCTATGTTGTAATGGATGCGGGCTTCCTCCACTTGCCCTCCAGTGGCTCGCAGACCAGGGTACCCAGGGCTCTCACCCGAAAGGAGATGGTCCTGGGGCTGGAGCGTTTGAGGGAGCTGCTGTAGGTTCGCTGTGTGGGTGAGGACGTATCTGCCTCTTCCTCCTTGCTGGGGATTTTCACCTGGATGGAGCAGGGGGAGTGTCACATAAGAGGTCTAGGGCCCATCAGGCCGGGGCAGCCATAGACCCCATGGCTCACCCCAGGAGCTGCAGGAAGAGGGGAGAATGAGACAGCCCTGTGCCTTCTCTCCTGCCTCCTCCATCTGCTGTGGGAGTGGCTCACGGACAAAGTCCCTTGGGGCCAGGGCACCAGGCAGAGCTTTCCAGGGGAGCTTCTAGAAGGATCTGAGGCTCCCCACTAGTCTGCCGGGGTCCTGGAGCCCAGGCCCTGGATGAGGATATGGTGGGGGGCACCAGATGCTCCCTGCCCCACAGCTGGTGCCCCTTTAAGCTCCAGCAGCCTGCCCCATCTCAGCCTCCCTGCTCCGACCATGGCTAGAAGCAGGCAGGGAAAGAAGAGACTTCCAAGGCCAGCCTGCAGGTGGGAGGATGGAGGCAGCCAGGGAACCAGGGACTACCTGGGTGGGACTGGCCGGCAGTGCCAGCCAGGTGGCAGAGTAGAAGGGTGGGAGGGACGGGACACTGCCAACCTGGAGTGTGACGGGTGGGAGGCGGGAGGCCACAGTCGGAGGGTCTGAAGCCCCCTGCTCTGCCAAAGAGGGCAGGTTCTTCCCAGGGAGGGCCCTTCCTCTCTGCTCCTTGGTGGTGGCTGGGCTTCCCCCAGAGGCTGGCGGCTCCTGCGCCAGGGGCTGCTCTGAGGCTGTGGCCCTCTTTGGGGCCGGCTTAGCATCTGCAGTTGGGCTCTTCTCTGAGGCCAGTGCCTTCTCAAAGATGGAAGCTTTCTCAGACACCAGCCTCCTTCCTGAGCCCAGTGCCATCCCTGGGGCTGGCGACTTCTCAGAGACACTGGTTTTTTCTAGAACAGACTTCTTCTCTGAGCTGTTTCTTTTCTCTGACACTGCTATCTTCTCTGATAGAGATGTCTTCTCTGAGGCCAGCACCTTCTCAGAGATGGAGGTTTTCTCAGAGACCAGGCTCTTTTCAGGTGCCGTCTTCTGTGGCATGGAGGATTTCTCCAAGACTGGGGACTTCTCTGGAACCCCTTTCTTCCTCTCTTCTGGCTCCCTGCCCACCAAGCTCTCCTCCTCCAGGGCCCAGGGGCCCCGCTGTTCCCGACTCAGTCTCCGGCGAGGTGGGATTTCCAGTTCCTTCTTGGGGACTAGGGGTTTCTGTGTGGCCTGCACAGGGCTCAAGCTGTCCCTCCCCTCCTCTACCTCCAGCCTCTCCTGGATGGGGGCCTGTGCAGCCTCCACCACCTGCCGCCTCTGCCTCCGCTCCTGCCGTGTTCTGAGGATGCTCTGGATGTCCTCGTCCTCATCTTTGGAGGCTGGGGGCAGTGGCTTGGGCACCTCTGCTTCTTCCACACTCGGTAGTCTGAATCAGAAGATGGGAGACAGAATCAGAGGATAGAGGTGGAAGGTACCCTAAGTATACCTAACCCAATGGAGATGCTGCCAGGGCCACCAAGGAGGAGGTGAGGATGTCAGGCCCTGGCCTCCCCGGCTCACCACCACCTTTATCCACTCGATATATTGCACTTCCAAGGTATCATCTGAACAAAGCACTCTGTGCTTTTTAAAAAGCTTATAAATTCCTATGAAGTCCAATGACTCCATGTTCAGACATAGTCAACAGACTCTGAATAACTGTTTAATATGTGCCAGAGCCTGCATGGGGCATTGGGGATCAAAAGGAATAAGCACAGTCTCTGCCCCTTAGATCTTAGATCAAGACTAGAGATGTCCAGGGATTTTGTCAAGGTCACACAGCTGATTGGTGGGGGAGCTGGGAGCAGAACCTAAGTCTTCCAATGCACTATTCCACACTCCTGTCAGTCTTGTGGGTGCAGCCAAGACTAGGTGACAGCCACAGGTACTGGTGCAGCCCAGCTCTGGACGTCCTCCAGAGTCTGCTGCCGGGCAAAGCTGGGGGAGGGGAGGACAGGAGAGGAGAGGGTCATCACAGCCCTGTTCTCCCTTCTTGGGGGACCCAAAGAAACAAAAGTAACATGAGAGGATTGTCCATAACCCACAGCACCTGGCCTCCAGCAAAAGGAGATTATTTTCCTTCCGCATCACCCTGCTCTCCATGTGATTTCAGGCAACTTAACTTACTGTTGGAGCCTCAGTTTTCACATCTACAAACTGGGCTTGTTAGGAAGCAAAATGAGACTCATGAGGGTGCCCAGGACAGTCCTGGTATATAGCTGGCATTCAGTAAACCCCAGGCTCTTCCCCCACCTCATAATCCCAAAATCTAGATGGCAAAACTAGCCCCAAGTTTCTTCTCCTCAGAAGTAAATTATAGGCCGGTGCAGCGGCTCACACCTGTAATCCCCGCACTGGGAAGTTGAGGCTGGTGGATCGCCTGAGGTCAGGAGTTCAAGATCAGCCTGCCTAACATGGTGAAACCCCATCTCTACTAAAAATACAAACATTATCCGGGCATGGTGGCAGGTGCCTTTAATCTCAGCTACTCGGGAGGCTGAGGCAGAATAGCTTGAACGTGGGAGGCGGAGGTTGCAGTGAGTCAAGATTGCGCCACTGCACTCCAGCTGGGGTGACAGAGCAAGACTCCATCTCAAAAAAAAAAAAAAAAAAAAAAAGGAGCCGGGCACGGTGGCTCATGCCTGTATTCCCAGCACTTTGGGAGGCCAAGTCAGGCGGATCATGAGGTCAAGAGATCGAGACCATCCTGACCAACATGGTAAAACCCCATTTCTACTAAAAATACAAAAATTAGCTGGGTGTGGTGGCGGGTGCCTGTAGTCCCAGCTACTCAGGAGGCTGAGGCAGAAGAATTGCTTGAACCTAGGAGGCGGAGCTTGCAGTGAGCTGAGATCGCGCCACTGCACTCCAGCCTAGCGACATAGCGAGACTTCATCTCAAAAAAAAAAAAAAAAAAAAATAGAAGTAAATTATAGAGGGTCAGGGTTAGAAGAAGGCAGCCTGGATAATGGAAGGAGGCGGCAGCTTGACAGATCTGGATGGACATTCTGGCCCTGCTACTCTTGAGGTACGTGACCTCAGCAAGTCACCTAAGTACTTTTCAACCCTGTTACTCCACCTGTAAAATGGGTTAACAATACCTCTCTCTCAAGGACATTGTGTGGATTACGTGAGCTATGGCCATAAAATGTCCAGCACAGTATTGGCTCACGGATGGTCTACAAATAGTAGCAAGCATTGTTATGAAGAGGATGGAAGCTGGCAGGACTGAGTCTGGGTAAGGTGGGGAACTGGAAATTCATCATCACACCCTTCAGCCTCATTTGCTGGGCCCCAACTCCCTGAGCAGACTGAATATGCTGCACTTAGTCTGAGGCAACCAGTCCATCCCCATCCATCAGGATAGAAACCTGAGCACCTACCTCTCAGAAGCAGAGGCCTGCCGGTCTCCATTCTGGCTGAGCCTGGGAGCCTCATCGTCCGTGGTGGAGCTCAGGTTGCGGTGCCGCCGCCTGCGCTCGCGCTCCTGCTCCTCCTCATCCTCCAGAGTCCTCTGCCGGGCAAGGCTGGGGGAGGGGAGGAGAGGGTCAGCACAGCTGGGGAAACCCAGGACCCTCCCGAGGCAGGCTCCTTTAGGGCTGGGAGAAGAGACCAAATGCCCTCTAGGCCTGCACTGGCTACTAGCAGCTCAGAAGTGCTTGAAACGTGGCTGGTGTGAACCAAGGCATGCTGTGTGAAATACACACTGGATCTTGAAGACCAGTGAAAGGTCTCATTAAGAACTGTGTACGTTGGCCAGGCACGGTGGCTCATGCCTATGATCCCAGCACTTTAGGAGGCTGAGACAGGCGGATTGCCTGAGCTCAGGAGTTCGAGACCAGCTTGGGCAACATGGCAACCTCCAGCTCTACAAAAATACAAAAAAAAAAAAAAAAAAAAAAAGATTAGCCGGGTGTGGTGGTGCACACCTGTAGTCCCAGCTACTGAGGAGGTTGAGGCACAAGAATCACTTGAACTCGGGAGGCAGAGGTTGCAGTGAGTCAAGATTGTGTCACTGCACTCCAGCCTGGGTGACACAACAAGACTCTGTCTCAAAAAAGAAAGAAAAAAATTGTGTATATTGACTGTGTGTTGAAATGGCAATATTGTGGATATATTGCGGTAAATGAGCTATAATATTAAAATTAATTTTGTTTTTTCCCTTTTTTTGAAACAGGGTCTCACTGTGTTGCTCAGATTGGAGTGCAGTGGCACAATCACAGCTCACTGCAGCCCCAACCTCCCAGGCTCAAGTGATCCTCCCACCTCAGCCTCCTGAGTAGCTAGGACTACAGGTGTGCACCACTACACCTGGTTAATTTTTAAATTTTTTGTAGAAATGAGGTCTCACAATGTTGCTCAGCTGGTCCTAGACTCCTGGACTCAAGCAATCCTCCCACCTTGGCCTCCCAAAGTGCTGGGATTACAGGCATGAGCCACTGTGCTGGGCTGCTTTTTACATTTTTAATGTGACTACTCAAAAACTTAACATTTTAGGCCGGGCGCGGTTGCTCACACCCAAAATCCCAGCACTTTGGGAGGCTGAGGAGGGTGGATCACCAGAGATCAAGACTTGGTGAAACCCTGTCTCTACTAAAAATACAAAAAAAAAAAAAAAATTAGCTGGGCATAGCGGTGCATGCCTATAATCCCAGCTACTCGGGAGGCTGAGGCCGGAGAATTGCTTGAACCTGGGAGGCAGAGGTTGCAGTGAGCCGAGATAGTGCCATTGCACTCCAGCCTGGGCCAGAGTGAAACTCCATCTCAAAAAAAATTAACATTTCAAATGTAGTTCAAATTATACATCTATTAAATTCCTAGTAAAGCTGCAGGGCTTTGGATTAGACTGGGGTTTCTCCAGCTCAGCACTGTTGACACTTTGGCCAGACAATTCCATGTCCAGGGCTGTCCTGGATCACAGGATGTTTAGCAGCATCCCTAGCCTCTACCTGCTGGGTGCCAGTAGTACATTCCCCAGCTGGGACAACCAAAATGTTTCCTGACATTGCCAAATGTCTCCTGGGGGGCAAAGTCACCCCAGATAGGAACCACTGGGTTGAACTGTACTCTGGACCCCAGGATGAGAATAGGGGGGCCTCCATCCCTGGGGGTGACCAGGAATGTGGAAGGGCGGGCCTGGTCCTGCCTGAAGGAAACAGATGAACTTGCCAAGTGCCTTTCTCTTTTTGGTCCTGGGATTCTTAGGTAATATCCATCAGTGGACAGTCATGGAGATAGTTCCTCACTCAATTCCCCATGGAATTTCTTAGCTTTTGGGAAGGGAAGACTTACAAACAAAACCATTTACACATGGAAAAAACTCCAATATCGCCTTCCTTTCACTTCCCAGGGGCTCTTGGAGCCTCCCTCACCTTTCAGATGGAAAGAGCTTCATGGAAAGAGTTGAGCCATGGAGCTCCACAGATCTGGATGAAAATCCAGACAACTTTCACTTATCTGGGGAGCAAGGGGACCCCACACCCTACATTTGGTTCCTGCCTCAGTCACCCTTCATTCATGGGGCCAAGCAGGCATTCTACACCCAGCCAGGCAACCCCACCAGTCTATCCATCTACTACTCGCCCATACATCCATGTACTCAGCCACCCAGCTGTTTCCACCATCTTTATCCACCTGCCCTACCTACCACCTCCCACCAGCCCATCTTCCATCCACCCCACCCCTTCCAGTCCAACCAAACAGCAAATGAAAACTGAATGACTATGACAAGCCAGCACCATGCCAGGAACTGTGTGGGCATCACAGAACATGGCAGGGTCTCTGCCCTGGAGATAATGACAATCCAGTGAAAAAGAGAAGTGTGTCCACCAATAACTCCCCCAACCAAAGTGCTTAAGTTGTTCTGCAGTGTGAGAGAACAGATGCTATAGGCCAAGATTATCAGAAAAGGCTCATGAAGAGATGAACCGGGCTGCATCTCAGTGAAGAAACAGGCTTTCGATGGGGTGGGGCTGGCAGTCCAGGCAGAGGGAAGGTACCGAGGTTCAGGGTTTGCTGGGGACGGGAGGCTGAGCTTCACCCTGGGAGACAGGATAGGGTGTGAGCAGGGGAGTACCAGGCTGTGAAAGTCAGCTGGGGGAGCCCTTCTCTGTGGTTCCCCCTGCATTGTCTGCAAATCAGGTTAAAAGGTTCTAGAAAAGGCCTCTTTCTTCCCTCCCAGAATTATAGCAACGACTGCAAGGCCTCCTCTTGCCACTGCCAGATGCCAAACTCTCTACCCTTTGCTGTCCCAGCCTCGCCTGCTGCTCAGCGCTAGTTCCCACTGAGCCTGTCTCCTCCACAGGGAGTCTGTGGTAAGGCAAGGTCAGGTGATCTGGTTTCTAGTCCTCCTGCCCTTTGGCAAGTTACTTCCTTTTCTCTTCCTCAGTTTTCCCTCCTAAAATGAGAAGGATGAACCACATGAACCGCTCTGATTTTTTTCTAGGTCCAGCATCCCCTGGATTGAGCCAATATTCACTAGAAAATTACTTTTGAGGACCTACTCTGTGCCAGGCACGATTCCAGGGGCTGGGAACAGCTGGGAATGAGACCAACAGGGTCTTCCCCTTCACAAGGCACACATCCAGCATGGGGGAGTCAGACCATGAGCAAGGAAACAAGCCCATGAACAAAATGACACCAGCTAAGTGTCACTAGGACAAGGGAACAAAGTAAGTGACATGAGAGAAGGTGGCTGGGTGGGGAAGCCCCCTCAGAGAGCCCTGGTTCATGAGGAGGAGGCAGCAGAGCCAGATCCGGCAGCCAGTGTTCCAGGAGGAGGATCCAGCCAGTGCAGAGCCTGCATGTGAGGAGCTGGGTATTCAGGGGAAGACGGGAAACCAGGGCCAGAGTGGCCCACAGGGAAGCTGGAGAGGGAAGTAAGGCCAGAGCAGAGGGCCTTGGAGACCAGGGAAAGGACTTGGGTTTTATTCCAGGTGTGCTGGAGAGCCCTGGAGAGTGTTACACAGAGAAACAACATGATGGGATCGCTCTAGTTTTAATCTCTCTGGCTGCTGTATGAAAAAAAAAAAAAAAACATTGAAAGGGCCAGGGGAGAGGGGAAACAGAGGACCCGTCAGAAGGCACCCGCAATCCCACAGGCGAGAGCTAGAACTATGATGGCTTGAACTGGGGTGGGGACAGAAAATATGGGGAAAAGTGATAGATTCGGGACATGTTCTGAAGATACAGCCACCAGGGTTGACTGTTGGATTGGATGTTGGGTGGGAGGCAGGGGAGGAAAAGAGAAAAATCAAGAACTGCTAGATTTTGGGCCCGAGCTATTTCTGGAGGGCCATTAATAACATGGGGAAGACCAGGGGAGGAAGGAGTGTGGTGGGCTGTTGGGTGGTAGTGGGGAGGGACAAGAAGGAGATGAAGAGCTGTGCTTCTGGCTTGTTCCAAAGGAGAAGAAACCAGTGAAAGCCAAAGATCAAGACGCTGCAGCCAGGGAGCTGGAAGGAAACCAGAGGAGGGTGTTGGCATGAACAGGGGAGTGAGGGCCCGAGTCAGATGCTGCTGCGAGGGGAATGAGACCAAGACAGAATTGTGAGCACAGAGGCACCAGGTACCACAGGAAAAGCAGATGCCAGGGCTGTGCCAGAGCCTGAGCAGGCTGGTGGGGGTAAATGGAAACCAAAAAAGGAATTAGTGAGTATCAACAACTCTTTTGAGAAGCAAATAGCATGGGACAGTAGTGGCTGGGCGCAGTGGCTCATGCCTGTAATCCTAGCACTTTGAGAGGCTGAGGCAGGTGGATCACCTGAGGTCAGGAGTTCAAAACCAGCCTGGCCAATATGGTGAAACCCTGTCTCTCCTAAAAATACAAAAATTAGCCAGGCATGGTGGCAGACTCCTATAATCCCAGCTACTCGGGAGGCTGAGGCAGGAAAATGGCTAGAACCCAGGAGGTAGAGGTTGCAGTGAGCCAAGATCACGCCGCTGCACTCCAGCCTGGATGACAAAGTAAGACTCCATCTCAAAAAAAAAAAAAAGGTGGGACAGTAGCTAGAGGAGGATGTGGGCTCAAAGAATGCTCTAAGTTAAGGTATAATTTACATTAATGTACAGATCTTAAGTTTTGCTTTTTTTTTTTTTTTTTTTTGATGAGCAAACAAAGGAGAGAGTGGAGAAGGTCTGAGAGGGTTGAAAAGAGTGTGACTGGCTGGACATGGTGGCTCATGCCTGTAATCCCAGCACTTTGGGAGGCCAAGGTGGGAGGATTACTTGAGCCCAGGAGTTTGAGACCAGCTTTGGCAACAAAGTGAGACCCCCATCTCTATATAAGTGAAGAGTGATTGAGTTGTCCTACAGTGAGAGAAACAACCGCAGGATAGGGTGTCTCATCTCTAGTGCCCAGCACGGCGCCTGGCACCCAGCAGGTGCTGACAAATGTGGAACAGCAAGTAAGTGTCAATTTCAGGGGTGCTGGGCTCTCCTCCTCCCTAGAAATTACAAAACTTCTGCCTTGATGCCGAGGCGCACAAAGGGGGAACAAAGCACACTCCTCCCCCAAAGGCAATCTTCCCAGCTGTCTGCCCAGGGAAGGCGAGTGCCTGCCCATCACCCCAAGGGGAAAGGAGGTGCCTTTGGAGGAGAACCTTCCAGACCCTCCCAATTCTGCCAGCAGGGCAGCTCTTCCTGGTGAGAACCTCAATCCCTCCTCTGTCAGTCACACCTCTACTTCCTCAGGGGAGATGGAGAGGCGCCCAAATCAAACTTTCCCCCTATGGCCACGGAACTTAAACAAGATTCCCCTGGGCCTCTGCATGACTCCTGTGAGCTCTAGGTATTTGTAGATTGAACATTCATCATTCATTCATCCTTCATTCACTACACACAAACAGACGCTCTCTTATAAGGCAGGCTCCAAAGTCCCACCTCTCCTCGGTTTTCTTATTCAGATTTAGAAACGCCAACTTCTGCTGGCTTACACGTGAGGCCACATCTCCAGCTCCCTCCTCTGGATGCACCCTGTCCCTTGTCCACAGCCTGGAAACAGCTCTTGCCCTCCAAAGCTGAGGGATCCAAATACTGGGGAAAGTGGCCCACAAAGCCCAGAGTGCCTCTCCCCTGACCACCTGACCACACCCACAGCTGGCTGAGCTGGAGCCTCCAGGGTTCCTGGGTCTTGAGCCACACAGCTCCCACATGCCACCCTCAGCCCTTGGGGAAGTGGCCTATTTGTTTATCCTCCTGTGGGGCTCTGGATGGTGCATGAGCACTCAGAGCCTGGTCTCCTGGGGGTCTCCAGGGCTCAGCTGCAGGACTCAGAACCCAGGGATCCTTAGTGTCCCCATGCTTTACACTAAGACCCCACAGCTCACCCAAGGTGATGTGGCCACCACCCCTGCTGCTTGGGAATCACGGGGCTGCCTTCAACCCTGACACCTGGCAAAACATAAGTCCCTTTAGCAGCACCACCCCACCCTGGGGAGAAGCGTTATCTCCAATAAGCACAAGTTATGAGGATAAAAATGGAAGGGAGGGAAGGGCAAAGCCCAGTCCCCAGGAGGGGACTCAGTGGGTACAGCTGTTGAAACCCCAGTAATAAATTAAAAAACTGAGGGCTCAAAACAGTGTTAGGCACTTCTTGAATATGGTGAATATGAATAAATCCATAACTAAAGGAATAAGGGGGGAAGTGAGCACACTAACGTGGAAGTGCTTACTCTAACACCAGTCACTGTTCTAATACCCCTGGCATTCATCTTTACAACAGCCACTGGGTGTGGTGGCTCATGCTTGTAATCTCAGCACTTTGGGAGGCCAAGGCGGCCGGATCACTTGAGGCCAGGAGTTCGAGACCAGGCTGGCCAACATGGTGAAACCCCATCTGTACTAAAAATAGAAAAAAAATAGCTGGGTGTGGTGGCGGGCGCCTGTAATCCCAGCTACTCAGGAGACTGAGGCATGAGAATCACTTAGAACCCAGGAGGTGGAGGTTGCAGTGAGCCAAGATCATGCCACTGCACTCCAGCCTGAGTGATAGAGCGAGACTCTGTCCATCTCGTATATAAAGAAACTGAGGCTCAAAAGAGTTAACAACCTTCCCACGATCGCACAGCTAATAAAAACAAGAAACCAAGGTTTAAACCTAGGTCAGCCTCTCAAAAGCACCTACCCTTAACCATCATACCAAGTGCCAGAAAAGGTATGGCCAGGGAGGGCTGGCCCTAACCCAGAGGGAGCTCAACAGCTGAACCTTCAAGGGAGGGAACAGAGGCCCAAGAGGGCACCTGAAGGTGTGGTATTCCCTACCCCAGGACAGGCTGGGGCCCAAGGCAAAGCCTGGGAGGGCAGAGGTTTGGGGAAACCCCGTAGCCCATGCAACATTGACCTTCAAGCCCCAGAGCCAGGCCCAGGGTGAAACCTACAGGCCCGAACAGCTGTGGAGGCTCAGCTGCTCCTACTAGCTGAGGCCACAGCCCCAGGCAGCTGCCTACCACTACTTCCCTCTTGACAACCCTTTCCCCCACCTCCTGGCCTTCATCTGGGGACACACGTCCCTCTCGGTGTCTCCATGTAATGCTGCTATCCTCCTCCCCACTCCAGACTTCAACTCCATCCTTTGGGGATGGGGATCCTCTTTTTCTCTTAAATAATTCTAAAGGACATTCTGCCATTACTCACTAGAGAGCTTGTTTTGACCTCTGCCCTGGGAATTTTCTTCCTGAAGTCTAACTTCCATCTATTCTGCAGCAACTGATGGCAGGGATTTAAGTGAAGTGGTTGTTAAAAGTCACGTTTAGCAGTAGAACCCATTTTCCCAAATTGAATCATAGACAGAAGCCCATTATACAACAGATTAAGGCTCAGCTGCCCTGCTTAAAGCTGGGAGAGGGTGAGAAGGCTGCCCCAGATGCATTTTGTGGAACCCTGGGGCTCAAGGAGCATAATTTGCAAATCTTGGGGGCTGGGGTTAGGGAAGGGAGGACAGAGGAGGGATGGGGGGTCATGCCCATGACCTTGGCCAGTCTCCTGCACCTGAGCAGGGCAGGCCTTAAGCTCCCCTTCTGCATGGTCACTGTGGGGGGTAACTCAGGTCTCTTCCAGCCCCAAAGGTCTAGGGAGAGGTGTCTGGAGAACCCAGGGCAGCGATTGGAAGTAGGAGGGCGGCTCAAGGCCCAGGCAGGGAAATGATTAACCACTGGCTGTTCAGTCCCAGGCACTCTCAGATCCACCCCTCACCCCCTGCAGACAGGCCTGGCCCAGCCTCACTGGTCACCAGGCCAGTCCGGGGAGAAAAGGACAAGGCCTCTGACCAGGGCACCCAGCCAGCCAGCTCACCACTGCCCCCCCATCCCTGGGCTGGAGGACTTGAATCTCTGCTCCATGCCAAGGATGGGCTGCAGGCTGGCCCCCAGCTACCCACCCACCTCTCCATCCACCTCCCAACCTGGGACCGTGCTGTCACACCCTAGCACGGTCCTCCCCAGCCCAGGAGGCTCTGTTGACAGTGACTCACAGCCCTTTCCTGCCTGCCCGCTGAGGCTTGTTCACCCAGGGAACGGAGCGGGAGCGGTCCTCTGTTCCAGGTGCCTCATCAGGGTGACTGTTGGCAGCAGCTGCGTCTGCCCACAGGGCTCTATGAGGGCTGGGACCCGGCAGGGAGGGCAGGCCAGGGGCCCCTGTGGCAGGACTGGTTCCCCAGAGCTTCCTGGCAGTTACCCTGGACATCTTGTGGGAACTTGGCTGTAGCCACATGAGTCCATGTCCATCTGAGCAGTGGACAAGCTTAGGCCAGACCTTGCTCCCATTTTCAAAGTTCCAGTGCCCCAGCTGCCTCCCCACACACACACACACCCCCATGCATATCCAGGCATGCTTTCAGACACAAAATCACATATATCCCACCAGACTATGAACTTCTGAAGAAGGAGTGTCTGGTTTGTATTTTTAACCCAATGCACAGTACTGAGGTCTTCAATAAACAGTTCAACTGAACATATGCAGACTGACAAGCTCAAGACTCAGCAACATAAGAACCAGCTCCCCACACAGATGTGTTATCTCTTCATAGGCCATAAACACACTTGTCCACAAGTATGCCACACACACACACACATAAGCATACATTCATAGGCACAGGTAGG
This sequence comes from Gorilla gorilla gorilla, assembly GCF_029281585.2. Lineage (NCBI taxonomy): Eukaryota > Metazoa > Chordata > Mammalia > Primates > Hominidae > Gorilla > Gorilla gorilla. Next base: position 55,364,772 of record NC_073224.2, on the reverse strand, counting down.
CCCACATCTAGAAGCAAAGACACTCCCACATCAACCCCCAGGCACACTGACCCACATGCAAAGTCCAAGACCTTGACTCCTCAGCCGCACCCTCAGCATAGCCCTTCCTCTATAGCAGCCTGGGTTTCTTTTCCAGAGCACTGAGTTCCCTCCATTCGTGGGGCTTACCTTTTCCCCTCTCTAGAGCCCATGGGCTGCCCACAGTGCTTCAGAGCACTGTGAGGTCTTGAGGGTCTGGGGAGGTGGCCCCCCAGTCCCAGGCGATGAGCTGCTATGGAGAGGCTAAGCCTGAGACAATGAGGTAGTTCTGGAGCCCTTATTAAGGGAGGGCAGGAGCGGGGTAGAGGACATACTAGAGCCCTGGAAAAACCTGTGAAAGATGCCTTGATGGGGAAAGCCTACAGGACCCAAATGGCTGGAGGGTCTGCACCTGGCAGAGATAGCCCTGGCTCAGGAAAGGCCAAGACCCAAATGTCCACCTGGGAGGAGCCAAGAGGCTAATATCTACCTGGCTAGAAAGGGATCAAAAGAGCAGGCTCCAGCTCTGGGCTACCGCAGGAGCCTCAGTTTCCTTAGGGACAAGATGGGGGAGGGGGGCGCCCAGTGGAGGAATGAGGTGAAAATGCTCACAGGGGGCCTTCTTGGCAGAGGTGCAGGGTCGCTCCGAGAGAATTCGCTAGAGGTCACCAATCTCCATGAGGGGTGCTGCCTTCTGAACACCCGCCTTCCCCAGGCCTCTCGGACCCTGATGGGATGTCCAGCAGGCAGGGGTAGGATGCCTCATCCCCTGACCCTTCAGGAGACCAGTGTACAAGTAAAGATTGCGGCAGCACAGATGGGGATGGCAACTATCTTAAGGTTCCCAGCCCAGATGCCACCCCAAAATGCCATGCTGAGATTCTGAGCGTCCTTAGTGGGAGATGGGTCTGCTTCCCTCCAGTCCTCTTCACTGGCCCCTCCAAGACGGCTCTCCCTGCTCCCCCTCCCAAGAGGCGCTGTGGGACACCTCCCAGGGGTCCTCTCCGCCAGAGACACACGGGGGCTTCTCTCAGGAATGAGGCTTGGAGGTTACTCCTGAACACCTCCACAATCCCCCAAAACGTTCCTTCCCGCTTCCACCTTCCACAGGGGGGGCCATACCCCAGGGGGCGTCCAGACTGGGGACCAGCCTTCCCCTAAGCACCCTGTGTGGGGCCTCAGGCCCCGAGGGGAGAAGACCCACCCTGTAACCTCAGGGGTCCCGAGTTTGGCCCCAATCCTGTCTCCCGCGAGTCGCAGCAAGACCAGGATCCAGCCTCAGTGTCAGGGTCCCAGGCGGGGAGGAGGCCGGTGCCCCGAGGAGAGGAGACCCAAAGGCTCCCCGCCGACCCCCCGCCCCTCCCGGCTCCCTCCGGCGCTCACCTGGACAGCGCGGACCAGTCCTTCCTGCTGACAGCCATGCTGCAGGAGCCCCGCGTGGCCGCCCGCGCCCCGCCGGCCGCCGCCTCACCTGGCGCCCCTCCCCTTCCAGCCCAGGTGGGATCACATGGCCGCTTATCTCACCCCCGCGCGCCCCGGCCGCGCTCCGATTTGCCGACCCGGGAATGGCCTCTGGGATGTGGGCGTCCCAGACAAAGCCGCATTGATTGCAGCCCAGGCCGGCCCGGCCGCGAGGCCGCAAGCACTGGGTGGACCGTCGGACGGATCGCGGGACCGAACGACGGACGCCCGGGGCCGGCGTGGGGCTGGTCGGCTGCCCGGGGCGAGGGCGGGAGACTTCCTGCTCAGAACCAGTCCGACCAGCTTGGCGCTGGGACGCCTCCCCGCGCTGTGCCGCGGCCCGGGGTGCCGGGGAGCTGGGCTGGGGGCGGGGACCCCTGCCGGGAACCCGACTTAGCCCGGAGACGCTCAAGAGCAAGAAGCCGAGCGGAAAAGTTAGCGCAGGTACTGTGATCTCGGGTCTAGAGCGCCCGCGCCTTCTGGGCCCCTTCGCAGGGAGCGCCCTCCCCACTCCCTGGCTTCAGAACCCACCCGGGCCCACCGTCCCAGTAGGCCTCGCTGAGATGAATGGGGCATTGCTTTCTGAGCTGCACACAAAACATGCCCCTGGTAGACCCAGCCCCACCCGAAGGGAGAATCTTAGACTCAATTCAGCAAACATTTATGAAAGCACAAATATGTCAAAGGCACTGTCCTTGCTCCCTGATACTGGACTTTGGGCTAGAGTGGCAGGGTGTATAATAAGGGCAGAGGAAGCTCAGTTTTTCTTCCCCGAGGAAAGATTAAACACAGATATCTAGGACTCAAATTTTGGAGCACCGTGAGACAGCTCAGGCACCCCTGACACCACCTGGCTCCCTTTAGGTGCCCATCTGGGCTGATGCGGGGCCAGGTGCTTTCTATCCAGGAACCAGCCTCAGGTGGGCTAAGAGAGGGTCAGGCGTTGAGCATGAGGAATCTTATCTTCCCTGATGGATCTGAACTGCAGGGTCAGCGCACAGTTGCTGTTCCTGCCCTGAGAGGAAGGAGGCACAGCCCCAGCGCCAGGATGAGAATATCAAAAGGGAGCCTGAGCCAGAGCCAGAACTGCCCTCATGCTCGTGGGCCTTGCTGCCCAGCCTCAGCCTCTCTTTGGTGCTCATCTCAGGCCTTCCAGCTCTGAGATCTCACGGCAAAGGGCAAGCTAGCTGCCGGGCAGAAGCCTGGAAACACAGACACAGCCAGCCTGTTGAGATTCCCCCTCCCAAAGTACCCCCTCCTCCAGGGAGCCTTCCTTCTTGGCAAGGGTGGGACGAGGTCCAGGACATGAGAACTGGACTGGTAACTTGCACACTTGAGCTCTGATTCTGACATTTGTGAACTGTGTGACTTGGGACAAACTCCTTCAGTTTCCTTATCTGTGGAGTGGATGTTACGATACCTTGCTCTGCTTCCTTCCAGGTTGTGGAAATCGTATGAGTTCCCTGCTAGTGACATTGGAGTGCACAGATGAATATCGACAAGGCTCCGGGGAGTTCTGAACAGAGGCCAAGACAGGCCCTGGAGCTGTATGCTGCTTACAGGAAAAGAGAAAGAGGGGACCCCAATAGTCTAGGTCCCTGGATCCTCTGGCCCGGGGCCTGACACTGTCAGGGAAGCTGCTGTCTCCCTGGGGACCTATTGAATGTTCTTCCCATGGCTGGTCAGTGCTGACACCTCAACACAGGAAGAAAAATACTCCTATGAAGTCATCTGAAGCCTGGTCATGCCAGGGACACTTCACGAAGCCAGGAACAGTCCTGTTTCTAAAAGCCCAAAATCTAATAGCCTCTCTACAGATATAAAAGCCCAAAGACATGGAAAGTCTGTATGCAGACAACCCTAGAAGTAAGGAAAAGTGAATGACATATATGTCAATGCCCAGAAAGTTCCTTGAGATCAGACACTGTACATTTATGGGATACTTTCTAAATGCCAGCTACTGTACTTGGTGCTGGATCAGTGCATCCATTTCCTGGGGCTCCCGTGATGAAGTGCCACAAACTGGATGTCTTTAAACAACAGAAATTTACTCTCTCACAGTTCTGAAGGTTAGAAGTCTGCCATCAAGATGCGAGCACAGCCAGCCTCTCTCCAAAGGCTCCAGAGGAGAATCCTTCCTTGCTTCTTCCTAGAGCTCCTTGGCATACAGCTGCATTACTCCAAGATTTGCCTCTCTTGTCACACAGCATTCTGCCTGTGTCTCTTGTTTGTGTTCAAGTATCCCTCCACCCTAATTTAGTATGACCTCATTTTAGCTTGATTATGCCTGCAAAGACCCTATTTCCAAATAAGGTCACATTCACAGGTACCAGAAGTTATGAATCGAACACATCTTTTTTGGGATGTGTTCTACCCATTATAGTTCATTCTACCCACTATAATCAACAAGTGCCTTTGACATTCAGTGACACAAAGATGATAAGCACTCGGTTCCTGACCTCAGGACATTCTCAGTCTATCAGTGAAGACACACACATGCTGGTGAACACACACACATACACAAGCACACGTATGCCCCAAGCCTCATTCAAATCAGACTGTGATTAAAAATGGAAATTGTGTCATCAGGAGGGATTGGGGAAGTCTTCACACAAGAAAGAACACCTAAGTTGAGCCTTGAAGGGTAAGTGGAATTCAACTGTCAGAAAGGGCATAAGGGCATCCAGCCATAGGACACAGCATAAACAAAGACATTGGGACATAAACATGAAAGGTGTGTGTGGAACAGAGAGAAGACTAGTCTGCGTGAAGCATTGAGCCCCTTCCAAGGCTGAAAGGAAAGGTTGGAGACAGGTAGTAAGGACTTTGTGTGTTGTGCTAAAGAGTCAGTCAGCCTTGGCCGGGTATGGTGACTCACGCCTGTAATCCCAGCATTTTAGGAGGCTGAGGTGGGCAGATCACTTGAGGTCAGGAGTTCAAGACCAGCCTGGGCAACATGGCAAAACCCCATCACTACTAAAAATACAAAAAATGAGCTGGGCGTGGTGGCACACATCTGTAATCCCTGCTACTTGGGAGGCTGAGGCAAAAGAATCACTTGAACCTAGGAGGCAGAGATTGCAGTGTGCCAAGATCACACCACTGAACTGCACTGCACTCCAGCCTTGGCAACAGAGCAAGACTCTGTCTCAAAAAAAAAAAAAAAGCCTTTATCCTGTAGAATTAAGTTGAATATAGAAAATGAGAAGGGTTTGGAGGCAGTGTGGCAAGAGATCACACTGGAAGGGAGACAGCTTAGGGGGCTATTTTTTATAGTCAACAAAAGAAAAGAAGGCCCTGAGCAAGGGCACCAGGAGGATGGGGAGGAGAAGGTGTTGGCAGGAGTTTTGGAAGGCTGGATGGCCAGGACTGAGTTGATTGACTATGGCTTGTGAGGGAGGAGAAATCTAGGTGACTCCCATCTCCCTGCTGGAGGGACTGGGTGAATGAGGTGCCAGGGTGAGACTGGGTGAGACAGGGATGTGAGAGCAGGAGATCTAGGGAGGGGTGACTTTAGACCACCGAGGGTTTCTCAGCCTCAGCATTATGGCCATTTCAGCCTGATAATTCCTTGTCGGGGGCTGTCTGTGCATCGTGAGATGGTCACCAGCATCCTTGGCCTCTACTCATTTGAATTTGACATCCCTGAAGACAGCCGGATGGAGCTGCCCAATAGATGGTTGGGTGTTGGAGCGGGGGAGCTCAGGAGACAGCTTTGCATTGTGTTTTCCATAGCATGCAAGGGCCCTTGCTGAGTAGGAAGGAGGAGGGAATGACTCCTTGTGAGTGGCAAGGTTGGAGTTCAAGTTATCTGTGCCCATGCCCTGGCTCCCCAAGCATCTTGTGGGTGCCTTGAGAAGAAAAAGAATGTCTTATTTGCCTCAGTATCCCCTCAACACTATGCCTGGCAGAGTTGGTGCTTAATAAAGGTTTAGAGAATTGCACTAACTTGATTTGGAAAGAACAGGAAAACCCAAATAGCCTGAGAGCCCCTGCCAAGAGTAACATTAGGAGGCTGGGTCAGGAAGAAGCTGAGATCAGGCGAGGTTAAATATCCAGGATCTCTGGTCTCCAGGATCTGCCAAAACCAGGATGTGGAGCATCAGCAACTGTCGTAGTTGTTGATGGGAGTGTAAGTGGTACAACTAGCAAAGGTGGGGATGTCATTCTTGTCGACCCAACAGTTGCACTCCTGGGTAGAGAAGCTCTTGAACATGAGCATCAGAAGTGAACTCATGAATATTCAAATCAGCACAATTGGTAGTGGCAGAGATCTAAATGTCTATCAGCAGGAAAGGGAATGAATGGTGTTTTCATCATTTCATCATTTCATGGCAGTGAAAATGAATGAACTACAATTATCAATAGGGCTGAATTTACAACCTTAACATTGAAGGGGAAAAAGCAAAATGCATGCACTTAAGTAAGGTTTACAAAAAGATCCAAAACTCAATGATGTATTAGGAATTCATAAATACGTAGTAACATTATGAAGAGAACCAAGAGAATAACAAACACAAAATTGAGGATTGTATTTACCTTTGTGAAGATGAAGGGGTTGTGATTGGGGAGGGACGCATAAGGGCTTCAAAAGTATGTGCGATATCCTAGTTCTTAAAATGAGTGGTTGGCAGATGGGTGTCCGCCAACCTTTTTTACAATTCTTTATACGTACATTAAAAACGTATGCGTGTGCTGGTTACTTCCTCCAGGGACATTCCACCAGGCAGGGCTTAGCACAACTGGGAATTCCCTGGTCAAAGTCAGGGAATTTCGAGATTTTTCAGCCAGTGTTTGGGCAAGGGGTCGTCTCTCTCGTCTTCTCGCTCGAGGTTCTGAGGAGCCTCAGAACAGACATTCAACCTCTGGAATCCCCCAGAAAAAAGACTCATAGGGCAGCTTCCCCTTTCTCGGACAGGACAGAGTGGAGATCCAGGGGGATCCCCAGCCCCAACCAGCTGGCTCGAGGTCACATCCTGATATTTCAGTTCTGTTCCCATTCATGTGTCTCAGCTGAGCAACTGCCATGCTTGTGGCACTCTTAGGGGAAGGGAAGAAATGAATGAAGTGATAAGACCCACGCCCTAAAGAATCCAGGGCAGTAAGCTCCCTGGCTTTCGGTTTTTACAAACTAATAATATTGTGTAATATAAATACTGACATTGTGCTGCCACCATTTTATTTTGTGAAGTAAGAGCATTAGAAAACAATTGCCACCTACTGTCCTCCTATTCCATAAGTAAGGGCTAATTTAATACTCCAGTAATAAAACAAAGGCATGCATGCTTTTAGATCAGAGGAGGGTCGTTTCCACTGAATACATTTAGCTTTATGAAAATCTCACTACGTTTGTGGCCATGGTTTCCTCTTTGCGGGGTGGAGCAGTTGAAATTTAGGTCACAAAGAGCCAGTCAGGAGAAGAGCATCTGGGAGGCACTAGTACAGGGGACACACATGTGACTGTGACACTCAGGGCGGGCAGACAGGTCATCACCCTGCATTCTGCATGCCCACGCACACACACCATGCTCACCCCTTCTGATGAACAGGCACAAGCGTTCACACACACGCTCCTCCCCCAGGGGCTCCCAGGTTGGAACACCTCCCCTGACTGCCAGGGAAAGCCATACCTCTCTCCTGAACCCAGGGCAAAGGGCCAGGCTCACCCAGCCTGTGCCAACCAGTGAGAGAGGCCAATGGTTGGCACTGGAGCCAGTTGGGGTGCTGAGTTGAGGCCAGAGATGGGCAGCCTGTTCAGATCCCTGGGCGTTTGCCTCTGGCCAGGAGACCAAAGCCCTGTCCACATCCAATTTTCTCAGACTGGGAGTCTGGGGACCTACTTCCTAGCTCCAGTTAGGTTTGTGACCTTGAGCAAGTCCCCCTCCCTCTCTGGTCCTTCGGACATTGACTGCAGTGCTCTGGGCCAGTGCTATGGGGTTTTCGAGGCTCACCCTGCTCAGCCTTCGTCTCAGGGGACCCACAAGCCAGCCTAGAAGTGTGTCTTGGAAGGAAGAGAAAACCCTTGCCCCTCACCTTTAATGAAAGACCCACAGGCAGACAAGCTTTGGGGATGTCTGAGGAAAGAGACCTGATGGGGGTCAGGAGAAGAAGCTGCCATTAGCACTGGTCCCAGCGAACTGTCCTGGGCTTCCGCAGCTTGGTCACCCACCTGGAACGAAGCTACCCCCCCCCGCCCCCAGCTGCCCAGCCCAGAGCCTTGTGGGGAGTATGACTCACTTCGTGGGGGGCCATTGTGGCTAATGTTTAACTCTGCCCCTCCTTCAGCAAGGCACTTTAGCCCCAGCAGCCCTTAGCGCTGGGCCCTGCCCTGATCATGCCTGCTGCTGAGTGGGCTCAGACACACAGCTGAGCTTGGCCTCCTTGCCCCGTGGGGACCGGGCACCCTGTAGGGAAAGGTGGGGGCAACAGCTGGTCTCCCAAGGGCTCTGGGACAGGCAAGAGTGTAGCAGGTGGCATCCTGCCCTGGTCATTCCTACCAAGCAGAGAGGAGCACCAGGCCCATCTCCACCAGCTGCAGAGAGAGGGGGTGCCCACCCAGCTATTGTGTGCTGATTAGTAATAGATATCCCCCAAGTAGCACCCTATCCCTCTACTCTCAGCCAGGGCCCCATGTTGGAGGAAGGCCTCACCTTAGCCCATCTGTATGTCACCTGCATCTCCTTTGAATGTTTCCCCTTTGGTGCGGGTGTGGGGACTCCCCAGGTGCATATGCAGGACCCTCGACCCCCAGCTGTGTCCTTCCAAGAAAGTTGGGCTCTGTTAAGGCCAGTCTGATCTCAGAAAAGGGCAACCCCAAGGCAGAGTGACCTGAGATCTAGTCTCCAGTCTGCAGCTAGCAAACCCTGTAACTTAAAGTGAGCTACTTGAACTCTCCAGGCCTCCATTTCCTCATCTGTAAATTTGAGCTAACAAATGTACCATTTTTGTGAGAATGCAATGATATAACTCAGATAAAGCATTTAAGTACCATTTTTGTGAGAATGCAATGATATAACTCAGATAAAGCATTTAACATCACATATTACTATTATTGAAATGCTGTTATTAAAATAGTCGATAAGAGTATGGATTCTAACAGACTTCTTGGGTTGAATCCTGGGCCCACCACTTACTAGCTGTGTGATCATGAAAAGTCCCTAACCTCTCTGTGCCTCAGTTTTCCCCACTGTACCATGAGAATAGTAGCCGTACCTTTCTCCTAGGGTTGTTGTGAAGGTTAAATGAATTAAGGTGCACACGCTGGTGCCTGACACATAAGTGTGCTACATGTGTGAGCTGTTACTCAGTGGCAGGCCCCAGCTCCCAGCTCTACTGGCGTTGTCTCCATGGTGAGAGAAGACTGGAGTAGAATCAGGGCTCTCCAGAGGCCAGGCCTCTCACCCCCAGGCCCCATTCTTGGCTACAACAGCCCCTTCCATAGATCCCTCTCCCACCCCCAAGCTCTCCTTCCCCTTGTCCACAGGGCCTCTCAATCCTTGCGCTCCAGATATGTCTATGCCTATATTCGCCCTTGCTCCATCCTCACAGGAGATGAATTAGGTCTGTTGCTGCCTGGAAGCAGAAGGAGGAACCCGATGACCTCCAGGAACCCTCTGGTTGGCTCTTCTGCCCCTCCTAGAGGGCCACTGGCTTAGGTGTGTTGAGTGGGCCCCACCTCCTCCTCCCATGGGTCTTCTGCACCCACGTGTTTGCTTTGAGTCAGGCCCAGAGTAGGTCTCCTGCCTTTACAAGACTGGGTGGATACCCCAATCTGCCAGGGCCCCAGGTTAATAGTTGACTGCAAAACTGGGATTTGACTGTGGAACTTGGGGCCAGGCTCTAGGGAAGGGCTGGAAAGAGGTGAAACAAGGAGATCGCTTTGGATCCAGGCCAACCGGAGGAGCCCTGTGAGGCGGGGAAGAGTGGGTTTCTGTGGCTGCCTGGGCATGAAGGCATGAAGCCTAACCCCATCCTCTGTGGCCTGGACCAGCCCTGTCAGGTTCTCCAACTTCGTGCATTGAGACTGGGTGTGTCCGTGCCTACGGGTTTCTGTGTGTGATTGGGGTTGTGCTTTTTGCACACGTCTGCCTCTCTGCCCACTGACCTATTTATAGCAAGAACCCTGGGCAGAGTGCTGCTTCCCCTAAGGTAGCCCAAGTTGCTGGTTCCCACTGCCATGCTTTCTGAAAGGGGCTGGCAGGCCAGCAGCCCAGAGAGCCAGACCATGCCCTGGGGAGTAGCTGGCACTGCACTTTGTACCAATTTCTGGCACTTATGGCAGATAATACATGGGATTCGAGGGTAGAATGGGGACTCAGTAGGGTGGGTAGAAGGGTTGCTGCTCTGATAACTCAGCCCCTCCTAGGGCCAGTGCTAGGGTGGTGGAAAAGCCAAGGGACCCCAGGTCTGGGAACAGCCACTTCCCTTGCAGGCTTAGCTCAGAAGTCACCATCCCACTGCCCTGAAAAGTCAGAACTTGACCGAATGCGGTCGCTCACACCTGTAATCCCAGCACTTTGGGAGGCCGAGGTGGGCGGATTACGAGGTCAGGAGTTCGAGACCAGCCTGACCAACATGGTGAAACCCTGTCTCTACTAAAAATACAAAACTTAGCGGGGTGTGGTGGCACGCACCTGTAATCCCAGCTACTCAGGAGGTTGAGGCAGGAGAATCGCTTGAACCTGGGAGGCGGAGGTTGCAGTGAGTCGAGATCACGTCACTGCACTCCAGCCTGGGTGACACAGCGAGACTCCATCTCAAAAAAAAAAAAAAAAAAAGAAAGGAAAAAGAAAAGTCAGAACTTTGGTCTCTGCTTCACAGGGGCCACTCTCGTGAGTATGTTGGGGGAAGAGGGGCTGCCCCAGACCCCCATTCCACCCCCGAAGGCCCTATGCTCTCACCAGGCTTTGGACCCAGAAGTTAGTGGGATGGAGAAATGACCTGATCCAGAGGACAGATAAGTGGCCACCCCATCTCCGGGAAAGAATCAGTCCTGGGGGATAGGACCAGTGCAGGAGTGTGAAGGGGAAACAATTGGGAGGAGGGTGGGTGAAGGTGGGGAGAGCAGAGGCCGGAGGGACAGGAGAGCCCAGGAGAGAAGGAAGGCGTCACCTGGTGGCCAGGCCTGGAACTGCAAGTATCTCTTCTGTGAGGCCTCCTGCCCTGTGCAGCAGGACTAGGTGAGGGATTGAAAGTGCCCTGACCTCTCAACCCAGCACACATCAGGGAGAGTTAATCCAGGTTTGCAGAGGAAGGAGAGTATGAAAGCCGGCAGGAGAAGCGGCTCTTAATGGAGAGGCCTCTTCTGATGGCCAGAGTCAGGGGCAGGACGGGGTCATTTCTCGGAGGTCAGGGCTCTGGTGAGCTGAGCATCCTGAGTGGTGAGTGTGTGCTGTGTGACGTCACAGGGACCGGGCAGAAGGGGCCCCAGGGGACCCTGGCAAGCAGCCACCAATTCCTTAGCCCTCCCTTCAGATCCTGAGCTCCGGACTGCAGACAGGGTGACTGGAGCCCAGCACAGCCCTCTCTTCACAAGCCGCAAGTTTTCCCTTTCTTCTCAGGGCTCACAGTCAGAGCTGCAGAAATGACCAGGAAACTGGGTTTTTAATGAAGAAGCTGTGACGCCTGTGGACACTGTACACACATAGAAGGAGTGTGGCACAGGGCTGGAGGAAAGGTGTTCTCACCCCCTCCTCCTCCTCCACTTGTTACACCATGGGGTGGCTGAGAAGCCCCAGATGCCTCGTGGGTGGATAGAAGCCCACCCTGCCAGGGTGAGGTCTTCAGACACTCGCGTTTTTCCTGCCTCTTGGGTATCTGTTTAATCCCAGTTCCAGAGGAGGGCATGCAGGCTGGAGGGAAGAAGTGGGGGAGAGGTGGGAAGGGATGCTCCAGACACAGGCAGAGAGGTGAGTGAGCTGGGTTGGAGAAGAAGCATGAAGCAGGAGCTCAGAGCGCAGCACAGCAAGCTGGCCTGTAGGGACAAAGAGGCGAAGCCATCAGTTCCCGGGGACCTGTGTGCAGCGCATGAATCCCTGACTTCCCTACAGCACATGCAGTCCCCAGGACTTCTCAGCCCTAGCGCACCCCTGACTGGATCTTCATTCATAAGGGCTCCTACAAAACCTCAGCTTCTCGGCCCTCGGGCACAGTTCCTCCCCTTTTGGGACCCCTCACACCGCTCCTCGACACTGCGGCCCTCGGCTCTTACCTAGCCTTGCCATGCTACTCTGTGGCTGGTTAATTCCCACCTCCATGCTTCTGTTGCACCATCAGCCCTTCAACGTGCCCTTCCCTTTATCAGCTAACACTCGCCCATCACATCCTCAGAGAGCTCCTCCTCTCCAGAAAGCCTGCTCTGACCAGTGCTGTCTGGTGGATGCCTGCCCTATTGCACATTCTCTCAGCACTTCCGTAGAGGGTTTTACGTGGCCTGATTTCCTTGCTTTGCCCAGTTTCTCCAGCTATTTCCTCAGATGGTGGGAAGTCTTAGCTTCTGTGAGTGGTAGCTCCTTGGGAACAGGTACTGTGAGTGCTGGGTACTTCGCAGGGAGCACAAATAAAGGACATCACCAGGAGGTATTTAAAAGTGCATAGATTCTCAGAAAGTCAGAGATGAAGGGCTCCCAGAGACCCTCTAACCTAGTGGTTCTCAAACTCTCATGTGCATCAGAATCACCTAGAAGGCTGGCCTCGCCCCAGAGTTTCCAATTTAGTGGATCTGGGGTGGGGGCTGATCATTTGCATCCCAGGTGATATAGACGCTGCTGGTCCCAGGACCACACTTGGAGAACCACTGATTTGATACAGCCCCCAATTTCATAGATAATGGGAACAAAAAGGGCCGCCAAACAGAAATGACATGCCCAAGTATCATGGTGCTGGAGCCAGGACTGAGCCCAGGAGAGCCGACTCAAATCAGTCTCATCGGTGCCTTAGTCCGTGCATCCGTGCACCACACTAAGTACAACCCGCCTGCCCATTGTGGACTCCCTCATTATCCTCTAGACTCTGATGGACCCCAGAGAAGGGAGCTGGTCTCTAGGTACCTCTATTGTGAGGTCGGAGACTTGGCGGCATCAAACATCTTCTTCCGGCCTTCCATGCCAGACATGGCCTCCACGTTCTTCCTCCAGTCACCCACCTCCACAGGCCGCTCCTGTAGACAAGTGGCACACACATCAGGGACTTACCAGGCTGGACGGCCCCCCAGCTCAAGAGAAGCTGGGTGATAGGAAACCAGTCTCCTCGGATGATAAGAAATCCTGATGCCCCTCCCCAGCTGGTAAGGTCCAGGACTCAGCCAGGCAGGTGGACACAGGCCAAGCCGAAGCCCCACAGGAAAAAGGAAGCTGTGTGGCTTGGGAGCACTGGGTGATAGTGGCAGCTATGGGGCTAGTTCCCACCTCAGTGCACCTCAGCAAAACCTCCTCCAAGGCTCCATGCCACCCTCCTGGTCTGGCACTCAGCAGGCTCAAGGCCACCTCTTCCAAGAAGTCTTCCCCTGCAAATGCGGCTGCTTTTCCATTTCCTCAGTATATTGTCTGGCTTATCTCTTCTCCTCTGAAGCTTCTTGGGCCAGAGACTGTTCCTTCATCCCTGTTCCTTACAGAGCCTATCAATTTGGGGCACATATACTGTGAATTCAACCAACTTTGAATAATTTGTTGCTGGGTGGTTGAACTCAGTTCTCTAATGTCTGTGCTCGTGTGTGGCTATAACCAAGATGAGCTGCTGTCTCCTTTCCCTGTGGTGACCAGGCAGTCATCTCCACCATTACCCTAAATCTCCACATTATCTTCACACTGGGAACAAGATTTTTACTTCATTTCTCAGTCTGGGGTCTAGCTTTCTTTATGTCCTAGTTTCTTCGTCAGACTGGGAACAGCCTGAAGGAAGGGAGCAAATCTTCTTTCTTTCTTCCCACACTGGTCTCCCAAAGCATTCTAGAATATTCTGTCTGTCAAGCTGACTGGTCTCCAACAGGAGCTCCTGGGCCTGCCTGAGGCCATGTGAGGGGTTGACAAGGGGAAAGCTGGTAGGGCAGAGGGTGGAATGTTCTGAGGAAAGGGACCTCACCTTCTCTGTGTCTTCCTTCTTCACAGACTTGAGGTTGGCCCGCAGATCCATGGACACCTTGTGCTTGGAGCCCAGCAGGGCCCGGAGCATGGCGTCAGCCGAGACACGGACCCGACGCAGGGGCGGGCGCTTGAACTTCCCACGGAGGTCCATCACCTTCAGCTTCAGGTCCTTAATCTGCAGGTGAGAAGCGCCCGGGGCTCACTGGAGAGGCAGCTAGCCACAGGACACCCTTCCTGAGGACCTCAGACTGCTAGGGTTCCAGCCAGAGATACACCTTAAATTGTCCACCCTTGAAGCCAGACCTATCAGCAGTCACCAACCTTTTTGTCACCAGGGACCGGTTTTGTGGAAGACACTTTTTCCACGGAGAGGTGGTGGTGGGGTGGTTTCAGGATGAAACTGAGGTCCACCTCAGACCATCAGGCATGAGTTTGATTCTCATAAGGAGCGTGCAACCTAGATCCCTCACATGTGCAGTTCACAATAGGGTTCACACTCCTGTGAGAATCTAATGCCACCGCTGATCTGACAGGAGGCGGAGCTCAGGCGGGAATGCTCACTTGCCCACTGCTCACCTGCTGCAGTGCGGCCCAGTTCCTAACAGGCCACGGACAGGTACTGGTCCACAGCCCAAGAGTTGGAGATCCCTGCTCTAGGACAGTCAGACCCACCCATCCCTTTGCAAATAACCACTGCACATTTGCTGATAAACGGATGGTTAAGTGGACAGATAAAGCCTATTAGCCGTTGCTAACACTATAGCCTTGAATAAAAGGGGCGGCTCCACCAGACTGAGACTTGTCTGATTTGGAAGCCCTATTTGGAGTGCAGGGCTGCTTCCTCTTGTTCCTGCAGCCTCATCCCTGCTTCTAACTTATTCCTCCCCAGTGAGCCTTCAAAGCAGCTCACAGCCTTGGTCCAGCAGGGTGATAAACTTACAGGTCCTAGACCCCTGGAGGAATTCCCAGGGTGTGATCTCTAGGGGGAGTTCTTAGGAGCTTGGTGACCCCACATATCATTCCTGGTGGGCAGAAGTGGGAAGGAGGGAAGTGGCTTGTGCTCCCTCCCTGCCCCCTCCTCACTGCCTGGACAAATGCCCCAAAGGAGCCCTGTCCTTCCTCGCTCTGCCCCTCCCCACTGGAGCAGGGTCTGGGTGGAGCTAATCCTCCCACACCCCATGCTAAGGGAGCACAGAGCACCGGAGTGGAAGCCAGAGACCAGCACTGGTCCCAGGACCACCACTGTGCAACCTAGGACAAGTCCTTGGCCTCTCTGATCCTGAGTGTTCTCCTCTGCAAGGTGCAGATAATAGCCCCTACTTCATCCACAGGCCTATAGGGAGGATCAAAGGCTATAACGCACATGAAAGCACTTCACAAAGGTAAGACATTATTAACAGGCATATGATTATTTGTGTGGGTGGATAAAGAGAGCAGCTTCTGTTAGGCTGATGAGCCCACATGGCAGGTAGGGAGGAAGTTTGTACTTTTCATGTGTGATTATCCACTCTACTCATCTCCAGCCCTATGGGGCTAGGGCGGAGAAACCAAAGCTTCCTGCTTAAGTGGCCCCTTCCTAGGCCCTGTGGAAGGAGGGGACCTCCCATGGCTGCTGCGTCCGTGCCCACGCCCCTGCCCAACCCATTATGGCCATGCCCCTTCCCTTCCTTAGACTCACCTCCCTGGTGTTGTGGAGGCATTTGGCCTCAATGTCATATCGCTCCTCATCCACCACCTCCACCTTGGCGTGCAGCTCCCGGCACAGGTCCTGGGGGCCGCAGATGGATCATGCAGGTGTGAAGAAGAGGGGAACAGAGACATCAGTTTCCAGCCCTTGACCCTCTCCCCAGCCCCTTTGCAAGACCTGGGATCCAGAGAGGAGCTGACAGTCTCCTCCACTCTGAGGCTCATGACGGGCAATAGCTCAAAGGGTATGCCCTCTGTTCTCCTGTCTGAATGTCATGATTTCTTAAAAAATAGTATTCCTTTGCTTGAACCCAGGAGGCGGAGGTTGCAGTGAGCTGAGATCACACCACTGCACTCCAGCCTGGTGACAAAGCGAGACTCCGTCTCAAAAAAACAAAACAAAACAAACAAACAAACAAAAAACTAGTATTCTTGGCTGGGCACAGTGGCTCATCCCTATAATCCCAGCACTTTGGGAGGCCAAGGTGGGGGATAACCTGAGGTCAGGAGTTCAAGACCAGCCTGAACAATGTGGTGAAACCCTGTCTCTACTAAAAATACAAAAATTAGCCAGGCATGGTAGTGTGCACCTGTAGTCCTACCTACTTAGGAGATTGAGGCAGGAGAATCACTTGAATCTGGGACACAGAGGTTGCAGTGAGCCAAGATCACGCCACTGCACTCCAGCCTGGGCAACAGAGTGAGACTCTGTCTCAAAAAAAAAAGTATTCTTTCATCATGGCTCATTGCAGCCTCAACCTCCTGGGCTCAAGTGACCCTCCCATCTCATTTTTTTAAATTTTGTATAGAGAAAAGGTCTCACACTATGTTGCCCAGGCTGGTCTCGAACTCCTGGGTTCAAGTGATCCCCCTGCCTCCGCCTTTCAAAATGCTGGGATTACAGGCATGAGCCACTGTGCCCAGCAAAATAAAATAGTTTTCTTATGATAAAAATAATGCATTAATTTTAGACATTTTGAAAACTATGTATTAAACAAAAATAATAAAAATTAAAATACCTAGTGATGCCACCACCCAGGGATACTTAGTAACATTTTGATATACTTCCTTCCAGTCTCTTTTCTCTATAATCACTGGCATTTAACCAATTTACCAGTGTTCTGAAAACATTAAAGACCAAACTCTAGGAAAGGATAGACAAGTCCTTGGAAAAGTGGGGCTTCTCCCAACCCCGGCCGCCTCCCCACTCCATGCCACCACACTGGCTGATTGTGAAGCTGGGCTGCCCCGCCCAGGCAAGTCACGCCTCCCTTCTGAGGCTCAGTTCAGTGCCCGTAAAATGGAATCTAATGTTCCCACCTCACAGGTGGTTGTGAAGATTAAATGAGACCATGTAAGGGAGGAGTGCCCTGTAAATTATGGAGCCTTGAGCTGGTGTTAGTTCAGGCTCCTGTCGCCTGGTCCTTGGAGCCACCCACACAGCGCCTCCAGCCCCGCCCTGCCCCGCCCCACCTGCCAGGCTCACCTGCAGGGCGCTGAGGGACAGGCCACGGGTCTGCAGCGTGGGGATGCGCTCTGCCAGGTAGCGCACCTTCTCAGCCTCACGCTCCTCGTGCTCCTGCTCCCAGCATTCCTTGGCCTTGGCCAGCATCAGGCTCTGGACAGGACACACCTGCTGAGCTGGGGGCCTCACATCTCCCACCCGGCATCAGGGAATGAGGGGAGGGCAGCCACAGCCTGGGCCAACTCTGAGACCACTGTCCAGTGTAGAAGTGTATGCAGCAGCAATGGACAGGCCATGCCTGAGGGTACACTAAGTGGCTGCACACAATGTTCCTCAAGCCCTGGAACTTGTTTTCCCCGGACAGTCTTCGTCTTACCCACTTACTGTCTGTTTTGACCCACAAAACTCCAAAGAGAGAAACACATATGAAAATAAAGGAAGTCCCTCTGCCTGCATGGGTAGCTTCCCACTCTGAAGCTGGTCACCACCTACTCTAGGGACCACAGGCAGATGCCAGAATCCATACTCAAGGATCCCACCTACTGATCACCTGAGCCTGGCACTGGCTCCAGCAATGCTGGACTCCTGCCCCTCATCATCCTCACTCTGGCCTCCTTCCTTTCTCCTTTCCATAATCCTCCACATCCCTTCAGAGTCTGCTCTGCTGCCCCTCTGCCTCCCACTGGGCATCCCCCTGCAGCCAGCCCCCAGCCTCACCTTCAGCAAGAGTTTGCGGGAGGCAGTGATCTTGGGTTTTCTCTGTGGGCAAGAAGAGAGAGAGACAGGTGGTGAGGCAGAGGCTGCAGAACTGGAATTCTGGTCTAGGACAAGACAAGTGCCAGCCAGGGTTCTCTATCTTTATCCAGAATCCTCTGCTCACCCTACAGTGCCTTAAAAGCTCATCTTTGTGATTTAACCTCTGCAGTTCAGAGAAGGCTGCAGTCAGCTACCTTGACCTAGGGGCTGAAGCCTTAACTTCCCACTCTGATTCTGCTGCTGCTGAAATCTTGTAAGATACTATGAGGGCCACATGGCTTCTACAGGCACCTCCTTCCTCATCTGTAAATAAGGATATTAGGACCCCCCCTTACTTAGTTCACAGAGTTATTGCAGATGAAATGAGATCGTGGATGTGCAAATCCTTTGAAAATCGTAAAAGCTATATATGTTTTCACACTCCAGGTAGTAATACAGCAATACCTTGATGATCCATCATGCTGCATAAATAAGCTGTGACTTTCCCAAATAAATGAAACGTATCTATGTAGACCTCAAAACTTTTAAAAACGTAAACACCACCCATACATATCTTTCTAAGATATAAAACCACTGTTTTATCTTCTTATCAAAAATACTAAACATGTTCTTGCTTACTAGTCCTAGCCTTGTGACAGTGGTCCCTCAGGGTTGGCAAAGGTGAGTAGTAGGGCTGCTTGGCCCCCAACTAATGAGACTATGATGCCTTTCGAGCACTAGTGTTATCTTCTGGGCCATAGGCGGTCACTTCTCATTGCCAGCAGGAAGCATCCTACCTAGACTTAATGTGCTGCGAGCCAGGACAGCATGGCTCTCAAATGTTATTCCAGGGTGTTAAGTAGAAGTGATTAGGCTTTGAGAGGGAAGTTCTCATGAGACACAATGGATGAGTTTCAGCAAATGGAATGTGTAACTTCTATTCTGACTGTTCAGAGTGGTTGGTTTGTCTTTTCCTCTCCTAAAGATTTTTGTTACATTTCAGATAAGTGCAATTTCAAAAGAAAGAGCCTATGACTCTAAGCATTACTACCATGGTTTACACACTGTAATGTACACATGGCAAATGTTTGACTGCAATCTTATTTCCCCACCACTTGGTGAGCCAATGGCCACCTCATTTGACCATCAGTCAGTGAGGACTCACTTTAATACGAGCCTCAGCAAAACTTAAAAATTCATATGAATGTTGAAAAGTAACATGTTACTGAGAATCTCTGTGCCAAACGTCCCCTCCATCAATACTGCTAATTCTCACTGTTTCCATCCCTGGGCCCACACCCCTATCCCTGCCATCCCCATCCTTGGACTGTACATAGGCTGTGATCTCAGTAGCCTGGTAAGTCTGGAGTGTATCGAATGGCCAGTGTCAGGGTTTTCTAACACCTGAGGGATTTAAGGACATCTCTTTGCTCCTCAATCAATGTTCAGCCATTGGGCAAGGGTGGAATAACCCAATGACTATCCCTTACCCTTCCAATATAGCTTTGCACAGGATCAGCTCTGCATGGAATAGGATGGTCCCCCCAGGACTGGACCAGCTCTCAGAGTGGGTGAGGAAGAGCTTGTGCTCAGCAAGGATGCAGAGTCACACCCAACCCTGCTGCAATACCAGTCCTTCCAGTGACATGGTACACTGGCACAGCAACTCCCTGGACACTAGGCAGCCCCACATCCAGAATCTTCACCTGACGTTTCCATCTCCTGGGAATTTGTTCAGCCACTAAATACCCTACACCACCTGGACTCCCACCAGGCCTTAACACAAGCTCTTCCCTCTCCTCAGATGCCAACCCCACCTTCCCACTTTTACCAGTCGTTAGAGTTAACCAAGACAGAGAACCCCAAATATCACTTACCTCGCTTCAGGCATCCATCACAGGAAGGACGGGGAAAGAGCAGAACACAGAGTGAGTATGAACAATGAGGATTACATGTGCAGCCGCAGAACCTCACAGACCAGCTTGTGGGAGGAGGGGGCCGGTGACAACAGTGAGCCAGAAAGTCATCAGGCATCAGGCAAGGAGAGCGGTTTGAGGTTCCGGCAGAATAAAATAAAAATTCAACAGCCCTTTGAACTACGGGGCATTCTTATTGGGAGGTACTGGGCATCGTAAGTTGGGGACAAGTGGTGGAAGGGGAGGGAAGCCTTAGCGTAGGGTTTCAGCAACGTGAAAGCATCCATCCATGGGTGCGTGGGTAAATTCCCAAAGCTTTGTTCACCTACTGTGCCAGTGTTAAGTGGTGGTCTGGTACATGCAATTCATGTGATAGATCAAGACAGGAAATCTCTGAGGCACAGGCCAAAAAGGCACTCCCAGGGCAACCTGGGAGTGAGTTCTGCTCGATGGCTGGGAGGACACAGGCAGCACAGGGGAAACCATCAAGTGCTGTCCCTGTTTGAGGACCTGGTCTCTTAGGGAAAAGCTTTGGGGGTTGAAAACATGGTGCCTCCACTGCGGGGCTGAAGTCTGTGGCAAAAGGACTTGCCTTCCTGGGGCCCCAGATGGCGGTGAGACTACTTACACTTCCGGCATGGTGGCAGTGAGACAGCACCTAGGGGGCACAGAGGAATCATTCATGAGGGAAAGTGGAAACCCCTGCCCCTGCCCAGCTGGGCCTTGGGAGCCCAGCCTAGGAGACAGAGTCAGAACACAAAAGGAAGAAATCAGACACATTGGATTCCAGCAGGTCAAGATGGGACAGGGTTGCAGGGCAGGGGTCAGCTAACTACAGACCATAAGCCTGACCTGGCTCCCAGCCTGTTTTTGCTTAAAGAGTTGTAAGCTTTTTTTTTTTTTTTTTTTTAAGAATTTGCAACAGAAACCTATGTGAGCTACAAAGCTATCTGGCCCTTTCCAGATAAAGCTTGCCAATCCCGGTGGAGAACAGAATGGAGTCCATAGGAAATATGTTTGGAAAGTGAGAGCAGCTGGGCGCAGTGGCTCATGCCTGTAATCCCAGCACCTTGGGAGGCCAAGGCGGGCAGTTCATGAGGTAAGGAGTTCAAGACCAGCCTGGCCAATATGGTCAAACCCCGTCTCTACTAATGATACAAAAATTAGCCAGCGTGGTGGTGCACGCCTATAGTCCCAGCCACTCAGGAGGCTGAGGCAGAAGAATTGCTTGAACCCAGGAGGCGGAGGTTGCAGTGAGCCGAGATCGCACCACTGCACTCCAGCCTGAGTAACAGAATGAGTCTCCTTCTCAAAAAAAAAAAAAAAAATAAGTGAGAGTGTAGCTCATTCTTGAGGGCCTTGAAGGACAGGCTGAATTTAGACTTTATCCTGTGGAATAAGGGCGGTCATTGAAGGGCTCAGAGAGAGGAAGGCCTAGAAAGTGAATGAGCAGAGTGGATGCTGGAAAACAGGTAGCTGCCACATGGCACAACTCCATCTACAGATGGCAAT
The DNA here is from genome assembly GCF_029281585.2 of Gorilla gorilla gorilla. Taxonomy (NCBI): domain Eukaryota; kingdom Metazoa; phylum Chordata; class Mammalia; order Primates; family Hominidae; genus Gorilla; species Gorilla gorilla. Next base: position 55,343,899 of record NC_073224.2, on the reverse strand, counting down.
GCAACTGGCACCTCCAGGGTGGGGCAGTGGGAGGCCTTGAGTGGGAGAGAATAAGCCGCAAGGCAGGGCAAATCCCGTGTTCACCCTAGTCTGTCTTTCCCCTCTCTGGGTTGGTTTTCCTCTCTGCAAAATTAGGGGTTAAATCAGTGGGTTTCCTCTTGATGTTTATTATTAATAATAAGTAATTAAAATAATATTTAATTAATATTATTTGGTTGAATCCTTTGTTCTAACCAAATCTTACTTGGAACTAAAATAAATTCAATCAGTAAAAGCAAAATGGCATTTTGCCTATCAGAAGGTGGAGGGTGGGAGGAGGGAGAGGATCAGGAAAAATAACTAATGGGTACGTCTCTCATACCTGAGTGATGAAACCTAATTTATACAACAAACCTCCATGACACATGTTTACCTGTGTAACGAACCTGTACATCCTGCACATGTACCCCGAACTTAAAATAAAAGTCAAACAAACAAAAAGAGCCAAATGGCACTGGTTAAGGGGGCTCCCATAGCAGCCCTCTGGTCTTCTGTGAGGACACTTGGCTGTGGAATACAATTTGAAGCCCCCTGACCAGGTGATCCTGGGGCCCAGGTCAAAGAGGGGGTCCGTGAAGCTGCAGAGGGAGATGTTCCAAAACCAGACATAATTCACCGTCTTGCCTGGGCCTGGACACAGGGCATTCCAATGCAGGGGAAGGGAGGGACTGTGCAAAAGCTCAGGGAAAGGAAGGGGACAGCTGAGGTGGAGAGCAGGTGTGCAGGGGCGTACAGGAGCCCTGAGCCAGGCTGTGAAATGAAGGATGGGAGAGCCTAGTGTGTGTGGAGTGGGCAGGCATGGAGCTCGGGGGCAGGAGTTTGGACTTGGTTCAAGAACCTCGTTGTGGGGTCTGGGAAGTGGGGAATTAAAAGACACTTGTAAAGTGCCTGCCAATAATTGTATCCCAGAGCCACCCCTTCCTCTGCCCTAATTCTCTCCTTTCCCTTTGTGCCCATGAAGCACTATCCCAACCCCAGTGAACACAGCTTTGGCCACCTCCCCTGAATCTCCCAACGGGTCAGAAAGCCTTCTGGGCCTCCCTCCACCTCTGCCTCCGCCACCAGGGGAGGGTAAGTCTGGGGTGGAGGAGGTGGAGGTGTAGTGTGACCCCAGAGTCTCAGCTGTCCTGCTGGGGCACAGAGGGAGGGGTATGGAGACAATCCATGAATTCCTGAAATGCTTGGCTGGTATTAGATTTTATAGGCAGCTGCTTATTCTGAGGGCTCTGCTTCTCCAAAGACACTGAGGAAGTCCAAAGGAAACACCAGCCTGCGAAGAGCCACCTCCAGGCCCATCTGTCCATCATCAGCCTCCAGGAATGCCAGTGTCCAGAGGGCACCAGGTCTGCGTCTGTCTCCCTGGGATGTGCCTTGTCCTTGGTGGGCATTTGGCAGTGATCATGCCTCCCTGTCTCCCTCAGAGAGCCAACTGTCCCCAGTGTGGGGCCCTACCTTCCAAGGCCAGTTTACACCTCCTGCCAAGCTCCGGGGCCTGCCCCCAGCCTGCCTCACTGACAAATGCCAGACCAAGGGGTCCCACGTCAGGCAAGAGGCCTCAGCCTGTGCTCTGACACCCCCCAGACGGGGGCCCTTGCCAGGCTCTGTGGAAGACAAGCAAGGACTGATAAGTCAGGATGAAGATAGCAGCCACTGGAAGGCTTGGAGAGCCAGGATTCCATCTCCTCTACAAGTAGCAAGCAAGGAGATAATGAGAAAATCCTCCCCCCGAGGGAGGGAGCAAAGAGTCTCTCTCTGGTGGTTGCCTCAGAGCTGGGCTTTCCCTTCTTTGAGGCTTTGCAGCGTGGAAGGGACTATCCGCTAGACTATGAGATTGAGTCTGTGTGTGTAAGTGTGTGTAAGTGACTGTGTGTGAGAGTGTGTGTGTGAGAGAGAAAGCGTGTATGTGTAGGGGAAAGAACTGATCTCTTTGCACACCCAATGATCACGTCCACAAGTATCTAGTTAGGCTCATGTGCTTCCCCCTGCTCCCCGCCCCCTGACCTTGGACCCCCATTCAAGGGCGTCCCTGTCTTCCTTGACTGACGGTTAACACTCCCAAGCCCATGGCGCTGGGCTGCCCCCATCTTGAGCTCTGAACAGCAAAGCCTAATCTCAGAGCTGCTGTGGGACTGTGACTCCCAAACCTGGTGGCAGGTGCTGCCTTCAGCCCCCACCTGAGTCAGGGACCGCCACACGGCCCCCTGCCCCAAGCCTTGGGTTACCCTGTAGATACTGCCCTGGCTTATGTGTTCACTGGCTCCTGTGCCCCAACCCAAAATGTCGCCACCATTGCCTTCCTCCAAGAGGATCCCCAGTATCTACTGCTGCTCCTCAGAGCCAGGAGCTCTGAGCAGGAACAGTCAAGAGGGGTTGCCGGTCTGCCCTCCCCTGCTCTTGTGCTACAGTACAGAGGGATGGGCAAAGGGAGCTAACAGCGTCGCTCAAAGACAAAGAACACAGAAGCAAGATGGTTTCCTTGGTCAGCAGGGAGCTCTGGCCCTGCCTTCTAGGCTCCCTGGGAGTCCTGCGCGCCAGGCACCCTCCTTTTCTTCCACTGCAGTCATTGCTGACTTTGAGCACTCACCCTGGCTCTCTGATCCCAGGGTCACCCCTTCCCCTGGGTGCGCTCTCCCTCCCACACTCTGCTGGGCATCCTGTGTGAAAACATCATCCCTTAGGCTCTGCCCTGGGGCTCCTAAGGAACCTCACGGAAGATTCTGCTCCTTGCTCACAGCCTCCAAATGGCCAGGAAAAAGTTTCACCTCTCAGAACAGTTTTGCAGGAGAGATGCCATTCTGTGGGACAAAATGCTGTGGGAGTATTTTAGGAATGTTCTACCAACAAACCAACTGCACAGGCAAGAAATGGTTTTCTCCAGCTCCAAGACCTCGCTTTCTCCTTAAACAAAAGCCCCAGGTTCTCTGCCTGAGATCAACCTACATCTGAAGTTCTGGGCTGCAGACGCTTACCTTGTTCAGTCCTCGTGGAGCTGGGCTGGCCTGTGCCTCGCCGTAGACTGCAGACTGTGAGGGGCAGAGCCGAGGGGAGGCTATGAAAACTGTGTCCAGCAGCAACTGGCTGGTAAAAATAGAACAGACCCACTGCCCCCTCCTGCTGCCCCTCCTCCCTCCCACCCCTCCCACACACACACACACACACACACACACACACACACACCTCACAGGGCAGATGCGTGCTGCGATGCACACAACAGGCACATAGGCGGAAAGCCATGTGAATTTGTGGCTCAGGAGCAGAGGCAAATTCTGTGCACATAGGTGCCACCAACTGAGTGAAACCAGCACCCACCTGGGGAGACTCGAGCTGCAGAAAGGGAAAGAATGAACAGCCAGACCAGGTGTGGGGACTGAGCAGAGATGGGACCGGGAGGGGGAATGAGGGAGAGCAAAGGGCCACAGCGAAGGCCCAGAGGGGCAAGTAGCAGCTGGGGGAAGAGGACCATTGGGCTAACCCTGCATCTCTTATAAGGCAATATGGAAATGAGGCCCCCGAACCCATGCCCCAAAAGCCCAAGAGGGCTAAAGACTCAGCTTTCAGGGATTTTTCAGTGGCTCTGGTGCACGTGGGATACGAGGGTGCCTGGCTGTGGGGAGTGATGTGAGCAGTGTTGCAGGCTGACCCCAGTGAGTGTTTCCAGGGCTGAGCAGAATGGCAGTGGCAGCAGGGCACACCTTTATGCTCAGGGAGGTCTGAGGGTCTGCAGACACTCTGCATCCCCCTCCAGATGGGTTTCCTGGAATCTAGATTTCCCAGGTTCCAAAAGACACCCGAGTCTCATGCCTGGAACTCAGTGAGATTAATTCACCTCTCCTCTGCCCTAATCTTCATCTCCAGCCAGAAGCCAACAGATCCCAGGGGACTGGAGCCACAGGGGCTGCACCTGTTTACCGGGTATTTTTAGGACGGTTGATGAACACATAATACCCACCCTATAGTCAGAGAAAGACAATGCCTGCTATGTTAATCCTGTGGCTATTATAGTCTGTCATCTCATGGGTTGGGGCAGGACACTGACCCTCTCAGGGGCCAGAGAGAGGCCTCGCAAGCAGGAGGTTACGGAGCCCCAGCCATGCTCCCCATTTGGAGAAGGAGAGAGTAATGGGCAGGGGTGTCCTAAGGAGACACACCCCAGTGCCCACAGAGGTAAAGGCCCTGCCCTCTCTACACCGACATTCTGCTGCCTAATAGAGGTTGCTCTAATTCTGTTCTGGTCGGGTCAACTTTGAGAAGCCTCTATGTGAGACGGCTGCCAGGGAGAAATGACAGGGTCTGGGGAGGCATAGGGTTTGGGGACATAGGATTCCAAGTGGAGAGGCTGGGATGGATAATGAAGGCTGGCTCCAGCCAAAAGGAGCAGCTAGAGGGGAGAAGGAATTTAGGGGCTTTGCAGATGAGCCTACTGGAGTTTATTGCCTTGGCTTATTATAATTTATACAATAACTTTCCATTTATTTATTTATTTATTTACTTTTTGAGACAGAGTCTCGCTCTGTCACCCAGGCTGGAGTAGAGGGGCTCTGCCACACAGGCTGGAGTACAGTGGCTCACTGGAAACTCCACCTCCCGGGTTCAAGTGATTCTCCTGCCTCAGCCTCCTGAGTAGCTGGGACTACAGGCATGCCACCATGCCTGGCTATTTTTTGTATTTTTAGTAGAGATGGGGTTTTACCATGTTGGCCAGGCTGGTCTCAAACTCTTGGCCTTGAGCGACGCACCTGCCTCGGCCTCCCAAAGTGCTGGGATTACAGACATGAGCTACCATGACCAGCCTATACAATAACTTTCTTAAAAGGCCTTGATATTCTCAAAAAATGAATTCTCTGCATGAATTATCCTGCTTTTTGAAAAGGAAAAATAAAAGAGGACAGTTCGACAAATAGAAGAACAAAGCAGGGTGAACACAAGCCAAGAAGGTAGGTGGCCGGATGTCTGCAGCCAGACGTGGAGAACATAGTCCAGCCAGACGTGGAGAACATAGTGCAGCCAGGGGCCCTCCCTGGGCAGGAGCCATGGAGACTCTTAGACTCGGAGTGATTCATCTTCACACTCTATTGGACAGCATGGGGCCAGGACCCCTCACCCCAGTGTCCCAATTCCATCCCCACCATCCCTGCACACCACGTGGAATCCAGCCTCCAGCTTACCCTCTCAGATCCACCCTGACCTTTGACCCCAGTTCACACACTGACTTCTCTAGCGTCTCCTGCAGTCTCTCAAAGGTGGCCTTCAAAAGCAAGAATGCAGTGCCCTGTTGTCCTTGCCCCTGACCCCCATCTTCCTTCATGTATGGAGTGGGTGCAGAGCAGACCCCAGTGATTCAGGCCGCCCACACCCAGCTGAGGGGCCGCCACTGGAGGTCTCAGCCGTGTGGCCCACTCACTGCCCCAGCCAAGTGCGCCTCTGCAGCCTTTCTCCTCCCCTCCTTGCCTACAGAAAAGGTCACCCCTTGTCAGTGCACATCTGCCCTGGGGCCAGGCTTCCTATTCTCCCTGCAGAGCAGGCACAGCTGTCCCAGAGCTGAAGTTCTGTCTGACACAGATGCTCACTGGTCAGGGAGGACCCTTCCTAGACACAGAGCCAGAGAGAGTGCTCCTGGCCCTGGAGAGCGCCAGGCAGCACCCTTTGGGCTAGGCTGAATAATGGCCCCCACAGGTGCCCATGCCCTAATGCAAATGTGAATCTGTTACCTTATATGGCAAAGGGATTTTGCAGATGTGATTACATTAAGACACTTGAGATGGGGAGATTATCCTGGATTATCTTGGTGGGCCCAATCTAAACACAAGTGTCCTTCTCAGCTGAGTGAGGCTTGAGGAGCAAGGTTGAGAGAAGGAAATGCGATGAAGGAAGCACATGTCAGAAAAGATGCTATGCTGCTGGCCTTGATCATGGAGGGAGGCCATGAGCCAAGGAATGCAGGCAGCCTCTAGAAACCAAAAAAGGCCAGGGAACAGCTTCTCCCCTAGAGCCTGCAGGGGGAAGCAGGCCTCCCACCACCTTGCCTTGCAGCCCAGGGAGACTGACTTCAGACTTCTGCCCTCCAGAACTGTAAGATAATAAACTTGGGTTATTTGTGCTGACTTGCCACAGCAGCAATGAGAAACTAATACATTCTTCAGTGCCTTGATGGGCCCTGGACTTCATGGTTCCGGCTGTGCTTAGGACCAGTCAGGAAAACAGTGACCTGGGAGGGTCAGTGAAACAAACCAGCCCAGGTTTCACAGCAAGGCAGCCCTGAGGAAGAGTGGGCCGCAATCCAGCCCCACCAGGGCCTGGCCTTCCAGAAAGCCAGCTCTGATCTTGCCGAGAGCATCGCAGGACGCCAGAGCAGGAAGACCGTCCAGTCCAATCCATGTGCCCGTGAGGAAATCCAGGCCCCTCAAGGAGAGGCCACAGGGTGAGGGGTTAGGTCTCCTAACTCCCAGCCCAGTGCTCTGTCACGCTGCCCACAAAGCAAAGACACTTCCCTAACCTTAACTTTAGCCCAATTCTAATCCTAAAACTAACCCTCCTTTTTTTTTTTTTTTTTTTTTTTGAGATGGAGTCTCGCTGTGTCACCCAGGCTGGAGTGCAATGGTGCAATCTCAGCTCACTGCAAGCTCTGTCTCCCAGGTTCGTGTCATTCTCCTGCCTCAGCCTCCCGAATAGCTGGGATTACAGGCACCCGCCACCACACCCAGTTACTTTTTTGTATTTTTAGTAGAGACAGGGTTTCACTGTGTTAGCCAGGATGGTCTCGATCTCCTGACCTTGTGATCCACCCACCTCGGCCTCCCAAAGTGCTGGGATTACAGGCGTGAGCCACCGCACCCAGCCCTAACTCTCCTTTTAACCCCAGTATAATCCCTGCCCCTGTCTTTATCCCTAACCTACTAGAACCTTCACCTTCTTGCTCTCTACTCTCTTGCTTGGTTTACTGAGGTGGCCGCTTGCCCTCTCAATCCATTCTGCACACAGCATGCAAAATGCTAAAACTGACCTTGTTCTAATTCCTAATCCAGCTTCATCTCCAAGCCCTACTCTATACCACATGAGTTTCCCCTCATGGCATTGGCCTAGCCTTATTGCAGGCCTTCTAGACACTAAGCTGAATTTAGGTTCACTGCAGAACTGATCCAGCTATGCAGCATCTTCTCTGAACCTTGGCTTCCTCATTTGTAAAGTGGGTTAAGGATGTGCAGGGACCTGAGGCTGAGCCTGGCTTCCATGGGGTACCCCTCCCTGGGACAAGGCTGCTGGCTTTTCCTTAACCTCTTTTTAAAAATATTTTTTAATTTTTTATAGAGGTGGCATCTCCTTATATTGCCCAGGTTGGTCTTGAACACCTGGGCACAAGCAATCCTCCTGCCTTTGCCTCCCAAAGTGCTGGGATTACAGGCATGAGCCACCATGTCTGGCCCCCTTTATCCTCTTTCAAAGTCCAGGTAGAGGCTGAGGCAGCCTTGACCAGAATCCAGGCCTCAGGAGAATGGCCTCTGTGGTCAGTACCCTCTCAGATCTTCTGTGACTGCCCAGCTCAATGGAAATGGATGGAAGAATTGCCGGGAGAAGGAGTGAGAACCAGAGCTGGCCAGATCACGGGAGGAAAAGGCAAGTCCAGGAAAGAGGGACGGTGAGATGGGCGTTGGTGAGAGGGGAAGGCCTGGAGGGGTTTCCAGCCTCTAGTGCCACTGACTCCCAGTGTCATCCTTGTCCCTCCCAGGGCTGGGGAGGCCACAGGGCAAGGGAAGGAAGTGTCTGGCCAGAGGAGCTAAGCCTTGTAAGGCCGTGGGTTGTGGAGTCAGGGCCTATCACCTCAGAGGCTGACACCTGTCAGCCCTGGCTGCCCTGGCTTGGTTTGGGAAGCACAGAAGCCCAAATTAGCAAGTGACAAAGCCCAGACCATCTGTCTTCCCGGCGGCCCCCCCTGACACGGGCTCTCCCGCCACTACTCAGGGGCATTCGCTTCATTGACAGCCAACCCCACACCCCTCCCCGCCTTCTCCGCCCACCCCGTTAAGCCCATCGTGGTTCCAGGGCCAGCTTTCTGTGGCTGAGTTCTGAGAGGGGGCAGGGCTGGGGGCTGAGGGGACTAGAGCAGAAGGAACAAAGAAACCAAAAGCTGTCACCCTCAATTTTTCACCACAAATCAGCCTCACATGAAGGTTTGTGGCATTAGAGACAGCATAGTGAGGTGAGTCAACACATGACTTTGGAAGTAGACGGCTCTGCCACTTGCCAGGAACACTCACTAGTGAAACTTAGCAATGTATCCCTCTGAGCCTCCACTTCCTCATCTGTAAAATGGGGATAATAATGGTGCCCACCTGGGGGTTGCTGTGAGGTTCCTATGAGGTGCTGTGTATAAAGGGCATTGCAAAGGCCTGGCACAAGGCAAATGCTGAACAAATGTTGGTTCTTAGTATATACCCCTCGAGGCCTCACACTAATGTTCTGAGGTAGGCACTATTACTTACCCTGCTATACCCACGAGGAAACAGACTCACAGTGGCTCAGCAATAACCCGGGATCCCACAGCAAGGATGACGCAGAGCTGAGAGCTGCACCCAGCTCTCTGGTGCCAAAGTCCGTGCTCCTGCACATAGTAAGTGTCAGTAAACAAGGGCCATCGCTATGACTTTAATGTTCTCATCTTCAGCCAACACTGTGGTTCCCACAGGAAACTTGGAATGGACCAATGTTGTGACCCCAAAGCTCTGTATAATTCATCCCAACATTAAACATAGTAAATGGGCTGAGCATGGTGGCTCGGGCCTGTAATCCCAGCACTTTGGGAGGCTGATGCAGGCAGATGGCTTGGGCTCAGGAGTTTGAGACCAGACTGGGCAACATGGCAAAAGCCCTGTCTCTACAAAGAATACAGAAGTTAGCCGGGTGTGGTGGTGCAAGCCTGTGCTCCTGGCTACTCGGGAGGCTGAGGTGGGAGGATTGCTTGAGCCCAGCAGGAGGTCAAGGCTACTGTGAGCCGAGATCACATGCCACTCCAGCCTGGGCGACAGAGTGAGACCCTGTCTCAAACAAAACAAAAAAAAACGTTAAGTGATGGTTTGAATGACTGATTCTTGATGTACCTATTGTAAGAGGTTTGGCTGTGTAATAACAAATAATATTAGCCACTCTTTTTAGCACAGGGACACCATGAGAGGAGGCTCTTCTTCCCCTCCAGGGAGGCCTGGGTGGGGCTAGAGATGGGGTGAGTGGAAGTGAAGGAGAGGCAGGGCAGAGGGAAGAGGCTGAGGGTCTTGTGAGTCCCTGCAGGTCCCAGCACTGGGCAGGTGGGGGTACATCTCTCACCCTCTGCACCCTCCACACACCTCCCCATGCCCCGACCCCCTCCCCCCACACCCGCCACCCTCTGCCAAACCTGTTGCTTCACTTCTCTCTTGAACTACCTGCTCCTTGAGCTCAGCATTGCCACACCCTGAATTCTCTTCTGGCTCATCTAATTTCTCCCATCAGCCCAGTGCTAGAATGAAGGAGGAAGGCCCAAAGACCACCCCCACTCCCGCTCCAGGTTCCCTTTTTCTGTGCTGCCGCTGAGCCTCCACACCCTGAGCCCAGGACTGGCAGTGCCTTGACAGGTCCCCGCAAAACAGGCTGCCTCTCCAGGAATCCCCATAGTAAGTCGGTGGGGCTGACCCTGTATGTCCAGGGACGGGGGGATGTGGGGGACAGTGATGGAGAGTGAGCTAGCAAATTGGGTGTAGACCCCTCCCTAGAAACTAATCGTTTTCAAGCTGGCACGTGAGCAGTTAGCAACCCTGGGAACTGGGACACCAGGTCACTGCGTCTCTCTCCCAATTCTGCCCCACGCTACCCACCCACCAGTTTCCACCCAGCTCTCCCGCACAGGACTTTCTGTCTCCGATGCTCACTTGGTTCTAGGCATTGCCTCCCCTGTGTTTTTGGGTGCACAGATCTACCTTCCCTCTGAAAAGGCTGTCTCCAGGGGCAGCTGATGGGGCTTCTCCCCTCCATCTGTTCACTCTGGACCCAGCATGGTGTGCAGCAGAACAGGCCTCTGCCCACTCCCCCACCCACCCCCAGTGGTTTTCAAACCCTTATAGGGCATCCGAATTTTGGGGAGGGCTTGTTAAAACACAGATTCTGGGCCTCACCTCCCCAAATTTCTGATTCAGCAGGTCTGGGATGAAGCCCAGAAACTTGCATTTCTAACAATTTCTCAGGTGGTGGCCTGAGGACCTCCCTTGAAGAACCACTTAGGCAGTTGAGACTTCAACAGCAAGTTTCCAGGATGCCACCCAAAGGAACAAATGGTTCTGGAAAAGGGGAAAGTGGAATCAACCTCTGGGAGTGACAGTGCTGGCAAGAAGGCTCAGGGTCCCAAAGGCGGTGGCAATGCAGCTAAGGTCAGACACATTCTGTGTGAACAACATGGCAAAATCATGGCAGTCATGGAAAAGTTAAAGTCTGGGATAAGATTCAATGAAGCAGCCTCACAATATAGTAAAGATAAAGCCAGGCAAGGGGGCGACTTCGGTTGGATGACGAGGGTCCATGGTGGGGCCATTGCAGGAAGCAGCATTTGTCTTGCCTGTAAGTGGGATGGATAAGCCTGTATAACATCCACCAGTTAAGACAAACTTTGGATATCATATTATTATGGTTAAAGGAAGAAAATACAATCATAGAAAGACTGAAAAAAAAAAACCCTAAAAGCACCCCTTCTAGGCAGACACAACACTTTTGTCTGTGCTCACCCCTCAGTGGGGCCCCTGAACTGGGCATGGGCAGCCCCTGCCCTGGTCCATCCCCCATGCTGCCCTCCCCACCCTACACTTCAGACCCAGAGAACTCTGGAGCCCCCCAAACACTCTTTATCAGGCACCAACCCAGGCCCCGGGGTACGATGATGAACCTTGGCTCCTGTCCCCGCCACTGTCCTCAGCATGGTGCCGGCCTCTTGGATGGTTTGGGCAGCTGGACACAGCCCCTTGACGTTCCTGATCCCCTCATACCGTGCTCACTCCATTCCCATCTTCCCATGCAGCAGATGGCGAGGGACAGAAATTATTTTCTTCTTTGCCAGAGGAACGCACTTAGTGCCAGGGCTAAGAGAGGAGAGTGAGTCCGTGGGGACGGCATCCCAGCCTGCCGTCCTTCCCTGGGGCCCGCTGGGGCAGCTTGGCCTACTCCAGCACCAGGCCCATGTGCCCAGCTGCCTGGGCAACACCCTGGCTCAGGCACCGCCAAGCCCTTCCTCACTCGATGGCCCCACCCTGAACCCCATCTGCTCCCTTTCTCTTCTCCCTGTCACACAAAGGCCCAGCCACAGCCGCTGAGCCAAACTAGAAATCTGAGGGTCCCCCCCTCTGCTCCCTTCCCTTCCTCCTCGCAGCCAGGAGAGCAGCAAGTCCTGTCCTGCTCCCCTCGAGGCCTCCTAACGCGCCCTCCTCCACAGACCCACGCCACCGTATCTGCTTGAGCCACTGTCTTTTGCCAGCTTCATGGCAGCAACCTCCTCACCGCTCCAGCTGACTGCTCTGGAAGCCTCTCCATCCCACTGCCGCCCGAACCACCTTCCTTCAATGACAATATGAGGATAAAATGCAAACCTGTGGTCAAGTCACATGCGCTTTTGTGATCACACCCTTGCAGCTTCTCTAGCCCCTATGACCCCTGGTGCCAGCTGCACAGAACTATTCAACATCCCCAGATCACCAGAGGCTTCTCCAAAGGCCCTTCTCTCCCAATCCACCTATCCTCCTACCCTCCTCCAAGTCTCAGTGGAGCACTGACTCGTCCAGGAAGTCTACCCTGACCACCCGACTGCATTAGGAGCCGCTCCTCCAGGCCCCATAGCCCCGTATGTCCCTCTTTCTCTACATGGCATCCACAATATTGAAGTCATCTATTTATTCATCTGGGAGAAACTTGAGTGTCAACACTATGTCTTACGCAGTTTTATATTCTCAGTGACCACCACAGTGCCTGACACATAGTAGATGCTCACTGAATAAACGAATGGACAAGTAACCAACACAGAAAGGCACCTTCTGGCCAGACACAGTGCAGGAAATTGCCTCTCATGGCTCAGGAGGGATTTTTGCTTGTTTCTCAGGGTCCTGAAATAAGGCTAGGAGGCTCATGGCTAAGGGTACAGAGAAAGGGCCGTCTGAGAAGCCATCTCTTTCAAGTTCTTGGCACCTGGAGTGTCTGGGCACCAAATGCCCCCTCCCCCAGAGAGAAGCAGCCGCAGCCACTCACTGACCTTGACATAGGTGATGAACTGCTCGCCCCTCCAACAATGTGCTCGGACACACATAGAAACAACAGCTGGGCACTGGGCCTTTGTTGATGTTAAACTTAGGCCCTGGGAGGTCACCCTGAACTATGACCACCCCCTCCACCCTGTACCCAGGCTGGGGCCAGAAATGTCAGGGGGAAGCAGGTGCCAACACAGACAAAGAGCCCTGCCCTTGTTTCTGGTGTGTATCCCCACCTCCCTGGCTGCTTCCTCCTCCCGCTCCATTCTCCTCCAAAGCCCCATAACTCCACAGACCCCAGCCCTCCTTCTTCCCTGCTCTCACGCCCTTGCCCCCACCCCATGACTGTTTTGCAGGAGGCTTGGGGAGGAATTGAGCAGGGTGGGACCTTCTCAGTCAGCAGATCTAATGAAGATCCTTCCAGACCCTAGCCAGGATAGGACAACCTCTCCAAAACTCTGAGGCTGGGCTGAGCCTCTTTCTGAGGATAGGGCTTTCATGGGGTCTCATCCTGTTCACAATGGGGCAGGGGGAGGGGCAAGCTGCTACCCTCCTCTCTGTGCAAGAAAGAGGAGGCCTCCCTTTGCTCCCTTATACCTGCAGACTCCCAGCCACACTTCAACCCATCTCTTTGCTGCTCATCAGGGCTCAGCTATAGGAAAATTGGTAACACAAAGCCCAGCTCCAAGGTGCTCACTGTCAGTCCAGCAGGGAACGGGACTGCAGACATATAACTACACCCAGAGTGCATCTGCTGCAGCAGAGGCTGGAAGCCAAACAGGGGCCTGGGGAGCTGGGGGTGGAATGAATTTCCCCAGCCAAAGCAGGAGGTGGAGAGGGATTAGGCCCCCTAAGACAGACCCCTCTCCGCCCCGTCACAGACTATCCTGGGTTTGCGATGTGGTAATGCTTCTCGAAGAGTGGTCCACCAACTCCTGGGGGTACCATATTTGTCTTTGCATTGGGTTGGCATGTGGGCTGATAGTGCGAAGGCAATGGTGGGTAAAACTGGTGACTTATTCTTTCCCATGTTGCAGTCATTGGGGCCAAAAAGCCAGTTTTATTTAAGCGTTCTTGATGAAACAGAAAAAAATGCTAATTGTATTAAATTAAATATGTTCAGAATATAGAGCACTTCTGCCATAGACCAAAGTATATGGAATACATATCTATATATCTATGTAAGCTATAAGTGCTGTATTCCATCATAAAACATCTTTTTTTTTTTTTTTTTGAGACGGAGTTTCGCCTTTGTTGCCCAGGCTGGAGTGCAATGTCACAATCTCGGCTCAACGCAACCTCTACCTCCAGGGTTCAAGCGATTCTCCTGCCTCAGCCTCCCAAGTAGCTGGGATTACAGGCATCCACCACCACACCGGGCTAATTTTGTATTTTTAATAGAGACAGGGTTTCTCCATGTTGGTCAGGCTGGTCTCGATCTCACAACCTCAGGTGATCTACCCACCTCAGTCTCCCAAAATGCTGGGATTATAGGTGTGAGCCACTGCGCCTAGCCAAGGCATCATTTTTACTTGAGAAAAGGACTGATTGAAAAACTATTGTCTGGATGCAGTGGCTCACACTGGTAATTCCAACACTTTGGGAGGCCGAGGTGGGAGGATTACTTGAGCTCAGGAGTTTGAGACCAGCTTGGGCAACATGTAAGACCTCATTTTTACAAAAAATACAAAAATTAGCCAGTCAAAATCGTGTGCACCTGTAGTCTCAGCTACTTGGGAGGCTGAGGCAGGAGGATCACTTAAGCCTGGAAGGTCAAGGCTACAGTGAGCTAAGATAGCACCACTGCACTCCAGCCTGGGCAACAGAATGAAATCCTATCTCAAAAAAAAAAAAAAAAAGAAGGGAAGGGGAGGGGAGGGGAGAGAAGGAAAGGGGAGGGGAGGGGAAGGGAGGGGAGGCGAGGGGACTATTGGCCAGATGCAGTGGCTCATTCCTGTAATCCCAGCACCTTGAGATGCCAAGGTGAAAGAGTCACTTTAGTCCAGGAGTTGGAGACCAGCCTGGGCAACATGGAGAGACGTCGTCTTTACAAAAAAGTGCAAAAATTAGCCAGGCGTGGTGGCACATGCCTGTAGTCCCAGCTACTCAGAAGGCTAAAGTGGGAGGATCACTTGAGCACAGGTGGTCGAGGCTACAGTAAGCTGAGATCAAGTCACCATACTTCAGTCTGGGCAACAGAGGGGCACCCTGTCTCAAAAAAAAAAAAGAGATAAGAAAAGAAAAAGAAAAACTGTTAATTGGACTTGACTATTTTCTCAAAAATGAACAAAGTAAGCCTGTAACTTTTTTTTTTTTTTTTTTTTTGAAACAGAATCTTGCTCTATCACCCAGGCTGGAATGCAGTGGCCCAATCTTGGCTCACTGCAGCCTCCACCCTCCAGGTTCAAGTGATTCTTGTGCCTCAGCCTCCCGGGTAGCTGTGATTATAGGCATGCACCATCATGGCCAGCTATTTTTTGTGTTTTTAGTAGAGACGGGGTTTCACCATGTTGCAGGCTGGTTTCAAACTCCTGACCTCAGGTGATCCTTCAGACTCACCCTCCTAAAGTGCTGGGATTACAGGCATGAGCCACTGCGCCCAGCCTAAGCCTGTAACTCCAAGGAAAACAGTTCAGAGTACTTGTTGCCAATTATAAAATTCAAGCTTTCCAACAAAAATTTGAATCTTGAAAAGTTCTATCTGCCATCATGAGCTTGACAGGTTCCCAAACACGTAAAGACTTTTCAGATAAGATCAATGGTGATATTAAGGATGTAATTGTTTATCATTGTTTAATGTATGAAATGCATCAACATTTGGAAAATATGCATAACTCAGAACATCAATATCCTCCAAATGACCAAGGCATAATGTCACAAAATCCAGATATTAAAACTTTATTGATAGGTTTCAGATTGTACATTGTAGCTAACCCTTAAGAAACTTCCACTTATCGAGTTTTGATGTAGTACCCAAGAATATCCACAATTCTCTGAAAAAGCTATTAAAATACTTCTCTCAGCTGGGCACAGTGGCTCACTCCTGCAGTCCCAGCACTTTGGGAGGCTGAGGTGGGCGGATCACGAGGTCAGGAGTTCGAGACCAGCCTGGCCAACATGGTAAAACCCGTCTCTACTGCAATACAAAAATTAGCTGGGCATAGTGGCATGCACCTGTAATTCCAGCTACTCAGCAGGCTGAGGCAGGAGAATCACTTGAACCAGGGAGGTGGAGGTTGCAGTGAGCCAAGATCATGCCATTGCACTCCAGCCTGGGCAATAGAATGAGAATCTGTCTTGAAAAAAAAAATACTTCTGTTTTCTGACTACATATCTATGCAAGACTAGATTTTTTTTGTTGTATTTCTAACAAACAGATTGATTGCAAAGCAGATATGAGACTCCAACTGTTTTCTATTAGGCCAGACAAGTAAAAGGATTTGTAAAAATGTAATAAAATGCCACTCCTCACTAGGTATTTCTGCTCTGTAATTTTATCACAAAACCTTTTATTTGTATTAAATAATAGTATTTTATTTGTATTTATTTTTTACATTATAATGTATAATATATTGTTACATTATTTATGACATATAATAAAATAAGTTAACATGTAAAATGGACTTATTATAATTACTAAATGAATTAATATATTTTAGGCTGGGTGCAGTGGCTCACACTTTTAATCCCAGCACTTTGAGAGGCCAAGACGGGCAGATAACTTGAGCTCAGGAGTTCAAGACCAGCCTGGCCAATGTGGTGAAACCCCTGTCTCTACTAAAAATACAAAAATTAGCCAGGCGTGGTGGCACATGCCTGGAATCCCAGCTACTCAGGAGGCTGAAGCATGAGAATTACTTGAACCCAGGAAGCGGAGGCTGCAGTGAGCCAAGATTGTGCCACTGCATTCCACCCTGGGCAACAGAGCAAGACTCTGTCTCAAACATATATATGTTTACCTTTTTTCTCAGTTTTAATTTCTGATATGGAGAATATTGATAGATTTAACTGACTTAAACAAAAGGTCTTTGGAGTCCTTAACAAAGGGTGTAAAGCGGTCCTGGGTCTCCCTCTGTTGCCTAGAGTGTCACAAACTCCTAGGCTCAAGCGATCCTCCCACCTTGACCACACAAAGCATTGGGATTACAGGTGTAAGCAACTGCACCTGGCCAGGTGTATAAATGTTTCATTCAAAGTTGGTGACCCGGGGCTGCTACACTGAGACCTGACTTTACACCCTTTATTATTAATCTGAGAACAACGTTCTATGTTTTTAGCAGATTATTGTTGTTATTATCCTGATTCACATTATCATCTACAAAATAACATAAAAGATGAAATAATCAAGAAAACATAAAGTATGATTTTTAATTATGTCCAATGGCAGCCAATAACAGGATTCAACCAATCATTTTTTTTTTTAAGACGGAGTCTTTCAAAAAAACTCAGACTGGAGTGCAGTGGTGCAACCTTGGCTCACTGCAACCTCTGCCTCCCAGATTCAAGTGATTCTTCTCCCTCAGCCTCCCAAGTAGCTGGGACTACAGGCGCCAGCCACCACGCCCGGCTAATTTTTGTATTTTTAGTAGAGACGGGGTTTCACCGTGTTGACCAGGCTGGTCTCAAACTCCTGACCTCAGGTGATCTGCCCACCTTGGCCTCCCAAAGTGCTGGGATTACAGGCGTGAGCCACTGCACCCAGCCCAAGAATTTTTAATATCCAAGTTACTGTGTGTAAGATCAGTCATTGCTAGTGAGCTCCAGGTATTTTGTGGTTTAATAAAATGCCCTGAAGGCACTGCATGAAACAGTGGCATTATAAAACTGTGAATTTTGTTTCAGTACTCCGTGTGGGTTATGTGAGAAAAACCTGGCATTGGCTGACCTAGTCCCAGGAGCTGTATTTCTATTCCTGGAATAAAGAGATAAAGTTCTTCTTCTTGCCACCAGAGGGAGCATTGGTGAGCCTTGGTGCATGTGTGTGCATGTGTGTGCGCGCGCCTGTGTGTGTGTGTGTGTGTGTGTGTGTGAAGAGAGAGAGAGAAACAGAGAAAGAGAGAAACAGAGAAAGGGAAAGAACGTGTGGGTGACTTGTTTGTGACTGACTATATGCCTGAGATCGCTTGGGTGTGAAATTTTCAAAGTGGCTGATTGTATGTGAATGTCCCTCCTCCCTCCACCCACATGATAAACAATCAAAAGTGTTTCCAGTCCCAGCCTCTTATTCATCACTCCCTGAACCTTCCCTGCACGCTTGTTCACAGCTAGGTGATCTGGGTGGATTCCAGGGCTAAAGCTTGGAGAGCAACAAATACAGTTCATCTGAGAGAAGCGTCTTGCAATGCAGTTACTGTAACCCCAACATAGTTGCTTTGGACCTATCTTTCTTAAAGTGAGGTCTCCCTGTAATCCCAGAATTCCCTTGAGGATCTAAGTGTTCTATGGTTCTTAACTTTTGGAAGGGGGTTCAAGCTTCCTTTGAAAACTTTTGCAATGCAAAAGCATTCACACACATAATTTTGAAAAGCCGAAAGCTATTCCACACCAATTCCAGCGGGCTCAGAGACCCTCTGGAACCCATTCAAGGACACACATGGGAAGGAGGCCTGTAGTGTGTGCACAAGTGTCTCTAAAGACTTCAAGATGCTTCATCCCAGGAAGAGACACCAGCTGCAGTAGCCCCTGCTCCTCTCTGGGCGTGGCCAACAGTGACACTGAGAAGTGGAGAGAGCTTGGAGAGAAAGCAGCTGACCCTAGAGGGAGGTGTGGAGCCGGGAGTGAGTGGATGGTCCCTGATGCCTCAGGAGACCGAGGTATGAAGAAAATTCCCGTTTCCACTATTGAAGGATATTGAGGTTCCCAGGGTGCTTTGCGGAGTCCAGGGAGCCAAGAATCTCACAGCCTGTAACAAAATGATATTCACTCCCAACTCCAGGTGCAGCCACCTCAGAATAATTCAGGGGGTTCAGCCTGGAGTGAAGTATACTCTTGCTATACCCTCCCTGGTATCCTCTCCACCTACCTTGATAAATGTGAATTTTTTGTGATTCAGTCTAAAATCCAGACAGAAGGGAAGCCTGCTTTTCCTGCCTTGTTGGCCACATGAATACATAAAAACTCCCCAAACATTTGTAATACATGCAATAACGTGTTTTACTGTCATACTGAGAAGGTAGTGATTAATTCTCTCAGAGGGGACTCAAGAGAAGATTTGCAGGGGGCATAAGCCCTGAGCCAGGTTTTGTAGGATGTATAGGAGTTCATCAGGCAACCAAGGAAAAAGGGCACTACGGACCCAAGGAACAGCCTGGCCACGGCACAGTGGCATAAGAAAGCATGGTGTGTGGGGAACTCTAGCAAGTTTACTCTCGCTATGGAAGAGACGAAGGTTAAGAATAAGCCCCAAGGGGCATGGATGTGTTTTTTGTTTTGTTTTGTTTTGTTTTGTTCTTTGGAGACAGAGTCTCACTCTGTCATCCAGGCTGGAGTGCAGTAGTGCGATCTTGGCTCACTGCAACCTCCCCCACCCCAGTTCAAGCGATTCTCCTGCCTCAGCCTCCCGAGCAGCTGGGGCTACAGGTGCCCACCATGCCTGGCTAATTTTTGTATTTTTAGTAGAGATGGGGTTTCACCATGTTGGCCAGGCTGGTCTCGAACTCCCGACCTCAGGTGATTCACCCTCCTCAGCCTCCCAAAGTGCTGGGATTACAGGTGTGAGCCACCACACCCAACCATTGATGTGTTTTAAAGGGAGGCAGAGGAAGAAACTCAGAAGAGGAGAGAAAAAGAGACAGGGCTAGAATAAGATTAGTATGATGTCACAGAAGTCAAGGGGAGACAGAGTCCTGAAGGGACTATTAATATAGTTAATTAATGTGATATTATTAATTTTATTAATAATTAATATAACACTAAAGTCCTCAAAACCCTCTCTGGAAAAAAGCATAGGCCACAGATCCTACCGTGGTTTGTGTTTCTTCTTCCTAAGCGTGTCCTCAACCTTGGCAAAATAAACTTCTAAATCGACTGAGATCTGTCTCAGACACTTGTTGGTTTACAAAACATACAATGCAAACAACAGAACAAAACATCAAAAACTATGATTAATATTTCCAAAGACAGAGAGATAATATTGCATCCATGAAATGGGAAGAGAATCCATACAAAAAAGGAAAAAATAACATTCAGAAAACAAAAGGAACTCTTTCTCATTCTTTTTTTTTTTTTTTTTTTTTTTTGAGATGGAGTCTGGCTCTGTCGCCCAGGCTGGAATGCAGTGGTGCGATCTCAGGTCGCAGCAAGCTCCACCTCCCGGGTTCACGCCATTCTCCTGCCTCAGCCTCCCGAGTAGCTGGGACTACAGGCGCCCACCACCACGCCCGGCTGATTTTTTGTATTTTTAGTAGAGACGGGGTTTCACCGTGTTAGCCAGGATGGTCTCCATCTCCTGACCTCGTGATCCGCCCGCCTCGGCCTCCCAAAGTGCTGGGATTACAGGCGTGAGCCACCGCGCCCGGCAAGAACTCTTAATAATTAGGAATATGACAGCAACAATAACATGTTAATTGGAAGGGCTAGAAAATAAAGTTGAAGAAAGATTCCAGAGGCACAAAAAAAGGATGGAAAATAGATCAAGAAAGATAAGAAAATTCAAGATCATCCAGGAAGTCCAATATTTTACTACTTGGAACTCCAGAAAAACAAAACAAAGAGCTGGAAATGGAGACAGTTACCAAAGAAATTGAACGCAAAACGTTCCAGGGGCTAGGGCTTACCAAGTCCCAGCTCTATTAATCACAAAGACCTAAGGCACGGGAGACAAAGAGAAGACATTTGAAACTTCCAAAGAGAAAAATGGGTCACATACAAAAGATTCAAAGTTGGATAGTTTTAGGTTTCTCAAGAGCAACACAGGAAACTAGAATACAATAGAAAAATCTCTTTAAAAATTTTTTTTTTCTTTTTTTTGAGACAATCTCCCTCTGTCACCCAGGCTGGAGTGCACTGGAACAATCTCGGCTCACTGCAACCTCCTCCTCCCGAGTTCAAGCAATTCTCCTGCCTCAGCTTCCTGAGTAGGAAGGATTACAAGCACGCACCACCATGCCCAGCTAATTTTTGTATTTTTAGTAGAGATGGGGTTTTGCCACACTGGCCAGGGTGGTCTCAAACTCCTGACCTCAAGTGATATGCCCATCTTGGCCTCCCAAAGTGCTGGGATTACAGGCGTAAGCCACTGCACCTGGCCCAAAAATTCTAAGAGAAAATAATTTTCAACTAGAATTCTATGTATGCCCGGGTAAATTATCAATTAACTGTCAAGGTAGAAGACAGATATGTTCTGGCCGGGCGTGGTGGCTCATGCTTATGGTCCCAGCACTTTGAGAGGCTGAGGCAGGCAGATCACTTGAGCTCTGGAGTTCAAGACCAGCGTGGCCAACATGGTGAAACTCCCGTCTCTACTAAAAATACAAAAATTAGCCAGGCATGGTGGCACATGCCTGTAATCTCAGCTACTCTGGAGGCTGAAGCAGAAGAATCACTTGAACCAGGAGGCAGAGCTTGCAGTGAGCCGAGATGGTGCCACTGCACTCCAGCCTGGGCAACAGGGTGAGACTCAGTCTCAAAAAAAAGAAAGAAAAAAAAAAAGAAGCAGAAGAAAGATATTTTCATATATGCAAAGTTTCTAAATTCTCTTGCCTCTTTTCTCAGGAAGGTACTAGAGATTGGGTTTCACCAAAACGAAGGAGCAAATCACCAAAAGGCAGGCATGGGGTTCAGGGAATTTGGGATCCTGTAGATAAGAGGCAAAGGGAATTCCCAGGACAGTGGAGAGGGAAGCTCTAGGATCACTAACAGCTGTATATGAGGCCCAGTAAGTAACTAGCACAGATTAGAGCGGGAGACTGGGGGCAGGCGAGGGGTATGGAAGAAAGAAAAAAGAAAAGAAAGAAGAGAGAAGAATGCTCATAACTTCCTCACAGGTTTGGATCTACTGAGCCCTCTAGGCCAAGAGGAAAAAGAGGCTAATTTAGTCATGAAACATATATGGACAACTAAGCAAATAAAAACACGGCAAAACTTAACTTCAGAGAAAACCAAAAATCATATAAGTAGGGAAGGTTAATCATAATATACTACATGGGATGTAAGAAAATTTATCTAATCAAAGTTATGTAACTATTTTTAACTTAACCAAAACTTGAGATGAAACTAAATGTATTGAGAGGATGGGGGATGGGTTTGCATGGGGGCTGGGGTGAGGTTTGCACTGTTCTTGCCTTCCGTCACAAGAAGTCAGTTTAGATAGTATGTATTTATTTTTTAATTTAATTAATTTATTTATTTATTTATTATTTATTTATTTTTAAGATGGAGTATCTCGCTCTGTCGCCCAGGCTGGAGTGCAGTGGCGAGATCCCGGCTCACTGCAACCTCTGCCTCCCAGGTTCAAGTGATTCTCCTGCCTCAGCCTCCTGAGTAGCTGGGACTGCAGGGGCCCGCCACCACACCCAGCTAATTTTTGTATTTTCAGGAGAGACGGGGTTTTGCCATGTTGGCCAGGCTGGTCTCAAACTCCTGCCCTCAGGTGATCCTGCCTCGGCCTCCCAAAGCACTGGGATTACAGGCATGAGCCACCACACCTGGGCTAGATAGTATTTAAACTGAAAAATCTACAAAAAGCACTATCAGGCTGTTGTTGCAAATACACATTGGAATATCAGAAAAATTAAGTGGCTGCCTTTGGGGAGAGTGGGGCACAGGAAACTGCTGTTTTCATTATAAGAAATCTGGCACTTTTTCATCTTTCTAAACTGTGGCCATTCATTGTCTTCATAAAAATTAAAATCAGCTAATAAAAAGAAGCACGTGGGCATATGTGAGGAAGGAGAGAGTGAGCTTCTTTTTCAAGGAGGTTGGATTTTAAAATACGTAAAGATAAATAGAACAAATATCTGAGGTGGACATGGGGTCAAAGGAATAGTTGTTAGGATGACAAAGAAGTGAGCATGTTTATAGCAAAGAGAAGGTGCCTGTGGAGAAAGAGCTAACAGGAACAGAGGATTGTTGTTGGGAGGCATTAGTGCCTCCCAACAACATCTCCTTTAAAAATAGAAAAATCCATCCTAAAATTTATGTGGAACGTCAAAAGACCCTAAAACCCAAAACAATTGTGAAAAAGAACAGCAAAGCTGGAGGTCTCACAGTTTCTGATTTCAAAACTTAGCTACAAAGCTACAGTCATCAAAACAGTGTGGTACTGGCATAAAGACAGACATATCAATCAATGGAATAGAATAGAGAGTCCAGAAACAAACCCTCGCATATATGGTCAAATGATTTTAGACAAGGGTGCCACAACCCTTCAGTGGGAAAAAGACAGTCATTTCAACAAATGGTGCTGGGGAAAGTGGATATCCACATGAAAAAGAATGAAGTTGGACCCTTACGTAACACCATATGCAAAAATTAACTCACAATGGACCAAAGACCCAAATATAAGAGCTAAAAACTACAAAACACTTAGAAGAAAATGTAGGGCAAAACTTTACGACATTGAATTTGGCAACGACTTCCTGGATATGGCACCAAAGGCACAGGCATCAAAAGCAAAAATAGACAAATTGGACTTCATAAAAATTTAAAACTTTTGTGCATTAAAACACACTACCAACAGAGTGAAAAGGCAACCTGCTGAATGGGACAACATACTTGCAAATCATGTATCTGATAAGATATTAATATCCAGAACATATAGAGAACTACAACTCAACAACATAAAACAACCAACCAGATTAAAAAATGGTCAAAGGACTTGAACAGGTATTTTTCCAGAGAAAATATATGAATAGTCAATAAGCACATGAAAAGATGCTCAACTTCACTAATTGATAGGGGAAAGGCAAACCAAAACCACATTCCACCTCACACTCATTAGGATGGCTCCCATCAAATACACAGGAAATGACAAGTGTTGGTGAGGATATAGAGAGATTGGCACACTAGTGCACTGTTGTTGGGAATAGAAATACAGCCACTGTGAAAAACACTATGGCAGTTCCTCAAATATTAAAAATAGAATTACCATATGACCCAGCAATTCCACTCCTGAGTGTAAGAACTGAAAGCAGGATCTTGAAGAGATATTTGTACACCTGTGTTCATAGCATCATTATTCACAATAGCCAAAAGGTAGAAGCAACACAAGTGTCCATCAACAAAAGAATGGAGGCTGGGCACGGTGGCTCGCACCTGTAATCCCAGCACTTGGGGAGGCCAAAGTGGAAGGATCACTTCAGCCCAGGAGTTTGAGACCAACCTGGGCATCATAGTGAGGTCCCATCTCTACAAGAAATTTAAAAAAAAAAAAAAAATTAGCTAGGCATGGTGGCTTCTGCCTCAGCCTCCCAAGTAGCTGGGACTACTATAGTAGGGAAGCTGAGGCAGGAGGATTGTTTGAGCCTGAGAGGTTGAGG
This sequence comes from Gorilla gorilla gorilla, assembly GCF_029281585.2. Classification (NCBI taxonomy): domain Eukaryota; kingdom Metazoa; phylum Chordata; class Mammalia; order Primates; family Hominidae; genus Gorilla; species Gorilla gorilla. The sequence goes on along the minus strand of NC_073224.2, from coordinate 55,320,135 downwards.
CTGTAGTGAGCCATGATTGTGCCACTGCACTCCAGCTTAAGTGACAGAGTGAGACCTTGTCTAAAACAACAAATGAATGGATAAATAAAATGTGATATATACATACAATGGAATACCTGTACACCTGGGCAACAGAAAGAGACCCCACCTAAAACCAATAAGCTTGTGAATAAACAAAATGTGATATATACATACAATGGAATATTATTCAGCTTTAAAAAGGAAAGAAATTCTCACACATGATATAACACAGGTGAACCCTGAGAACATTAAGCTAAGTGAAATAAATCAGTAACAAAAAGGCAAATGCAGGCCTGGTGTGGTGGCTCATGCCTCTAATCCCAGCACTTTGGGAGGCTGAGGCCAGCAAATCACTTGAGGCCAGGAGTTTGAGACCAGCCTGACCAAAATGGTGAAACCCCGTCTCTACTAAAAATACAAAAAAAAAAAAAAAAACTAGCCAGGCGTGATAGTGCATGCCTGTAATTTCAGCTACCCAGGAGGCTGGGGCAGGAGAATCGCTTGAACCCAGGAGGCAGAGGTTGCAGTGAGCCAACATCGCATCCCTGCACTCCAGCCTGGGTAACCAGGTGAGATTCAGTCTCAAAAAAAAAAAAAAAAATAGAGACAAATGCTTTATGATCTACTTACAGGAGATTCCTAGAGTGGTCAAATTCGTAAGGCAGAAAGTAGAATAGGGGCTGGGGGAGGGGGCGTGAGGAGTTATTGTTTAATGGGTACAGAGTTTCAGCTTTGCAAGATGAAAAGAGTTCTGTGGATGGACAGTGGTGATGGCTGCACAACAATGTGAATGTACTTAACACCACGAAAATCTACACTTAAACATGGATGGTTAATATGGTAAATTCTGTTAAGCATACTTGCCATGATAAAGAAAAACTGAAAGAGAAAGGAAAAAAGAAAAGAGCACCAGTGGCCAGATTGGCTTCAACAGGAAAAGGAACATGATCCCTGAGGCAGGAGGGGAGAGAGGTGAGGATAGAGAGAAGCCGGGCATTTGTATGGAATCAGGTTAAGCGCATCCAATAGTTGGCTTTCTCAGGGAAGGAAAAGGTAAGGGTGTTTGTTAAAATGCAGGAAAAGTGGGGGCCAGGTGGGGTGGGGTGAGGATGAGGAAGCACGCTCACCCATGCCTGTCTTAGGGCTCCTCTGAGTCAGGGATGCACATAAAACATATGTCTGGAAACCAAAAACAACTTAAAAACCATTCAGATCTTAACTAAAGTCCCTTTCCCCTTCTGAAAAAAAAAAAAGTCAAAGAGGCAATTACATTCATGATGCCCAGCCTTCTCTCTGCCTCTGGATCTCACACACCAGAACAGCTTTCCCAGCATCTTCGTCTCATTCCTGCTCCCTGCACCTGGAAGCCTCTCTCCCAGCTGTGCCCCTGCAAACCCTGCTTCCCCAGGCCCAGAGCCCATGGGAGGGAAGGAACGGGCTGAGGCAGGCAAGGCCTAGTTCCACAGAGACACTCAGGGCCAGGGAAGGATTTGATGGCTGTCCGGGGCCAGGGAGTCCAGACGGTGACGTTAGTGCAGGTGTCTGAAGCCTGAGAGAGGGGAAGGGGCAGGAGAGCAAGAAGCAGCAGGCTCTAGAGGATGATGGGTCTCACCGCGGAGCAGGCTCTGAGAAGGATAGATTGGATTTGAACAGGCAGACTGGAGGAGGGTGTGAGGACAGGCAGGTGCCACGGACTGAATGTTGTGACCCTGAAACTGTGAGGGTCACTGAAACTGTGACCCTCTACAGTTTTGTTTTGTTTTGTTTTTTTCTGAGATGGAGTTTTGCTTTTGTCACCTAGGCTGGAATGCAACAGCACAATCTTGGCTCACTGCAACCTCCACCTCCCGGGTTCAAGTGATTCTCCTGCCTCAGCCTCCTGAGTAGCTGGGATTACAGGAGCCTGCCACCATGCCCAGCTAAGTTTTGTATTTTTAGCAGAGATGGGGTTTCACCATGTTGCCCAGGCTGGTCTTGAACTCCTGACCTTAGGTGATCCACCCACCTCAGCCTCCCAAAGTGCTGGGATTACAGATGTGAGCCACCCCGCCCAGCCTCCCTCTAAAGTTCATATGTTGAAATCCTCACCTGCAATGTGATGGTGTTAGGAGGTGGGGCCTTTGGGAGGTGATGAGGTCATGGTAGAGCCCTCATGAATGGAATTAGTGCCCTTTTGAGAAGAAACGAGACAGATTATTTTTCTCTTGATTATGTAAGGATACAATAAGAAGACAGCCATCTGCAAACAAGGAAGAGAACCCGCACCAGACAAAGAATCTGCCAGCACCTTGAGTTGGACTTCCCAGCCTCTTTCACAGTTCTCCAGAACTATGAGAAATAAATTGTTTAAGCCACCAGGTCTATGTTGTTCTGTTCTATCAGCCCCAGCTGACTAAGATTGCAGAGAAAGGCAGAGGGAGCTATGCAAGCAAAAGTTTGAAGGGAAGAAAGCAGAGGCATGGTGAGATCCTGCAACCTCTCTTTGTGGTCAGAGCATAGGAGGCTGGTAGGAAGGGAGGCAAGAGAGGAAGGCTGACGTCATCGGAAAGGCTTTGAATCCCAGCTAAGTGATGTGGACCCACCCTACAGTCAAAGGCATCCTCTGATTGATTTTAGGAGATGCAGGATAATCAAACCTGAGTTTTAGGAAGGTAACTGTTGATAGCGGGGCAGGGACTGCAGGCAGAAAGGGAGGTAGGAGGAGTCAGGGTGATTCAGGTAAGCGGCAGTGATCCCTGGCCCAGGGTAGAGGCAGAGGCGTATTTATCAGATATTTATCACCCACCTGATCTCAGTCAATTTCCTTGGGGATCTCAATGCACTCATTCACACTAAAGTGTAAGTAACAAGACCTGGCTTTTACCTCCCCTGGAGCATTTATGTTTTACCAGGACAGAGTCTGGTGGTGGAAAGACAGTGGAATTTGAAGCTTTCTGACTGTTGTGCCACTAATATGGTTTGGATGTGTGTCTCTGCTCAAATCTCATGTGAAATTGTAATCTCCAGTGTTAGAGGTGGGGCCTGGTGGGAGGTGGTTGGATCATGTGGGTGGATTTCTCATGAATGGTTTAGCACCGTCTCCTCGGTGCTATCCTCGTGATAGTGAGTGAGTGATGTGAGTGAGTTATCACAAGATCTGGTTAATTAAAAGTGTGTAGGCTGGGCGCGGTGGCTCACGCCTGTAATCCCAGCACGTTGGGAGGCCAAGGCCAGTGGATCATTTGAGGTCAGGAGTTCAAGACCAGCCTGGCCAAGATAGTGAAACCCCATCTCTACTAAAAGTACAAAAATTAGCCGGGCGTGGTAGCATATCCCTGTATTCCCAGCTGCTCGGGAGGCTGAAGCAGGAGAATCGCTTGAGCCTGAGAGGCAGAGGTTGCGGTAAGCCGAGATTGTGCCACTGCACTCCAGTCTGGGCAACAGAGTGAGACCCTGTCTCCAAAAAAAAAATTTTTTTAAGTGTGTAGCACCTCCCCTCTCTCTCTCTTCCTCCTGCTCCCACCATGCAGGACGCCTGTTCCCGCTTTGCCTTCCGCCATGAGTAAAAGCTCCCTGAGGCCTCCCCAGAAGCAGATGCTGCCATGCTTCCTGTACAGCCTGTGGAACCATGAGCCAATTAAACCTCTTTTCTTTACAAATTACCCAGTCTCAGGTATTTCTTTATAGCAGTGTGAGGACGGGACTAATACAGCTATCAACAAACCAGGTGACCTTGGTCAGATTATTTATCCTCTCTGAACTTCAGACTCATCTATAAATGGGAACAATGACACTACCATCGCAATTGTTGTGAAGGCCAAATGAGATAATGTCAATGAAGAGAGCCCTGTGAATCATCAAGAGAGACGTTGGCCTTTTAATGAAACTGAATGAATAAAGTATTCATGGTAGAAGTTTCAGGCATGAGCAGCGAAGCTGAGGCTGGTGATGTGTCTGTGTGTACTCATGGAGGGATCCCACCTTCAGGCAGCTGACCCCCGTATGAAGCTTAGGGGCTTCAGGAGAATCAACACAAGCGCTTATACACCAGGGAACAGTATTAACTGCAATTGCTACAATGCCACACTTGACATATTCAAGCCTTGGAGAAAAGCTGTAAGTACGGTAGATTCTTGTTATTTGGGTAGTTACATTCTATCAAGTCTCTGGGAACCCAGAATTAGCAAGTACTGACCAGTTGCTCCTAGTGGAAATACAGGATTATGTTCTTGCAAGCCTGTGATCACAATGTTTTTTATCAATTTTTAAAATTAGTTTGTGACTGGGCATCATGGCTCACGCCTGTAATCCCAGCACTTTGGGAGGCCAAGGCAGGCAGATCACTTAAGGCCAGGAGTTCGAGACCAGCCTGGCCAACATAGCAAAACCCTGTCTCTACTAAAAAATACAAAAATTAGCCGGGTGTGGCACATGCCTGTAATCTCAGCTACTTGGGAGGTTAAGGCACGAGAATCTATTGAACCCGGGAGGTGGAGGTTGCAGTGAGCTGAGATCACGCCACTGCACTTCAGCCTGGGTGACAGAGAAGACTCTGTCTCAGATAAATAAATAAATACATACATACATAAATACATGAAATCAATGTATAACCTTGTATTATATGTGTTTCTGTTTAAGGACACCTTATTTAGGCATTGTGGAACTTGTCTGTAATCCCAACGCTTCAGGAGGCCAAGGTGAGGCAGGAGGATCCCTTGAACTTAAGAGTTTGAGACCAGCCTAGGAAGACCTCGTCTCTACCAAAAACTTTTTAAAAATCAGCCAGGCACAGTGGTGAGCACCTGTGGTCCCAGCTACTCAAGAGGTCAAAGTGGAAAGATCTCTTGAGCCTGACAGGTCAAGGCTGCAGTGAGACGTGATGGCACCAGCTCACTCCAGCCTGGGTGACCAGAGTGAGGCCCTCTCTCAAAAAAAAAAAAAAAAAAAAAAAAGATGTCATATTTAATATTTATTGTTGATTCATTAACATTGAACTCACAGCCAACAGACTATAACTCATACCTGCACAAAGCTTATCTAACACATAGATTTTCTCCACAAGGCACATCACAGCCTTCTTGCACTAAGGAACGCCAGACAGCACTTCAGCACTATGCTTGGTGGCAATTTTGAACAGTAAAATCACCAACAAAAACCACAGATATGAAAAAAAAAAGGCACTAAATAAACCAAGAAAAGGACCCTTGCTTACAGGATGAGAACTGAAATGAGAAGCCAAGGTGTCATCTTATTTGTCTCAAGTTTTTTGACACTCTGTATAGCTGCCAGCGATCACAGCTCCACAAGTATTGATGTGGGGGTTACAAATAAATTTCAGCAAGTACACTCAGTTGCAAATATGAAATCCACAAATAACAGGGACCAACTGTGTTACTCTCATCATTCTACAGAGCAAGAAACTGAGGCTTATCAAGATAAACATCTTGCACCCAGCCAGCAAATGGGAGAGCCAGGATTCAAACCCCATACATGAAGCTTCCACGCCCAAGATGTTAGCACTATTGCACACTATTGCTTCTTATTTCACAAATAACTCCCTGAGGCCCAGAGAGCTTGCTGAATCACCTAAGGTTCCACAGGTGCTGGGGGCAGTGTGGGGGCTGATCCCAAGCCCTGGATCCATGGACCCTCCCTCTCAACCTGCCTGTGTTGTGCCATCTCGCCTCTCATAATCTTCCTCTCCGCCTCCACCCAGGGACCCTGGGAACAGTTTAGGGAGTGGGGAGCTGAGGTCAAACGAGTCATCCTGTGGGATGGAATCTGACTGCTCCTTAAGCAGCTCAGGCAGACATCTAGGTGGGTGAGTGCAGGTTAGGCCACCAGGGGGCAGCCCCACCCTCCCCGCACCCTACATCCGGCAGCTCCCAGCACACACAGGGCGCGCCTCGACCGCCAGAGTGGTCCAAGAAAAGGCGAAAGAACAATGGGGTAATTGATGCAAATGCACCATGAAAGACAAATTGTTCAGATGAAGTGCATTCCGGGCTCCTGCCAAACGCCCAGGGTGTGTGGAATTTCAAGGAAAAGCTGAGTACATTTGGGCCGTCTGGCTGGGCCACTGTGCCCCCTGACCCAGCTTCCAGCCTGAGCCACACCTCCCTTCCCTGGAATGTTGCAGGCTTGGCCTGGGCTCCCAGGGGCTGACCCTGGCAGGGGGGTGGGGAGGCAGTGGGAAGGGATGGAGCAGGTGGAGTGATGGGAGAACCCTGACCTTTACTGCAAATAGGACCCTGGCACCCACTCTTTCAGATGGCCTTCTGGCCTCTTGAATAAATTCACCACACATACTCCATCCCCACTCTCAGAGCTGCTGTGAATGCTGGCACTTCCTCTTACTCCCTGGGTGGCCTCAGGTAAAGCCTTCCTTCTCTTTGAACCTCTGTTTTCTCATCTGTAAAATAGGGGTAATCATCTTTTGCATTTATACCCCACAGGGTTGTGAGGATCAAATGAGAAAGGTCAGGAAACTTCTGTTCCTTTCTGTTCAAAGAAGGCCACTTCTCAAGCTCCACAAGAAGCCACCCAGAGCAGCCAATCTCCTGCCTCCCCCAGACTCCAGAAACCCAAAACTTGCTACCCAGCCTCACCCCTGGCTCCCTGGAGACCTCTGGGTGACCCTGGCCCCAGCACTGGCCCTGTAGAAAGACTCTCAGCCTCCCTCCCATCACAAGATCTGAACTTCCGACCACCCCCCAACGCAGGGAGGGTGGAGCAGGATCTGAAGCTGAGGCCTGCACAAGGGCCCCTTGTCCTGCTGGGCAGCCTGGCACGATCTGTCCTGTCCCAAGGAGGCTCGCTGGGACTATTGTCTTTGTGTTGTGGCTTGGGGGAGGGGCAGATCATGGTTCATCAGAGCCAGGCCAGAGGGACCAGGCTCACACTCCAGCCCACCTCCTGGAGTGGTAGGTTTTGATACCTTCCTCCCACTCCACAATGGCCAGACATGTGCCAGGATTTGTTCTGGATCCTTCCAGGCTGCTGGGTCCCATTGTTAATCAAGGTGCCTCCGCACCCTGCTTCCTGCCGTTGCCTGCCTGAAAAAGCTCAGTTCCCATCTTCTATCTTGATAATCCCCATCCCATCCTTGTTCCTTCCCTGTCTTTATTATATGAATTATTTACTAAATCATGCAATGCACCTAACAGAGTACTGACCCACAATTAACTTTCAACAAAATGCTAGTACTGCCCAGCTACCATTCCAAGTCACTCAGGATAAGGATTTATTTTATTATTATTATTATTTTATTTTATTTTATTGAGATGGAATCTCGCTCTGTCACCCAGGCTGGAGTGCAGTGGCACTATCTTGGCTCACTGCAACCTCTGCCTCTGGAGTTCAAGCGATTCTCCTGCCTCAGCCTCCTGAGTAGTTGGGATTACAGGCACTCGCCACCATGCCTGGCTAATTTTTGTATCTTTAGTACAGACGGGGTTTCACCTTGTTGGACAGGCTGCTCTCGAATTCCTGGCCTCAAGTGATCTACCCACCTCGGCCTCCAAATGTGCTGGGATTACAGGCGTGAGCCACCACGCCTGGCCGAGGATTTATTAGTAAAACTCCCAAGCCTTTGCTCTGGACCCCATATTCCCATTTTTGCTCCCTTTCCCTCCTGTTGGCCCTACTTCTTCTACGGTGCCTTCAGCGTCTTCCTGCAGCTGTGCCAGGGCCAGTTTTCAGGTCCCACAGACCTGAGCTCTGATCCCAGCTCCCACACTACACAATCTGCAATTTTGAGCAAGCTACATATTAAACTTCCCTGATTCTTAATTTCCTTATCCACAAAGTGAGAAAGGATTATCTCTGCTACAGGGGGCAAGTAAGATCAAATAAGATAGTGGTCATGAAAACCTCATGAAAATTTATTACCAGGCCACACAGCAGAGATTTTATTACAATCATCAACGTGCTAATGGATGGCCTTCCCACCCACCTGGAGATAAGAGTATCCTCTTCCAGCTTCTTGGAGACTATAATAATAATTATCCCTATTATTATTAGGTGTGTAATGACTTAACTTTACTGAGCATTTTCACACCCTTCAAACTATTACAACATTCCCAAAGAGATCCTGTGTTAGAAGAGGTAGGGGAAGAAAAATAATTTTGGAAAGCTGGAAACTTCCAGCATCACTTGGGTCATTTACAAATAATTTGCTATCTGCCAGAGATAACCAAGGTCCTCACATCCTGGACACTTACAGTCTAGCAAGGAGAGGGCTCACTAAACAGCTAGATTTCAGCAGCCCCGCCCTGGGGCCAGTGTACAGTTATTTCCAGTGGGTCCAGCGTTCATCCCAAAGCCCAGTATAGTCTGGGGCTAGACAAAGGCCTTTCGGATGCCAGCGACGACCAAAGAGGAGGCTCATGCACCCCAGGCAACACCCTTCCTGCCCTGGTCCTGACAGCCACACCAAGGGTTAACCAGACCTAGCCCTTCCTGGCTACTGGCAGGACAGGCAGGCTTAAGTCCCCTCAATAAACAATAGTGGGGCCACTTGCCAGCACCACACACATGAGCAAAAACTCTGCTTGGACCTGAAGAGCCCCCTCACCCCACCCCTTCCCAGCTGCTCAGGCCCAGGGAGGGGTTCGCAGTTCTGGAAAGGGTTAAGTCTGCAGGAGGTGCCTGGGACCCAGCTGTTTCCTGTGGGCAGGGGCGGGGGATTTACAGCCTCCCCCACCGTGGGGCTACCAAGCCTGTGTTGGGGAAGGATGCCTCTGAGTCCTTGCTCTGAGGCCAGACTCCCGTCATGCAGCCAGGGCCTCCCACGCAGGCGTCAGCAGAAAGGAGGGGGCAGGAAAGAGGAGCCTCGGGATCCAGGAGAAAGCAGGCTGGCCTCTGCAGAACAAAATGGGCAGATGGGGAGCTGGCCCTGTCAGTCCCGGGCCTCACCTCGTTTGGAGACGGTAGCCTGTGGCAGGGAAGTTGGTCTGGGAGTTCAGGCACCAGGCTTCCATTTCAGGTGAAAATGTGATGCTATGCTGCTCTGTGCCTCGGTTTCTTCCCTGCTGGGCACACCCTTGGTGGCAACCCCCACAAAGTGTCCACTTCCTTTCTTTCTTTCTTTTTTTTTTTTTGAGACAGAGTCTTGTTCTGTTGCCCAGGCTGAGTGCAGTGGCACAATCTCGGCTCACTGCAACTTCTGCCTCCTGGGTTCAAGCAATTCTCCTGCCTCAGCCTCCTGAGTAGCTGGGACTACAGGCGCATGCCACCATGCCCGGTTAATTTTTGTATTTTTAGTAAAGATGGGGCGTCACCATATTGGCCAGGTCTCGAACTCCTGACCTTGTGATCGCCCGCCTCCACCTCCCAAAGTGCTGGGATTACAAGAGTGAGCCACCGCGCCCAGCCAAAGGGTCCACTTTCTAATCCCGGGAACCTGTGGATGTTACCTCATATGGCAAAGACTTTGCAAATGTGATGATGTTAAGGAACTTGAGATGGGGAGATTATTCTGGATGAGCTGGGTGGGCTGTAAAGTTCATCACATGTCTTTATTAGAGGAAGGCACATGGAGATTATAGACAGCAGAGGAGAAGACAATGTGACCACAGAGGCAGAGGTGAAAAGTACCATCCCGTAAGCCACAGGACACCTGGAGCCACCCAAAGCTAAAAGAGGCAAGACATCATTTCTCACCCAGAACCACTGCAGAGAGCACAGCCTTGCCAACACCTTGACTTTGGCCCACTGATTCTGATTCCAGATCTTTGGCTCCAGAACTGCAGGAGAAGGAATTTTTGTTATTTTAAGCTACCAAGTTTGGGGTAATTTCTTACAGCAGCCCCAGGAATCCAGTACCCCCTCCTCACCCGATAGAACAGAGGAGAACATGTGCCCGGCCCTGGCTCCCTCAAGAAGGGGCTCTTTTTCTATGTTGTGTTGGAGAATTTCCTTTTGAAGGAGTTCATCTGCCCTGCCGTGGGATAGCACTTTTAATTGGTCAAAAACAACACTCCTAGTCGGGCTTGGTGGCGGGCGTCTGTAGTTCCAGCTACTCAGGAGGCTGAAGCAGGAGAATGGCGTGAACCTGGGAGGCGGAGCTTGCAGTAAGCAGAAATTGTGCCACTGCACTCCAGCCTGGGCGACACAGCGAGACTCCATCTCAAAAAAAACAAAAAACAAAAAATGACACTCCAGGCTGGGCGCAGTGGCTCATACCTGTAATCCCAGCACTTTGTGAGGCCAAGGCAGGTGAATCACCTGAGGTCAGGAGTTCAAGACCAACCTGACCAACATGGTGAAAACCCATCTCTACTAAAAATACAAAAAAAAAAAAAAAAAAATAGCTGGCATGGTGGTACATGCCTGTAATCCCAGCAACTTGGGAGGCTGAGGCAGGAGAATTGCTTGAACCTGGGAGGAGGTTCAAGTGTAAGTTGCAGTGAACTGAGATTGCACCATTGCACTCCAGCCTGGGCAACATGAGCAAAACTTGGTCTCAAAACAAAAACAAACAAACAAACAAAAAATGATATTCCAGCCTCAGAACAGTCCAGGATGCCCTGAGGTAGGAAGGTATGAAGTCCTACGCTAAGCAGGCCAGCTAGAGAAGGTGCATTGCCCAAACGGGAAGCAGAAAAACTCAGCTCTTCTTCCACCAGCTCTCAGTCTTTTGGTGACTTGCGTGGACTCCAAGACCATGGGGCTGAGCCCTGAGCACTTTCCCTGTGATAGCCTGGCCCCCTCCCAGAGCCCAGGGCACTCTGGTGCCTTCTAATAGCCAGTAATCTCAGGGTGACCTGCTCCTATTTTTTGAGAAGGCAAACTGCCAAATCTGGGGAAAGGTGGGGAGGTAAAGAGGGATAGAGATTCTATAATCTCAATCACTCAGCAAACACTGAACTCTTACTGTGTGCCAGGCACAGGGTTAGGCACTAGAGATAAATGGTAAAGAGAAGGTGGTTCCTACCTAGAGAGGGATATAAACAAGTAAACCAAGGCTATACCAGTAAGAGTGTGTAAAGGGTAATGACAGATGTATGCAGAGGAGGGGCACTTGGCTCTGACTAGGGGTAAGAGAAGAACCCTGGCAAGGCTTCCCAAAGAAGATTCCATATTAGTTACCTATTGCTGTGTAACAAATTATTACAAATTTAGTGGCTTAAAACAACACACACATATGGTCTCACAGCTTCTATGGGTCACAAATTAAGGCATGGCTTGACTAGGTCTTCTGCTTCAGGGTCCCTCACAAGGCTGCATTCAAGGTGTCTGCCAGGATGGGGTCTCATCTGAAGGTTCGAGTGAGCTTCTTCCAAGCTCACAAGGTTGTTGGTAGATTCACTTTCTTGTGGGCTTTGACCAGAGGCCACCCTGGCTACCCTCAGTTCATTGCCAAGTAGACCTTTAAAACATGGCAGCTTGAGGCTGGGCGTAGTGGCTCAAGCCTGTAATCCGAGCACTTTGGGAGGCTGAGGTGGGCAGATCACGGGGGTCAGGAGTTTGAGACCAGCCTGGCCAACATGGTACAACCCCATCTCTACTAAAAATACAAAAAAAAAAATTAGCCAAGCATGTTGGCATGTGCTTGTAATCCCAGCTACTTAGGGGGCTGAGGCAGGAGAATCGCTTGAACCCAGGAGGCGGAGGTTGCAGTGAGCCAAGATCATGCCACTGCACTCCAGCCTGGGTGAGTGAGACTCCATCTCAAAGAAAAAAAAAAAAAACATGGCTTCATCAAAATGAGCAAATGAGAGAGTCAGGATGAGCAAGATGGAAACCACAGTCTTATATAGCCTAACCACAGAAGTGGCATCCCATCCCATTCTATTGGTTAGAAGCAAGTCACGAGGCCAGTTCACTCTCAGAGGGAAGGGATTACACAAGGGGGTGAATTCTGGGAGACAGAGATTATGGGCAGCGGCATCTTAGAGTCTGCCTGTCACTATTACTCTAGAACTCAGTCTCAAAGGAGCAGGAGGGACTAGCTAGGTAAACACAGGAACAGAGGCTCAAGGAGACCACAGAGTTCTATGGGAAAGACCACAGCAGAGAGGGCTGCCACCACAGAGTGCAGCCCAAGAAAATCAACAACGCTCTATCTGCCTATAGCCCGGGTTTACTTTTTGCTACATGCTTATTTGTGTTGTATTTTTGACCTTGTTCATGTATACAGTATTCCTGCAGGGAGAGAGGCTAATAGTTCCTATTCTATATTGATGAAAACTGACCCCCAGACCAGTAGGAGTGTGACCAGAAACCAACTGCCCACAGAGCTCCCTTCTCCAGTGAATATTTGGATATGAATGAGACCTGACAAAGAAAATCACCAGACCAGTCTGAGAAAGACATAGGAAATGGAGGAATGAGGTTGCCCTTGTTGCAGATGGTGCTCCCCAGGACCCTGGCATGTGAGGCTAAGTGGATGTATATAAGCTTGCAGGGCGTGTGTGTGCATGTGTGTGTGTGTATGTGTAACACCATTCATCAGGCTTCATTCAATAAATCTCCACCAAGCACCTGCGCCCTAAACCCCAGGGACCAGGACAGCAGCCATGGTTTTTCGTACCCTGAGTTCTTGATGAATATCACTGTCTGAGATCATTAAGCATCCTTCCCTTGGGCTGGCAACTTCAGAATCACTATGGGGACTTATTAAAAATACTGAAACCTAGGCCAGCTCCAGAGGTTCAGATTCAGTGGGCTGCAGGTAGTGACAGTGTTCTGTGCTTTTAACAGGCACCCAGGAGAGTCTGATCATCCGCAGGATTTAGAACCTACTGACCTACTTCAACCTCTTTGCTTTATAAGTGAGGAAAGTGAGACCCAGCAAGGAGGCAGTTGCCCAAGGTCACAGGGCCGGGTAATGGACAGCCTGAAAGAGGGTACAGGCTGCCGGCATTCCTGCTGAGAGCCACTTAGGTGTCCTCTCAGTGCATTCCCCCCGACTGCATACCTGCCGGATTTCTTCCTGGCTCCACTCATCTGAAGTGTCCCAGGAGCTCCCAGGAGCCCAGCTCACATCCATCTACAAACAGAAAACACTTGCCCTCACAGCCGATAAGCCCCCAAGACAGTATACACATACACACACACACAGGTGCACGCATGCACACTACCCACATGCAGAATTTCATGTTCATTCTTTTCACGAGTCTTTGCTGAGCATTCACCCACTATATGCCAGCCACTGACCTGAGAATCCAGCAGGGAGCACAAGAAAAAAAAAATACAGGACCCTGCCCTCCTGCACCTTCCAGTCTAGGGTAGGGAACCAGGGGGCTGCTTCAAGTCAGTTCCAGCAGCAGGCTCTGCCCAGGCCCATGAGCAGCTGAGCAGAAGAGCAACGGTTTGGCTCCTGGGGTCAGGGTGGACCCCTCACCAGACTGTGCAGGCAGAAGACCTCTCAGCTTTGGATCTGGGAGCTCAGAAGGCACTGGGAAAAGCAAAGTGGACCCAGGTCCTCCCACATCCTTCCAGGCACCCTGGATTTCCTAGTACCTTTATTTTGAAATATCTGTCCAGCAGTGGGCACTAGCAGAGGATCCTGACTGCAAACATGACTTGCAGGCTAAGCTGACAGGAGCTGCCAGATACCTAGCAGAGGCCAGGAGACACAGCAGGGAGGAGATCCCCTCGCTAAATTCCCAACTGGCCAAGATGCCTGCATTCCACCGCCTTCAGCAGAGGGCCCTAGATGGGAACATTTGTCTTTCTTTTTTTTTTTTTTTCTTTTTCTTTTGAGACAGGGTCTTGCTCTGTCACCCAGACTGGAGTGCAGTAGCATGATCTTGGCTCACTGCAACCTCCGCCTCCCGGGTTCAAGCGATTCTTATACCTCAGCCTCCTGAGTTCAAGCGATTCTTATACCTCAGCCTCCTGAGTAGCTAGGACTACAGTGCGTGCTGGGCTAATTTTTCTATTTTTAGCAGAGACGGGGTTTTGCCATGTTGGCCAGGCTGGTCTCAAACTCCTGACCTCGAGTGATCCTCCCACCTCAGCCTCCCAAAATGCTGGGATTACAGGCATGAGCCACCACGCCAGGCCAGGAACATTTGGCTTTCTAACTCCAGACTGGGTAATGAGATTAGGGACCCCACCTTAACCATGGGGAAGACACTTTACTTCTCAGAGCCTTAGAATGACCATCCTTAATCTATCAGGAAATACTCCCACCTCTTCCAACCTCACAGGGCTGTTGTGATAATATGATGAGGTCACACCAGAGGGTTCTTTGAGTCAGAGCTCTGGAAAGAAACACAGCACTGATGAGGAAGCTTACAGAACTGAAAGGTGAAGGTGGGGGGAGGGGTCTTCCAGGAATCTTCCAGGGAGGAGCCTATGTTTTGTCCCACTGGAAAAACAGACTGGGCAGGACCCATGTGGGAGACCACCCAGACTGTGAGAAACATTCGTTGGTTATGTGTGTTTTGGAAATGGGGTAAGAGCACAGAGTGATCTAAAGTCCCCTTTGCATAAATAGCTGACAATTCCAAACCGCAGCCCTGACCACCCCAGTCAAGTCTAATTAATAGATGCTGTTGGCTTTTTAGAGCTATTTTCACAGTTCAGTTCCTCTATCTGCACTGTCTCAGTTAGCAGGGAGGCCCACTTTCCTCTCAACAGAGTCAGCCAAGGGTTTTCCAGGGCCAAACTTGTGTGTTCTCCTTCTTGCTTGCTTGGTGACATGCTCTGTGAATGCAGACAAGTTGTGCAACCTACTCTCTCTTCCCTGGCAGGGGAGCAGGGCCTTTGTGTGTGTGAAGGGCCATGAGCCATCGGAATGGAGTGCAATTAGCGGTGTTGGTGAGGAGAATGACAGAGCAGCACAACCCAATGACAAGGGGATCTTGATGAGCCGCGCTGCTTTCTTTACCCTCAGTTTCAACTAGGAAGTTCAAATGCCAGGGAGGTGCCATGAGGTGGTGAGAAGAGCATTAGGATCCAGAGTTGGGGGCGGGAATCCACTCTAAGCCACCGGCTGGCTGCGGAATCTCAGGCAACTGCTTCAAATTCTCTGAGTTTCAGCTTCATCATCTGTAAAATGAGGACACTTGTGTGGAAGGAACATCAACCTAGCACAGTCTGAAATTTAGACCATTATGCATGAAGGCTAGAATTGGGATTAGGTAAAAGCACTCAGTAAGTGTTACTAATTTAAATTGTTAATTACGTACAGTTTTCTAAATAGGGATTAGGCAAAGCAGTTACTAGGAGGATGATTATACTACTGTAATAACAAACACTTATTGTGCACTATCTATCTGTGTACTTTATCTACTTTACAGGCATTCTCTCAATTAATTCTCACAGTGATCCTAGGAAGTGGGGCTATCATCATTCCCATTTTAATGGCATGCCAAATAACTTGCCCAAGTCATGTGGTTAGTGTGAGACATCTTGGGGATTCACGCTCAGATCTGTGATTAGAGCTTAAGTTTTTAACTGCTACTGGCAGGCCTCCTTGTACTTCAGTATCTCTCCCGCAGTGGACATTTCCTAACTAGTTGCTCTCATTTCCTCCCACCTCTTCTTTCCATTACAGCCTCTGGTCATCAAGCTCTCATTAGCTCTACTCCTAACTCACTTCCTGCCTCCCAGGGTCTCCCTTCTCCATCACTGCCACCAAGGATCACCTCTGCCCACCCCACAGGGGGACCCAGCTATTCCACCTAAAGAATTACCCTGAAGATGGCCGGGTGCAGGCTTACACCTGTAATCTCAGCACTTTGGGAGGCCATGGTGGGCAGATCACGAGGTCAGCAGTTCAAGACCAGCCTGGCCAACGTGGTGAAACCCCATCTCTACCAAAAATACAAAAATTAACTGGACGTGGTTGCGGGTGCTTGTAATCCCAGCTACTCGGGAAGCTGAGGCAGGAGAATCGCTTGAACCTGGGAGGCGGAGGTTGCAGTGAGCCGAGATCATGCCACTGCACTCCACTCTGGGTGCCAGAGCAAGACTTCGTCACAAACAAAACAAAACAAAACAAAACAAAAACAAAAAAGAATTACCCTGAAGAAACAACAACCGGAGACAAAAATGGAGATTTAAATATGCAAATGGTCATTGAAGCCTCATACGTAAGAGAGAAAGAATGAAAAAGAACATGAATGTCCAACAATAAAGGATTGATTTGCTATATAAATAATAGTAAAGAGAACAGAATAACATACAGGCATTGAGAGGCATGTAATGGTATGGCCTTATAACCACAATATATTGACACATTAAAAACCAGAATATGGGGGCCAGGTGCGATGGCTCACTCCTGTAATCCCAGCACTTTGGGAGGCCAAGGTGGGCAGATCATGAGCTCAGGAGTTCAAGACCTGCCTGGCCAACATGGTGAAGCCCTGTCTGTACTAAAAATACAAAAATTAGCCAGGCGTGGTGGCACGTGCCCGTAATCCCAGCTACTCAGGAGGCTGAGGCAGGAGAATCGCTTGAACCCGGGAGGCGGAGGTTGCAGTGAGCTGAGATCATGCCACTGTACTCCAGCCTGGGACAGAGCAAAAAAGTAGAATATAATAGAGTACACAGTATGACCCCATGTATGAAAAACAATTACATATTATATGATTGCATCAAAATAGATGTAGAAGAAAATACACCAAAATGCTAACAAAGACTATCTCTGAGGGATAGAAACACAAATGTGACTGTTCTTTTTCTGTGCTTTCACATTTTTCTTCAATTAACATATTTTTATAATAAAAATAAGGGGTTGGTTAAAAATAAATAAATAAAATAAAAATAAGGGGTACATGCGTGTCTGTGTGTGTGTCTGTGGGTGGGTGTCTCTGTGTGTGTGTCTGTGTGTGTGTCTATGTGTGTGACAGACCTCTGTGATGGGCTCCCCATTGCCTACGGAAAGAAGCCCACATCCCCAGCCCACTTCTTCTGTGTGTGGCTGTTGTTCCTCAGGTTCTGTGCACACCATTTTTGTCTCCTGTCCCACCTCACCTTCTCTGGTCCTGGCACCTTTGCACATGTGATTTCTTCCACCTGGAACACCATCCCTCCTCTCTCTGATGGTCAGAATTATATGCTCCCTTAAAAGGGCCAGCTCAAATGTTCCCTGCACCTCCATCCTACCTCCTATAGTTCTGCCTGCACCTTACTGTCCTCCTCCTTTTGCATGCTGCCCTCTCTGGCTCAGTTACCTTGGGAGCTCTTTAAAGCCAGGGTCTGGGTGGGATGGGCTTGTGCCCCTGTGCAGCAAATACTAACTCATGCTTAACAAAGCACTGAAGTTGGGTTGAGTTAAAGTGAGTTGCAGTTGGCTTCCAGTAGGGCCCCCAGAGCTGACTGGAGAGCCCCCAAGAGACCCCTGGCTATCTTTCTTCTTTGCATCTGGGGGCCTGGGTCTCTCCCCTGAGATGGCAGGAAATGCTGATGACGTCTGAGTCACTGATGGGTGATGCCCCAGGGCTGTAGCGCTGTTGCCCACAGGCTTGTACTCTGTATGGTCCCATTCAATGGGGCCGAGTGCTGTGGGCAGAGCTGACTGGTGAGATCATGAGGATGGGTTGTGCAAGGCCTCCTGTCCCTGGGGCAGTGGGTAGGGTGGCCAACTACCACAGTTTGCCTAGGACTGGGATGCTCCTCCGGATGCAGAACTTCCAGTGTTAAAACTGGAGAATTCCAGGCCAACCAGGATGGTTGGTCAGCCAGCAAGCAGGTCATGAGTGCTGCCTCTAGGCCTCTGGGACCAGGATTGCCGCCACATGGGATCACAGCTTCTGATCCCTTGAGCGTTTGTCCCTGCAGGCTAAGGTGACCCTGTGCCCAGGTCCTTAGACAAAGAGCATCTCAGGCCAATACAGCAACAAGGTTCTGAACCTGGAACACCATTTATTCCCCCAGAGTTCTCACTGCTCCTTCATAACCAGGAAGGAGTCCATCGGCTCTTCTAGGCTATTTTCACCACAGGCCTAGCTCTCGTGAGCATGCACAGAGCCTCCCAGCTCATGGGGCACATCTCTGGGTCCTTTCCTGTAGTTAATCTCCACCCTTGTTTCAGGACTTGGCTCCAGTCATCCTCTCCATGAAGCCTCCCCTACCCCCAGCCCACAGACCATTCCCTTCTCTGCCCTCTCGGGGCTTGATCCTCACCAACTCTCTCTCTTCTGACCTCCTTTCTCCCAGCAAAATGCTGGGTTCATTCACTTACTTATTTACTCACAAACAGTAAGAATCTATTTGGTGTTGGGTTAAGAGCACTTACCTAGAGTCCCACTGTGACCACATTGACTCCTGGCTCCACCACTTAGCTGCTATGTGACTCTGAACCAGCCACTTAACTTCTCTGGGCCTCAGTTTCTTAATGTAAAATATGAGAGTCGTGATAATCGCACCTACCTCACAGGGTTGTTGAAACGTTACATGATTTAAGAATTGTATAGGCTGGGCATGGTGGCTCACGTCTGTAATCCCATTACTTTGGAAGGCTGAGGCAGGTGAATCGCTTGAGCTCAGGAGTTCAAAATGGTGAAACTCCATCTCTACAGAAAATACAAAACCAGCTAAGCATGGTGGTGCACGTCTGTGGTCTCAGCTATTCAGGAGGCTGAGGTGGGAGGATCACTTGAGCCCAGCAGCAGGTCAAGGTTGCAGTGAGCTGAGATCATGCCGCTGCAGTCCAGCCTGGGTGACAGAATGAGACCCTGTCTCAAAAAAAGAAATTTTTTTTTTACAGTTCTTGGGTCAATATCTTGCACAGAGTAAACACTATATACCACTTGTCATTTTTATTATTAGAATCTACTATTTGCCAGGTACTCTGAGGCACCAGGAATATACAAATAAC
Source organism: Gorilla gorilla gorilla (assembly GCF_029281585.2). Lineage (NCBI taxonomy): Eukaryota > Metazoa > Chordata > Mammalia > Primates > Hominidae > Gorilla > Gorilla gorilla. The sequence continues at coordinate 55,301,357 of NC_073224.2, read as the reverse complement.
AAGTGCAGAAACTGACCAGTCTAGTTGGACAGGCAGACGCATAAATCAGCAATCACAAGGCAGTGTGACTAATGGAGGAGGTATGGCAGCACAGAGAGAAGTGAGCAGTTACTCAGCCTGCCTTGTAGGCAGGGTAGTCAGAGAAGCTTCTCAGAGATGGTGACATGAGAGAGAGCTGAGCCAGTGATACAGAAGCATGCAGCAAGAGTGGGGGTACACTGGCCTGGCAGTGTGAGGCAGCTTTCCCAGGTCCTGGAATGGGGGTGGATTGCATGCTGGGGCCGGGCGTGGAGTACGTAGAGACAAACACTGGAGACATAGCCCTGATAGTGGAGAGAAGACCCTTTTGACGAGTGGGCCTCCTCCCAATGCAGTGGGGAAAGCGCTGGCAGTTTTAGCAGAAGAATGAATTGAATTCTGGACAGATCACTTCAGAGAACCATGTTGGACCCACTGAGGCAAGAGACTGAGGGAGGTGAAACCAGGGCTCTCTGTGCAGCCTTACAGTATGTTCCTGCATAGCCAGTCTTGCCAGGGTCCTTGGGTCCTGGCCCTGGTGTGACAGCTGCCCGTAGTACCTATACATCCCCAACAGACTTCAGGATTGCACACGGTAACGCCCTGTCTATCTGCCCCTACTCCTTCCTGCTGCCATTCCAGCTCATGGACTCTCACTCTGGCTCTCCTCACTGGTCTCCATTCTCACCCTTGCAACAGGCTCACTCTTGCTAAAGCCTTAGCTCCCAACCCCAGCTCACCCTGACCACAGCAAGCCCATCCCTTCTCCCTCGGTCTCCCCACCCCACCTCATCGGACTCCCAGCTGCCTGGCTGAGACTTGCCCTGTCTCATGTTCCCATGGATGACTCACGTATTGGGCGGGGTTGAGGCCACGCTGGGGCTGCCGAAGCATGGGGAGAGTTGGTGGCAACAGCCCTTCCCTGGCCTCACAGGCCCAACTGAGCAAAGGTTTTCCATCTCATGCATGTCTGCTGGCACTACCAGAGCCTGTTTGTGCCCCCAAAGAGGTCTTGACCCTACTCTGAGGTCTAGCCAAGCCTTCCCGGGGTAAGGGCCTTTGCTCCTTCTTGGAAATTCAAAGTCATGAAAACCAGAGCAGTGAGAACACCCGTGAACCCAGGAAGCAGGATGGCCCCTCCTCCATCAGAGAGGCAAAGACTCCCCAAAGAGGTCATGGATCTTTTTTAAAACCTGGTCTTAGCCGGGCACGGTGGCTCACGCCTGTAATCCCAGCACTTTCGGGGGCCGAGGCGGGTGGATCACAAGGTCAGGAGTTCGAGACCAGCCTGGCCAACACACTGAAACCCCATCTCTACTAAAAATACAAAAAATTAGCCAGGCCTGGTGGCGGGCGCCTGAATCCCAGCTACTCGGGAGGCTGAGGCAGGAGAATTGCTTGAACCTGGGAGGCGGAGGTTGCAGTGAGCCGAGATCGCACCATTGCACTCCAGCCTGGGCAACAGGGAAAGACTCTGTCTCAAAAAACAAAACAAAACAAACAAAAAAGAAAAAACCAACAAAAAACCTGGTCTTGAACCCCAGACCTCTGTGCTGTGAGGGCTCTTAGGATCCTCAGACAGCTCCCAGGCTCTTACAAATGATAGTAAATGATCACCCCATTGCAACCACCAGCCCCTACACTGCTGCATACCTAGAACTGCGTTCTAGGGTCTGTGTCAAGGGCTCTAACAGCAGCAGACTCTTCAAGGGGCTGGGACTCTCCTAGCAAGAGAAACGGAAGCTGGGTTTGGTCAAGAACCAAAGCATACTTTAAACCAACAGGGCTGGTGTTCCAAAAAAGCAGAGTGCCAGAAACTAGAGCCTGCTTCCCCCTCCACCTGCCCTCTGCCCTTGATGTCTCTCATACTATGCCCTCCACTGCCCTTTGCAGCGAAGCTCTGAGAACGACCCCTAGTGCTGGACAGAGAAAGTATTGCCCAGTGCTCCCCTGGCCCCTGGTGGCCAGTTCTATAGGCACCAGTTAGCACTGACTGATGTCACCAGAACCTGGCTTGAGGCAAGGACTGGATCTTGTCTTTCTCTTCTGCATCCCCAGAGTCGAGCACAGTGCCTAGCCTGTAAAGGCATTTAGTTTGCTGGATGTCTTGCCTCTCAACCCCATCTGTTCACTAACCCTCCCCTATTTCGTTTTTGTTGTTGTTGTTGTTGTTTTGAGATGGAGTCTCGCTGCCGTCACACAGGCTGGAGTGCAGTGGTGCTATCTCCGCTCGCTGCAACCTCCACCTCCAGAGTTCAAGCGATTCTCAGCCTTCCGAGTAGCTGGGATTACAGTCGTGCACCACCACACCCAGTTAATTTTTGTATTTTTAGTAGAGACGGGGTTTCGCCTTGTTGGCCAGGCTGGTCTCAAACTCCTGACCTCAGGTGATCTACCCGCCTTGCCCTCCCAAAGTGCTAGGATTACATGTGTGAGCCACCGCGCCCGGCCCACTCCCCTATTTCTGAGTGCCTGGATACGTCTTTTCCTTATGCCTGAAACCCCACCATCAGTTACGCTCCGGTTTGATTGAAGAGCAAAGATTCTATTTTTTTTTTTCTTTTTTTTCTGAGATGGAGTCTCGCTTTATTGCCCAGGCTGGAGTGCAGTGGCGTGATCTCGGCTCACTGCAAGCTCCGCCTCCCAGGTTCACGCCATTCTCCTGCCTCAGCCTCCCGAGTAGCTAGGACTATAGGTGCCTGCCACTACGCCCGGCTAATTTTTTTTGTATTTTTAGTAGAGATGGGGTTTCACCGTGTTAGCCACGATGGTCTCCTGACCTCGTGATCCACCCGCCTCGGCCTCCCAAAGTGCTGGGATTACAGGCGTGAGCCACCGCGCCCCACCCAAAGATTCTATTTTAGAGGCTATTTAGAAGCTGCTGTTATATAGGATGGCAACCCTCTTCTCTCCAGCCACGCCCACCCCCCCAGATAATGGCGCCATTCTCCCCACCTTTCTTCCAAAGCCCATGGCAGGCATCACCAATTGATCACAGCATTCTAGTTGAGCTCTGATCTTTCTCAGCACTGATTAGGGTTGCATAAACAGACGCTTATTTGCCATGGTGGGATTAAGCCACCCACGGACAATTGTACAATTGGATACAATAAGTGACATATTTATAAAAGTTCTGTTGTAATTAACAAATTCTCATTCAACTGCGTGATGTAATTCACACATCAGATGAGCAAGTTGAACCTCTTGTGGACTCTGAGTGACTGGGGCACAGGACAGGGAAGTTTTTATTGGAAGGCGAGAGAAATCTGAAGGGGAACAAAACAGGTTGGAAGCACAAAACAATTAAAGGGGCTTCGAATTGCTGAACGGGGCCACTGAGCCTCCTTGCTCCCTCCAGAGAGACCCTGTAGTAGGCCACTACTTTGCAACAGGGAAGGTCAGACATGGGAAAACAATGGAGGAAAGGCAGGCAGGGTCAACTGCTGGCCACAGCCGGGAAAGTTCCAGGGTTACCCAATCAAGTTTCTGTATAACTCCAGGCAGCTATTGTCTGTACCTGTTTTCCCGTTTTTTTTTGTTTTGTTTTGTTTTGAGACTGCATCTTGCTGCTTTGTCACCTAGGCTGGAGTGCAGTGGTGCGATCTCAGCTCACTATAACCTCTGCCTCCCAGGTTCAAGCAATTCTCCTGCCTCAGCCTCCCCCAGTAGCTGGGGCTATAGGTGTGCACCACCTCACCTGGCTAATTTTTGTTTTTAGTAGAGACAGGGTTTCACCAAGTTGGCCAGGCTGGTCTCAAATTCCTGACCTCAGGTGATCCACCCACCTCAGCCTCCCAAAGTCCTTGGATTACAGTTGTGAGCCACCGTGCCAGGACTTCACCCTGTTGAAATTATTCCTTTTAACCCTCCAGGAGGGAGAACTTACTGTGTAAATGTATAAAGCCTGAGAGTATAAATGACAGGGAGACAAGCTCTGCCCAGAAAGCTGAAGCTTCTCCCAGGGTAGCAGGGGCAGGGTAGCCTCCTGTAGAAGAGACATTTATAGGGACTGAACTGACCAGCTTGACATCCCTCGGTCCAGAATCTATGGGCCCTCCTTCCTAGGACCACCAAGGCCCTGTCTACTGGGGTTGTAGTGTCTCTGCCTATCCAGGCTGGATACTTCAGAATGGGTTGCAAATTGGGAGATTAAGGATAAAGAGAGAGATGCTCCAAGCCCTGGGTCTTTGTGGGCAAAGAATTTCACTCGGCAAACTGTGTGGTTACTGCCCTTTGCAGGGCATCTTCATTTGGGGAAAGACATGAAATGCTAATGGCCAAACCCCCCCTCACCCCCACCACCTCCAGGCCAAACACCGCAGTGGGGGGAAGATGCGCAGAGGTGGGGGAAGAAGTGTGCAAAGAAAGGGCCTGGATGGGTGGGGGTCCCAAAAGGACCTAAGCAGCAGGAGACCCCCAGGAGTGGGCTTTAGGCCCAGCAGCTCCCCCTTCTCAAGGTGAGTCCAGAGGCCATTCTGGAGTGGGCCTGGGTACCAGGCCCTGGGTACTCCTTTTGGTACCAGGCTGGCCTCCTGATTCCTGAGGCGTTGGCTCGGCACCCCATGGGGGACTGCCCTCCTCCAGGCCTGGCACAAAGCCAGGGGGCTAAGAGCAGTCTGCAGGACAAAGGGCAGGACCACAGCAGGGAGGGGGCTCCGATGCCAGCTCCCCCTCATGCCATATGAGGCCAGGCCTGTGGCTCGAAGCCCCTGAGCTGGGCATGTCCTGAGAGTCTGGGACCATCCAGGGGCTGAATCTTCATCCTCAGCCCTGCGCAGCCTTCTGCCCTCCTCCCAGGGCCCGTCCATTCCTTCAGCTCCAGCGCCTCCTCCACACGTCCATGCCTTCCACCTTGCCACATGGAGCACAGCCGTGCCCCCAAAAGCCAGAGGGAACAACGAAGCTGGCAAGAAAGAACAGCAGTTAGAGCAGGGGCAACACTGGAGAAAGGAGTATCTATTATGAGCTTGGGCATTTTACACCAGCACTTCCCAGCCTTTTCCATAAACATGGAAAACATTTTTTGCATACATACTGTGGTAAAGGGAATCTGCTTCCTCCCAGGCCCCCAAGACCTGAGGGATCGATGTGGATCAATCCTCAGCACAGGGGGTCTGCCTTATACCCCACTTCTCAGCTAAACCCTAACTACAATGTGGGAGGGCATTAACAGGACCATCAAAGTGGGGTATGGCACTAGATGGGGCCCCAGGCTCACTAGGACTCTCTACTGTTGAAGACATCTGCAGGCGGGTAAGGTCGCCTAGGAGGTGGTAGTGGGGAGAGGAGGATCTAGGTTTCCACTGGAAAAATTAAGGCTAGAAGGAAGGCTAAATCCTTTCTCAGCCCTACTCCTACTTCTCACAAGAAGGGAGTGGCATCTGGGGAAGAGGGCACAGGGCTGAGAGCCAGGCTTCTAGATTCTATTCCTGGCCCCTCCCCTGGGCCTTCCTGACCACAAATCCGCCCCCACTCCCTGCCCTACTGCTCATAGAGGATTAAGACATCACAAATAACAACTCATGACCCCATCCTGCACCCACCCACCCTGCCCCAGTGCCCCATGCCCTCCTCCAGCTTCTCCTTCCCTGGCCCAGCCAGGCCTGACTGGCACTCAGGGGCAGGTAGACAGCTAGGCCCCTACCCCTTGGCATCAGTGGCCCAGCCTCTGGCGCAGTTGCCTATCCTTCAGCTCCCTTGCTCTCCTAACAGTGAGCCCTAGGGCTCAAAACCCACTGTCAAGAATGGGGACCAGGTGCGGTGGCTTACGCCTGTAATCCTAGCACTTTGGGAGGCCAAGGTGGGCAGATTGCTTGAGCTCAGGAGTTCGAAACCAGCATGGGCAACGTGGGGAAACCCCAAATCTACAAAAAAAAAAAAAATTAGCCAGGCATGGTGGCCTGTGCCTGTAGTTCCAGCTACCTGGAGGCTGAGGTGGGAGGATCGCTTGAGCCCAGGAGGTTGAAGCTGTTGAGGCTGCAGTGAGCCATGACTATGCTACTGCACCAGCCTGGGCGACAGGTAGAGATCCTGTCTCAAAAAAATATATATAGGCTGGGCGCAGTGGCTCACCCCTGTAATCCCAGCACTTGGGGAGGCCGAGGCAGGCAGATCACCTGAGGTCAGGAGTTCAAGACCAGCCTGGCCAACATGGCGAAACCCCATCTCTACTAAAAGTACAAAAATTAGCAGGGTGTGGTGGCAGGCACCTGTAATCCCAGCTGTTCTGGAGGCTGAAGCAGGAGATTTGCTTGAGCCCAGGAGGTAGAGGTTGCAATGAGCCAAGATCACACCACTGTACTCCAGCCTGGGAAAAAAAAAAACCATACACACACACGTAGAGGAGGAGCTGGATCCCTCAGGCCCAGTCCAGCCAAGCCGGCCCACTGAGACCCCACCTTCCACTGAGGCCCCACCTTGGGAGCCGGACTCCTTGGCTCTATTCGCAACCCTTGATGGTGCCTTCGCTATCTGGGAGATACTGTCTTTCTACATCAATTCAATGCTCAAACTTTATGACAAGCATTCAACCTAGAGGGAAAGAGGGTCGGTCTCCACGATCCGCGTCCCCACCCTCGGTTGTCCTCAGCTGCCAGAAAGCCGAAGTCCAGGAGCCCTGCTCTGCATGGAAAGCGGAGGCCCACAGCCAGGGGCAATGTGCAGGCCAACCTCCCTCTACTTCCTTCCACCTGAGTCAGGGCTGAACCAACTTGTAAGAAGGCTCATCTCACCCAGGGATCCCCCTCCCAGGGCTTCCATCTTCCTCTCAGACACCTGGATCACATTCTGGACCGGCCAACCTGGTGCCTCAGGGGAAAGTCCGGATCTGCTGGGTTGGCCACTGGCCCAAGCCTCCCATGCCCTCAGTTGGCCCCAGGAACCTCCCCCCTAAGATGTCCGGCTCTGAAGCAGAATGCTAGTCCTCATTCTCTCTGTAGGGGAAAGAGAAGGGAGGGAAGGAGAGAAGAGGGCCCAGTCCCCTGGGGGCTTACCTGCCTTGACCTCAGCACGGAGGTGGTGGGTAGCATGAAGGAAAGATGGTGCGCCCGGTGGTTTAGGACACGAGGGTCCCGGTCCCGAGGCTCTGCCGGGCCCGCACTGTCTGGATGGCCTGCTGGTTCTTGAACTTGACCAGGCCTAGGGTGATCTGGGCGTTCCAGCCGGGATCTTCCAGGGGGCAACGGAAGTCGATCTCGCCGCCCCCTTCGGTCACCAGCGTGAAGTAGATGTGGCGCCCGGTGCTCTCCACGCACTCCACGGCCTTGATGCGGGCGAAGCTGAGCTCCTTGGGCCGGCCGCCCGTGCCCTTGGCCTCGAAGAGCTGCAGCCCGCGTTCGGTGAGGACGCAGCGCTTCCGCTTCCACAGCTGCAGCAGCCCGCCGCTGCGCTTCTCCAGCACGCCCTCCTTGAGCACGGTAGCCGTCGCCGCCGCCGTCATGGGCGCCCCGAGGTTCGCGGAAAGCTCCAGGCTGCGGCGGGCGCGGCGCCCCTCTCGGCCCCGCAGCGCAGGATTCTGGCGCCCCGGGCTGGCAGGCCGTGCGCGCTGCCCACCTGCGCCTTGACTGCTCCGCGCACCCACACCGCGGCCCTCAGCACCCGGCTGCCGATGAGGTGGTGTCCGTGCCCCCAGCGCGCTCCGCGCCCACAGCCCCGCTTCAGCCGGCACCCGCTCCTCCGCTCTACCCCAGCTGGCCCAGCCCGACCTGCCTCTGCCAGATGCCTCCGCGCCTCCCTAGCCCGTGAGCCCCGCCGCCCGCCCGTTCTCTTGCTCCCCTGGGCTCTGTCTGCGCGCTGGGCGGCAGCTCGCGGGATGTGCCCTTACATGTTCCGCCGCTCGCCTCCTGCACCGCCCGCCCGCCGCGCATTCCTACCCTGGCCGGCCCTCCCCTCCGCGCCGCGCACCAGCTCCGGCAGGGCCCCGGGGGCGGGGCCGCAGCGGGGGCTCAGTCATTCACTGGAGGCGCAGGGCGCGGGGCGGGGAGGGCCGGGACTGAGAGGGGGCTGCTTACTCAACAGCCCAAGCCTTCTGGCTGCCGTCTGCCGCTTCTCGGAACCGCAGCTCCCCCAGGCCTTGAATGAAGCGGGAGATGGCGGGGAAGGGAGGGGGAAGGCGCATCTCCTCGATTGGAGAGCGCGCTGCTAGCAAGGGGGTGGGCTTGCTTGGCGAACGCGCAGTGGCACCAGTTGCATGTTAGGCGTCAGACAGCTGCTGGTTACTTGGCAGGCCATGGGGCCCCCAGCCTCTGCATCAAGCCCATGTTGGGTTCCTCCTCCATCGCCCGATTTCTCTGTGCAGGACCCAAGAGAGGCTGTCCATCGCTGCCTCTGCTTGGACAGTTCACCTGCTCCTACTCCTACCCTCATGCACTGCGCGGGGAGGCCTGTAGAGAGTAGCCAGTGCCAACAAAGGAGAGCTGAGGCTTGAGGTCATTCATGCCCTCCTCGTAGTGGGGGAGGAGGGACCCCCTCCGTGACCTGGGGATGCCACTGTCTGCAGTCCTCTCCACCGCACACTTGCAGGCGCCAACGCTGGACCGATGGCACAGCCAGTCCCAGGTGTAAGCGCAGCTCCAACCTTGCTCCTTCCACTCCGCAGATTCTATCCTCCCTCGGCCTTCCCCAAGAATGGACTTCTCCCGCATACAGAGCTGGAGGGGAACGCAGAGGGAGAGGTCTCTTTCTGTTCTGGCTAGAATATTGTGTAAAGACAAGAGCTTTGCAGAGTTGAGTTCAAACCTCTTCTCCCTTGTTTGCTGTGTCCTGCCCACCTGGGGCAACTTTACTGACCTCCGTCAATTTCCTCATCTGTCGAATAGGAGGATTAATTTATTCTCATCTCATGGGGTTGTCCTGATGAATAAGTTAGATAACATTTGTGAAAGACCCAAGACAGGACCTGACAACTCTTGAGTCTCAATAAATGTTCTTCCTCCCCTCTCCCCACTCTTATTCCCTTTAGAGAATGATGGGGGCCCTGAGATTAAGCCAGGCACTGGAAGAGGGCTCTCCTAGGTCCTCATTCTGCCGCCATCTTGATCAGTTCCTCCAGGCCCACAGTTTCTTAAAGGTCTATTCATCAACGTGTTAATAATAGATTCTTACGGGAGTAATGATATATAATAATGACAGTAATAAGACCTCTTTGTACTTACACCCTGTGTTGCCATCCTCCTGCCCAAAGAGCAGAGCCTAACAGATACAGGGAAGGTCCTGTTGTGGGGATAGGAGTGCGCTCCTCTGCAGCCCCAAAGTTAGGAGATGAGAGAAGGGAACTGTCAGTGTCTCATCCATAACTCTTTATACACACACACACACACACACACACAGACACACACACACACACACACACGTGTGACGACAACTAACTCCTAACTCCCAGAATGCCCCTCCAGGAGAGGGAATAGACAGTGGCATTAAAGAAAAGACAAAGACAGGTGTCTCCTGAGGCCCAGAGAGCAGCAGAGGAGGGAGCTCGAGGTGGCCACGGCCCTACCTGAGGGACCCACAAGGTCTCAGCCTGCCTGCCAGCCCTGCCCTCCCATGGCTCCTCCCCACCACTCCACAGGGGTCTCCTGGGTGCACCAACCTGGCACAGTCCTGCCATGATCCAAAGTTCTCTCCCTGAGGAAACAGGGCCCTAGATCAGGCTCTGCCCCTAACTCATTTTTTTGTTTTGTTTTGTTTTTGTTTTTGAGACGGAGTTTTGCCCTCGTTGCCCAGGCTGGAGTGCAACGGTGCGATCTCGGCTCACTGCAACCTCTGCTTCCCAGGTTCAAGCGATTCTCCTGCCTCAGCCTCCCAAGTAGCTGGGATTACAGGCATCTGCCACCACACCTGGCTAATTTTTTGTATTTTTAGTAGAGTTGGGGTTTCTCCATGTTGGTCACACTGGTCTCAAACTCCCCACCTCAGGTGATCCGCCTGCCTTGGCCTCCCAAAGTGCTGGGATTACACACGTGAGCCACTGCTGTTTTATCTCTACCAGTTCCTCTTCTCCCCACACTGGGTCTGGGACTCATTCATGCTCTTTCCAGTTCCAGGTGGATTCACAGTTGTATGGGCTTCGTACAGAGCCCTCTCACATGTTGTAGATGTTCATGATAGACAGATATTATTATCACTGTGGGCGTTTTACCGATGAGAAAAATGAGACCCAGAGAGGTCAGATAATGTAAATGGCGTCACATGGCTTTGAAAATGGCAAAGTCCAGATGACAATGCATGGTGGCTAACAAGGCCCAGGATCGTTTGATGATACATACCCATACTGCCCATACATGAACATCTGAGTCCACATAGTTCCTTTAAAAATGATCCAGTCACCCATACTTTTCTCTTCAGCTTACTGAGTTGCGAGGTAGCGGGCTTTTGGACACAGGAGAAGGGAACATTGGATAGCAAGAGTGAGCAGATAAAGACAGTGGGGGGGCCATTGGAGGAAATTTAGCAGGACATACTCTACTGCTGGAAGGGTCTTCATCAGCTAAGCATCCAGTTCCTAACACCACAACGTCTTCCTGGAGGCCTGAGTGGGTCCTTGGAACCTGAATCCTGCCCTCCAATCTCAAGACCTCTGGAACTAGGGGAGATGATTCATTCTAAATCTTTCCCTAGAACTGGCATCTTGCCTGGTAGCCACATCTGGGAGAGGCTCAGGCCCAGGCTGGATTATTTGGGCCATCAGAAGGATCAAGAAGAACTCAAAAGCCAGGGGAGCAGCGTGCAGAGAGGGCTGGTGCTGCTCCTCCCTTCCTGCTGAGGTATCCCTACCCATCCCCTGGAACAGGAGCTCTGACTTAAACTTCTTGGTTAAGTCACTGGGCTGGAGCAGTGCTGGGCCCTAGAGATACTTACCCAATTCTTTTTTTTTTTTTTTTTTTTTGAGATAGAGTCTCACTTTGTCACCCAGGCTGGAGTGCAATGGCACAATCTCGGCTCCCTGCAACCTCCGCCTCCCGGGCTCAAGTGATTCACCTGCCTAAGCCACCCGAGTAACTGGGATTACAGGCGCCTGCCACCATGCCTGGCTAATTTTTGTATTTTTAGTAGAGATGGAGTTTCATCATGTTGGCCAGGCTGGTCTCGAACTCCTGAGCTCATGATCTGCCCACCTCAGCCTCCCAAAGTCCTGGGACTACAGGCGTGAGCCACCGCGCCCCATCACTTACTCAATTCTCATTGACTTGTTAACTCCACATCTGGCTGATGGACAAAATGTCCCGTGGTAGCAGCCCAGAGCTGGCTTCTCCCTCTGCCCACCCCAAAGGGAAAGCGGATCTGCACCGTCAGTAAATCCAAGTCCGGCTGGAACAGGCTAGACTACAAAATGGCCCCAGGGAAGAATGTGCTGGAAATGGTTCTAGCTAGGGCTGAGCCACACCACCTCCACACCTGTGTGAGAAGGAGGAAGTCCAAGTGGAGAGGAGGGGTCCCTCTGGGTGGCTACCCAGGACAAGGTGGAAAGAAAGGTGGGAATAAGGCGGGTTAGAGGTAAGAATGAGACCCAGAGAGATGCAAAAAGTAACATAGCTTTTGTTTTCTATATTTACTTAATTCTTTTTTTTTTTTTTAGATTGAGTTTTGCTCTTGTTGCTCAGGCTGGAGTGCAATGGCGCGACCTCGGCTCACTGCAACCTCCACCTCCCGGGTTCAAGCGATTCTCCTGCCTCAGCCTCCCTAGTAGCTGGGATTACAGGCGCCTGCCATCATGCCCAGCTAATTTTTTGTATTTTTAGTAGAGACGGGGTTTCACTATGTTGGCCAGCCTAGTCTCGAACTCCTGCCCTCAGGCGATCCACCAGCCTCAGCCTCCCGAAGTGCAGGGATTACAGGCATGAGCCACCGCGCCTGGCTGTCTACTTAATCTAATATAAATTCTTCATAAATTGTTAGACTCAATCTAAAGAAAAGTGTTGAAGACAATTTATTAACAAAACAAGACGTACATTAACACTGCAAAAACTTTAAAACTAAGGATGATATCACTCCTTTGCTCAAAAGCCACCAGAGCCTTCTCATCTCATTCTGAGTAAAGCCAAAGTCATTGATGCTACCTGCAAGGCCCTCTAAGACCTGCTCTTCACTTTCTGATCTTACCTCCTGTACTTTCCTCTATCCCTGGCTCCAGCCACAGTCCTCACCATCCCTTGAACTTGGCAACCATCCTTCCTCAGGGCCTTTGCACCTGCTGTCCTCACTGTCTGGAATCCTCTCTCCCAGATCACCAAATGGTTCATTTTTTCACCACACTAAGCTGTGTTCACGTATTACCTTCCCAATGGGGTCTTCTCCCAACACTGTGTTTAAAGCCACAACCCCCTTCCATAGATGTACATACACACACTGTATCCCGTCCCTGCTCAATTTTTCTCTATGGCACATATTAGCATCCACAACTCTGTATTTTTCTTGTTTATTGTCTATCTCCTTTACTTGTGGGCTCTATGCCAGCGGGGAGTTTGTTTTTTGTTTGTTTGTTTTTTTGAGGCAGAGTCTCGCTCTGTCTCCCAGGCTGGAGTGCAGTAGTGCGCGATCTCAGCTCACTGCAAGCTCTGCCTTCTGGGTTCACGCCATTCTCCTGCCTCAGCCTCCTGAGTAGCTGGGACTACAGGCGCCCGCCACCATGCCCGGCTAACTTTTTGTATTTTTAGTACAGACGGGGTTTCACTGTGTTAGCCAGGATGGTTCCAATCTCCTGACCTCGTGATCCGCCTGCCTCGGCCTCCCAAAGTGCTGGGATTACAGGCGTCAGCCACCGCGTCCAGCCTATCTGTTTTTTTCACCCCTGTGGCTCCAGCACCTGGAACATTGCCTAATACACTGTAGAAACTGAATGAATAATTATCAAATGAGAAAATGAAATGTCAATGTACCTGACAAAAACTGGGAGGTGGAAAAGGATAATGCAGAGAAGGGGAAACAATCAACGCAATCTAGAGTTAATGAACTAATGAAAAGAATGTAACTGCATTATTTAAAACAACAATGGAAACCACTAGATGGTTAAAGGAGATTTTTAGGGCAGCAAGACTATTTTGTATGATACTATAATGGTGGATACGTGACATTATGCATCTATCAAAGCCTACAGAACCATACAACAAAAGTGAGTTTAAACCATGAACTTCAGTTAATAGTAAATGTATCAATCTTGGCTCATTCATTGTAAAAAATGTAGCACATTAATGCAAGATGTTAATAATAGGAGAAACTATGGGGGAAGGGTAGGTATGCAGGAACTCTGTTCTATCTGCTCAAATTTACTATACATCCAAAACTATTACAAAAATTAAGTATTTTAATTAAATACCAAAAATAAATGGTTTGCCTGTAATCTCAGCACCTTAGGAGGCTAGGGCATGAGGATCGCTTGAGCCCAGGAGTCTGAGACCAGCTTAGGCAACATAGTAAGATCTTGTTTCTCCAAAATCATTTTTTAAATATAGCCGTAGTGGGGTACATGCCTGTAGTCCCAGCTACTCAGGAGTCTGAGGTGGGAGGATGGCTTGAGCCCAGGAGTTTGAGGCTACAGTGAGCTATGATCACACCAGTGCACTCCAGCCTGGCAACAGAGCAAGACCCTGTTTAGAAAAGTAAATAAAAATTTAAAATAAATTGTTAACAGTTTCTCTAGGTAACAATGAAGAAGAAAGATAGAGACTTATTTTTTCATTGTTCACCAATCTGTATTGTTTGATTTTTTAAAATCCTGTGCATGCATTTTTTCTCTAAAAATCTAGTTAACTGCACAGTACATAAATGTTCATGCGGTGCAGCAGTTGAAAACACACAGATCTACAGGTCTTAGTAGGTTGAGATGCCTGAAATATGTTGTTTCATGGGGAAACATTACAGTACAGTGAGTTAATAAGGTATATAGCATGGCCACAATGAACGAAGTCCACCTCTGTTGTACAGGTTATATCTAACAGGATTCAATTCACAGTGATATGTTACTTATGGAATGTCCAGGATGGGGATGGGCAGTGTGAGAATGCCTGTCATTTTATGAGCATGCTTCAATATGGTTTGGATGTCATACTCATGTATTAGGCATATTTTTAAAATAAAGTAAACACATAGGTATTACATAAGTTCTTGAAATAGAATTTGAAACGCAAGGGCTGGCTTCAGAGCAGGGGTTGATTTAGAGGCTTGAATGGCAGTTATTGGCCTCCAGGCATTCCCAGGATTCCCCAAGGTGGGCACATAGAGCCTCCTGATGTCGGGTGTGTACCCTAGAACCAAGCAAACCCAGAGCTGAGCATGCAGCCCCTCCTGTCTCTGTAGTTCTGGAGAGAACTCCCCAACCTTGGGGAACACAAAAAAGGGGCTGGTTCCCCCACAGGACCCTGAGCACCTATTCCATTATCCCCTGGCAACTGGAGTTGGAAGGCTCATCTAGGCTGCCTCAATTTGACCCCCAGTCCAGAAAGAGGCGTGTGGCATAGACCAGCGCTTCTCAGACTGCAGTGTGCAAATGGATCACCTGGGGATCTTGCAAATGCAGATTCTGATGGAATAGGTCTAGGGTAGGACCTGAGATTCTGCACTTCTAGAAGCTTCCAAGTAACACTGATGCTGCTAGTCAACAGAACATACTTTAGATAGCAAGGGTCTAGAGCAGCGGTTCTCAAAATGTAGTCTCAGGCCAGCAGAGTCAGCATCAGCTGGGAAATTGTTAGAAATACAAATTCTAGGCTCCACCCCAGACCCGGGTTTGGAGCCCAGCAATCCGTGTTTGAACAAGCCCTCCAGGTGATTCTGACGCCCACGTGTGAGAACCACTGGTGTAGGGGAAGGAGCACTCAGGTAGGAGACAGGACACCCATGTCCTAGCCCAAGCTTGGTGACACCTTACACAATCCCTTCCTCTCTCTGACCTCAGTTTCCTCATCTGTAAAATGAAGGCTGTCAAGTTCTATCTTGCAGATCAGTGCATATTTGAAAAAGAAAAAAAGCCTGGCTAGTTTATGGGAGCTATGGAACCCCTGTATAGGCAAGAAAAGAAAACATCACTACTCCTTCCTCAACCTGTTCCCTGGATTCCTCAGGCCAGGTAGTGCCTCCTCACCTAGATGGGGCATGAAAATGGGTCTGTTCACAGCCCTGCTCCTCCCCACCCTGCTTCTCCCTTCAGGCTTCTGCACCCACCCTCCAATCCACAGGTCCCTCACTGCTCTCCTCTCCCTGGGAGCTGGGGGCTGGGAGACCCACTCCAGCTGACCTCTCCCTCAGACTTCTCCTGACCTGCTCGCACCGCTTTGATGTACAGCCCTTTGTTCCAGGGCTTTGGGGTTTCCTCGGATCTCTGTTTTTCTAAAGGGAAACAGAAGGAAAAACCCTACCAAGGTTTCAAGTCTCTGATGACTTGGGTTTTATGGGCACCATTGCAACAGACTTCAAGTGGGCAGCAACTCTGCAGCCGACCCGCCCAGGCTTGCTCCTGGGCCTGGCTCTCTCAGTGGAAATCCCCTCCCACGCTCAGCCCTTTTATCACTTTCCAGCCCAATAACTTTCCTGATTCACCAGGAATCCCTTTCGTCTTGAGAGCACCTACTGCCCCTCTCTGATGGGGCTGAGTCTGGGCTTGAAGGCATTTGATCCTAGCGTGGGTCTTACAGAGATTGGACTTGTGGGCTAATGGTTCAGGTTGGGGCCTGCAGAATTTTCCTTTTTCCCATGCCATCTTGGCATCTGGGTGCCCATGTTGTAGGAAAAAATGGGCTGCCCTGGAATGAATCTCTTCCTTGAGGACACTTGACCAAGGGGCAATGACACTAGGAGGAGACTGACTGATACCCAGGAAACTAGTGGCCTCAACCAATATGCCAATAATAGCCATGAAACCCTTGACATAAAAGTTGCTTTCTCTTTTCTTCTAGTAATAATGTGCTTTAAATGCAAGTAACACTTGAATACATTTTTGTTGCAGAAGATTCAAAACATGACAGTATCTTTTCACCACCCTTCTAGTCCCCCAACCCCAGAGACAACAATCACTTAGCTTGGTTTGGGTCTTGCCAGACATTTGTTTTTACTTTTCACACATCTGCACCCGGACTAGTATAAAGCAGCATTCTCAATGGTAATGTAAGGGAGTTGGTTGAAGGATTCATAAGTCCCCTTCCAGCTGTGCCATTTTCTGCATTTGTGGGTGGCTTTTCCCTCTCCTCCTAAATAGGAGACATTCATAGGCTCTCCCTAAAAGTATGGGGGGAGGGGGAATGCACAGAGGAAAATAGGAAAGGAAAGGTCACAGTGTCAACAGCAGTTCCTTCGAGGTGAAGAGATCATGGATGAGTTCTTTACCACTTGCCTCTGATTTTCAAATGTTTCATCATGAGAATTATAAAGATTATTATTCGTGAGTATGACTTTGATAACGGGGAAGCTCCTATGCAGTGCCATTGTCAAGATCAGGCAGAGAAGGAGGCTGTGAGTTGTCCAGCCTGAGGCTTAGGTCAAGGAGAAATTAACAAATTGCTCAAGGCAGAGGGGTGTGTGGAGGGGCTTAGGGAGGGGAGGAAGGCTCATGGCATATTCTTGGATGTGATCTACAGGAAGATTCATAGAAAGGAACTTCAGAGTAAATCCCATTGTGTGTGAATTAAGAATTAAGTATTCTTAATTCTTAATTCAGGCGCTGGGCTAGACTTTAGGGACACAATGGCAAATGGGTGAATCAGAGTTCTCTACTTAACAGGGACTAGCAAAAGAAGGGGAGGAAGAGTTCACATCTTTAGGAATCCCACCCTACTTTTGCAAGAAGATATTCGTTCCTACTGAAGAAGACCCCAGAGTTAAGCATTAGATCTTTGACAGGCTACGATCCTGACTTTGTAGAAACATGGTCTCCATACTTGACTCGGCCTATCTAAGGTGATATTGGTATGTGTACTAGTTAGGATGGGCTAGGTTATGCTGTGCTAACAAACTCCTCCCAAACCCAATAGCTTAACATAGCAAAGGTCTTCCCACTCATACCATATGTCCTACTTGAGCTGGCAGGGGAGGTTCTGCTCCTTGAGATATACACATATCCAGGTTGCTGGAGGTTCCATCACATCTACTTCCACACTCTCCACAACAGGGAAAAGGGACATGAAAACTTACACCGTGTCTATTAAAGAAGTCTGCTCAGATGGCCAGGCACAGTGGCTCACGCCTGTAATCCCAGCACTTTGGGAGGCTGAGGCAAGTGGATCACCTGAGGTCAGGAGTTCAAGACCAGCCTGGCCAACATGATGAAACTCCGTCTCAACTAAAAATACAAAAAAATTAACTGGGTGTAGTGGCAGGCACCTGCAATCCCAGCTACTTCAGGAGGCTGAGCCAGGAGAATTGCTTGAACCTGGGAGGCAGAGGTTGCAGTGAGCTGAGATCACGCCACTGCACTCCAGCCTGGGCGACAAGAGTGAAACTCCATCTCAAAAAATAAAAAATAAAAAATAAAGAAGTCTGCTCAGAAGTGACACTTCTGGTCTCAATTAGAGGCCACAGCAAGCCACATCACCACATCAAAATTCAAGGGAAGAGGCCAAATGTAACCCTTAAATGTAAACGTAGATATTACTGTGTGTCCAGGAATATCTGTGAACATCTCTTAAAGGACTAGACAGTGTGATTGCCATGGGACTGCTGGGTACCCAGAAGGCAGAGCCACAGAGATACCTCTTCACTCCTCCAGTAGGGAGCAACAATCCCCCTTGGCCTGGGACCAAGACCTTGAACTCTCTGGAAGAGTCAGGTTGAGGTCAACAGAGTGGAAATGTAGAAGGTTCAGGAGCAGGTGCTTCTGAAAAGGAACTAAGGGCTTGTCCGGGCATGGAAAATGCCCACTAAAGGCTTTATTCATGATAATCTGCTTCCTGAATTTTCATGGCCTTTAGGGTGAGTCTTTCTAGGCCCATAAACTCAGGACATCAGAGTTGGGTGGATCCCCTGAAGCTTGGCTGTTCAAGTGTGGTCCCAGGATCAGCAACATCAGCACCACCTCCCCCTGGGAGCTTGTGAGAGATGTCCAATTTCAGGCCCCACCCAAAACTAGAATCTGCATTTTGACAAGATCCCCAGGAGATTCATATGCACATTAAAGCTTGAGAAGCATTTCCTCAGAACTAATTTAGGCCAACGTCTTCACTTCACAAATGAGGGGCCGACACCCAGGGGGGAGGAGGCAGGCCCAAAGTCACACAGCTGGTTCCAATCCTGGCTCCACCACTTGCCAGGGACTTGAGTAAGTCTCTTAAAAATTCACTGAATCTCGGTTTCCTCTTATATAATAAAGGGATAATATAATTACCTCCTAGTGCTTATATGAGGATCAAATAAGAAAACATCTAGACCAGTGCCAGGCACATAGTATGTGCTCAATAACTGTTAGCTATTGCTATGGTCCTAACTCACCATTCCAGCACCAGGCCTCATACTCCCAGTACATAATTGTCTCCTCTTAAGGCAAGGATGTTAGGTATGGCACTGCAGCGATGGGACCTGGACCCAGCTGCCTGCATTTATATCCTGCTCAATTTGACCTTGAGAGGGTTGCTGAATTGTTCTTTGGTTCTTGGCTTCAGTTTGATCAGTTATAAGTGGGTAAAATGACAGCACCTACTTCATAGGGCCATTGTGAGAATTAAATGAGTTCATGCATTTAAGGTCTTCAAACAGTCTATAGCATATATTAAGCACACGAGATGGATGAGTAATGTGACAATTAAGTGAGTTAATACATTAAAGGTCTTCAAACAGTCTATAGCATATAGTAAGCACACAAGTTGGATGAATAATAATGTTTCCAAAATGTCCAAAAGAAGACTAGGTTGGAGGAAGCTGCACCCTAGAAAGGCAGGGGACAGGCGTTTCTCAGGGGGAGCTGCCTCTGTTTTGTCCCTTTGACCTATTGCAAGTCCCCAGTCTGTTTCTCTGGCCACTGGACGGCCCCCAACCCCTGGCTGTGTTTTTCCTCCTCCACTGGACTCACTGGGCTCCCTGGTGCCTCCATCAGGAAGCGCTGAATGGCCAGGGGATCTCTGGTGGGGAGGGGCGGACTCAGGCAGCCGACAGCTGTCTTCAAATCTCTGAAGCGCTGTCATGCAGGAGAGGGATTAGACCTGTTCTGGATGACTCTAGGGGACAGAAATAGGAAGTTCCAGGAAGTCTTCTCTAATCATTAGAACCTCTCAGAGGCAGCCTCAGCTGCGGGGCGGGGCGGGGCGGGGCGCGGAGCTGTTGGAAGCTAAGTGGTTGAGGTTGAGCGGCCGGGTGGAAGCCGGCACCTACTAGGAGGCTGGGCTGGTCCGCAGGTTCTCAAGCCCGGCTGAGCCCGGGCAAGCGTCAGAGAATCACCAGAGGAGCTTGTCGAATACAGATTCCCAGGCCCCACCCAGGCCAACCGAATCAGAATCTCTAGGGTTGGGGCTGGGAATCCATTTTTAAAGGCTTCCCCAATGATTCTCAGAATAAAGGCTGGGCTTGGAGGCGGGGCCGGGGCTGGGCGTGGCACGGGGGCGAGGCGCGGGGAGGGCCGGACCTTCCAGTTGTTAATTCCTGTGTTCCTCACTCCGCCACACTCACCTCCACCGATCTAAGTCGGGGGATCGTTCCTCGCTGGGTGCCCCCCTCACTTGATCTTAGCCAAAAGGCCGAGAAGCGATTGGGTGCCCCTCTCGAATAATTTCTGTGGCCCTTGATTCAGGGATCACTCCCACACTTAATAGCAGCTCTAACGCCCCCCCCCCCCAACCCCCGCTACCCAAGATCTCTATATCCTCACCCTCCAGTCGGCCTCCTGGTCTTCCTGTCCCTCCCCAGCCTCTCAGGTGACCCGGACAATTTGCTAAGGCTCTTGGAGAAGGGCAGCCCGAGGAGGCTGGGCCTGCCGCCCATCGGGAGCGGCAGCTATTTTCCATCACATCCTAAAAAGCCCAGGGCTCTACCGCTCCTGCAGCTGGGCATAGCTCCCACCAAATACATTCTCCCGAGGTCGCCCTGGACGCCTTGCTCGGAGATGACAGAAACGAGAAAAGAAATACCTAAGTGGACATAAAGACCTTGCTCACCCTGGCCGGGTGCGGTGGCTCATGCCTGTAATCCCAGCACTTTGGGAGGCCGAGGTGGGCAGATCACCTGAGGTCGGGAGTTCTAGGCCAACTAGCCTGACCAACATGGAGAAACCCCGTCTCTACCAAAAAAATACAAAAATTAGCCGGGCGGGGTGGCTTATGCCTGTAATCCCAGCTACTCAGAGGCTGAGGCAGGAGAATCGCTTGAACCCGGGAGGCGGAGGTTGCGGTGAGCCGAGATCGCACCATTGCACTCCAGCGCGGGCAACAAGAGCAAAACTCTGTCTCAAAAAAAAAGTCCTTGCTCACTCTTTGGTGAGGGTTTGGTATTCCACAGGGCACCGAAGCGCGACAACCCTCAAAGGAGAAGTGAGCGTCGGGGGTTAGACGCGTGCGCTGTCTTGCGCAGGAGCTGAGTCCTCAGGGTCCACGGAGAGAGGAGGAGGGCGTGGGGTGCGCGGAAACGCAGCGCCTACCTTTTGCCCTGACCCCACAGCACCACCTGGTGTCTCCTGGGACGGCGCAAGCGCCGCGCTTGCGGATGCTGGGCCCCCTCCCCATCAGCCGACCCTCCTTCCCCCAAGTGCCTCCCCTGCCTTGTGTTCCTCCTTCCTTGATGCGCCCCTCTGGCTGGCCCTTCACCGTCCAGTGAGTGCTTCCTGGCCTGGCCGCAGCTGGCTGACAGCCCACTGCCTTTACCCAGGTCTTATTCCCAGGAGGTGCGTCAGGGCCCCTTGCCCACCGTGGGGCTGCACTGAAAGACAGTGGCCCGGGAGCAAGACAGCTAGTGGTGCAAGGCACAGGAGGGTCGCCGACAGGCCCTCCCGAGCAGCCAGCAGAGGGCAGCCTCTCTCCAGCTTTGGGCCCCAAAGGCTCCCATCCGGGCCACTCCTGTAGGCCCCTCCCAGACAGGAGGGTCCACCTGGGTGTGTGGAACCAGCGGTCCTCCTGGCTGCAGAAACTTGTCCGGAGCACCTTTCGTGGGCCTCCCCCTGTACTGGAGCCAGAGGGGTTACCAAGATGGAGCCCTTGACCCCAATTGCAGAACTCCCAGCCAGAGCCCACCCTGGGCTGGCATTCCCTGAACTCCTCCAGCTCTTCTCCCGGTCATCTTGCACTTTTCTATTGCTCTGCACCATTGATGGGTGTTATGCATGCATAGGTGCCTTTCTCAGAGTCCAGGAGGGGGCTCTGTCAAGGCCACTGTTGGAGCTGGTCATCTGGGAAATAGGTACACGAGGCCTTGTTGTTATTAAAGCATCTGCTTTTGTTTTGAAAACTTAGTGTGGGCACATTTTCGAGAAGGGCTGAAGCAGAGCAGCACAGCCCCAACGCATCAGGCAGGTATGCCTAAGATGAAGAATGCCGCAACCCCTCACATGAGCCTATTTCCAAGAAAAATGTGGACTTCCACGGACTTGCTGTGGGGGCCCTAACAGCACAGCAGGCTGAGCCAGGCCCCTCCACCACACCCCTCCTAGGCAGAAATGAGCTTTCTAGATTTGACGTGAAAGTTCCTCTGGTTGAGTTTCCCTCTTAGGCTGGGGCTTTCCAAGCTGGGAGAAGTTCTGAGCACAGTTTTGGGGCCTAGCTGAGCCCCTCCAAGTCCAAAGTCCATGCAATTCCCAGGCCCAGATTTGGGGGTGGAGACCAGACAGAACAAGCCAGTGGTGTTTGGCTGGTCGGGTCACTTCAGACAGTGTGGTTCAGTTGGCATTGATACTGAGAAGTAATTGGTCCTTAGAAAAAGCAGGAACGAATCCACTTTGATTCACTTCCACCAGGCTGCCTGCTTTTTTTTGAGACAGTTTCGCGTTTGTTGCCTAGGCTGGAGTACAATGGTGTGATCTCAGCTCACTGCAACCTCTGCCTCCCAGGTTCAAGCGATTCTCCTGCCTCAGCCTCCCAAGTAGGTGGGATTACAGGCACCCGCCACCATGCCTGGCTAATTTTTTTGTATTTTTAGTTGAGTCAGAATTTCACCATGTTAGCCAGGCTGGTCTCAAACTCCTGACCTCAGGTGATCCGCCTGCCTCGGCCTCCCAAAGCCCCTGCTAATTTGATTGCTCCCATTGAGTTCCCTCCCAGCTCCACAGACACAGGATTGGACCCCAGAGTTCTGGTCTAAACCGCTTTATTGACCAGATGAGAAATCAGCTTGGGTACAGCCCATGCCTGCAGCCCTTTCAGTGGGTGGCTCCAGATAGTGTTGTCCTTTCAGTCGCTGGGAGCAGTGAGGCCCAGCCCTTTCCCCTTCCTCCCACCACTATTCCTAACCTGGGGCCTGGCAGGGGTGGAGTGATGTGATCTAAGGGTCCCTGGAGAAGGGTGGAGTGGAAGAGGCAGGGTCTTGGGTTAAAGGGAAGATTCTGAGGTCTCAGGGCAAAGGGAAAGGTGTTTGGATGAAGACTGAGGCAGTGCCTACCTCCCTCCACATCTGAGGATCAAGCAGGTGTGGCAAGAACAGAGCCCTGGCCTGGGCTCTGCTGGCCACAGCCTCAGGACCCAGGGTTAAGGCCAGAGATAAATGAAGATTTGAGCCGTTGATAAATGCCAATATATGTTTCAGGTATTTCATCAGGATCCTCCCATCAAGCAGGGAACTAGATGTTTGAGAAGATCAAACAACATCCTGACTTTGGGGTCCTTAAGACCTGGGTTATTCTCCTCCCAGTCCTAGTGGGAGGCTATTCATTCCACAAAGACTCAAAGGCAAGAGGCCTGGAGAAGCAGGGGCTCCTAGGACCCCGCCTGCATGCCTCTCTGCCTCCAATAGTGACTCCCTAAGCTGGGACTCCTCAGGCTTACTCTGAGGGACACCAGGAAGCCCATCCTCTTTCCCACAGAGGAGAATCTCTGAGATCCAAAAAACCCAGCCTTCCCCCCTCCTCATCTTGGTCTTGCTTCCCTCTCCCTCCAGCCTGTTGCTGCTGCTCCTCTGGGTGCCAAGATGTGTCCTCAGGTGTCTTGGCCAGCTGATGATGGACACGCAGCACAGGAGGCTAAGAACAGAGCTCTGTGGGGCGAGGTGTGGGGAGAGGGGCCTGCTCTCACCTAGACCCAAAACACTGAGGTCTCCTACTGGTGATGGTGTCAGATCCCAGGCCTGGGGAGCCCTTTAGTGGGGTGGGACCTCAGGCAGACCCCCAATCCAAAGGGAGCCAGATGCCCAAGTTCAAGTCATTAGTGATATGTGGCAGGGCTGACAGAGAAATAATCCTGGAGGTCTCCAAAGCTGCTGGGAAGGGAATGGCGATGAAAAGCGCAGGAGTGGGCAGGGTGTGGTGGGTGATGGTGGCCTCACTCAGAGTGGACCAAGGCCCCAGCTCCTTGCCCAAAACCAAAGCCCTTGGGCCCGAAGTTTTTAGCATAACATCCTGCAGAGAGAGGAGAGAGATAAGGGCATGTTCTTCCTCCACCCCCAGCCACACCACCCACCCTCCTGCTGAAGATCCCCCACTCCTAGTGCCCAGCCAGACCGCTAGGGAAGGAAGGTCCACTGGTACCCCCTCACCTCCACAGCACCCCAATCTCAATAGTAAAATAGCGAAGAGGCTCTTGGTTGTACCCTGTACCCATTGCCCCTGCCACCAAAATTATAGAAGCATCATCTGCTGTAAGAACATTGGACTGGGAGTTAGGAAGCCAGGGTCTAGCCCTATGCCTGCCTCAATTTGCCAGATGATGCTGGCCAAGTTGCTTTCCCCCTCTGGTCTTGTTTCCTCATCTGTACAATGAAGGAATCATACTAGATGTTCAGATCTTGGATCCCAAGGCCAGGAATTAGTTTACATTCAGCAAAGGCAAAACTACTTAGCCCCCCTACCCCCTTGGGCCTCCTGACCCTCAATTAGAAGTGAAAACACCCACCTTTGCAGTAAATCTCGCCATCCTTGTCCGCCAGGGTGGTTGACTCAAGGCCTTTGCCACACTTGGCACATCGAAAGCAGGCCTTATGCCAGGACTAGGCAGGGAAGGAAATAGTTAATGGTTGCCACCAGTGATGAGGGTACCCTCCACCCCAGGCCCACTCCCTTTGACATAACCATGGTATAAGGGCTCAAGCCACTTCTGAAGTCTGCTCAGCTGGTGCTGCTGGGAGGACATGGCCTACGGTGCAAGGCAGTAGAGGGAGAAGGCCAGGGACCACATGCCACCTCGCACCATCTTCCATGCTATGTTGCAATGGCCTGATGATTAGGGTCACCAGCTATACCACAAAAGGCAGGTGAGGGGGTGGGTTTAACACCAAAGTAGCTGTTACCCCACTGGCTGGGCCAGATGAGCCTTCTCCAGACCCATCTTGCCAGTAGATCAGTGGTGTGAGCCAGGGCTTTGCACTCCTGCTGGTACTGTCACTTAGTACTTGAACAGCCCTCACCGGGAAGACCTCTCTGCCCTGTGTTGCCTTGGGGCCTCTCATAGAGACCCAAAGGGTCTTCTGTGGCCCCTGGAGAAACTACTCCTTAGGACTTTCCCTGCTGAGTTTAATGCATTTCATAGACTTATTCTCCTTCCAAAGTGATACTAGACAACATTGACTCTGGCTTCCTCTGTGCCAGGCCCTGTGCCAGGCACTTTACACTGGTGAAGTCAGGTAGTGTTCACAGCTACCCAGTGAGGGACATACTGCCACCCTCCCCTCCAATAGCTGATAGCCTTTGGGCAAAGGAGGCACCTAATTCTAGAACTTCAGAGGCTGGGCTGGTCCAGGAGAATCCAATTACAAATACCTTCTCTGTGGCCAGGCATCATATGTTTAAATATCTAGTCCTCACATGCATTCTGTAACACAGGGCAAACAGCTGCCCCAGAAAAAAAGTGAGGCCCGAGTTTGTACACAGTGATGGGACGTTGCACAGACAGACTTCTCCGCAGCCAGTTCCCATCAACAGCTGGGCAGGCTAAGCGGCTGATGTGTAGACAGCTCTGCTTAACCCAGGAAAAGCAAGAGGCAGGCAGCGGTCAGATAAGACAAAACAAGGCCTTTTAAGGGCAAAGACACTCCCAGTGCCCAGGCTGGCGGATGAGAAAGGAAATTCATCCCCTCAGATTTCCTGGTTGCCTAACCTTGCACATTGGCTTCTCCTCCAGAGAGCTGAAATGGGGGGACCTGGGTCTAGGTCAGTGCTGGTGCAACCTCAGTAGTCACCCAGCCTTTGCTGCCTCCTCTGTAAAGCAGGGGCTGCTACCCCAAGCTCTCTAGGCTGGAGAAAAACTGAATCACACCTAGACCAACACCTCTCCTCATATTTCCTAGCCACCTCCCTGCCAAAATAAGCTGAATCCCTTTGCTCATTCATAAGCACCCAAAAGTACTCCCAGCTCAACATTTCTCGAGCGAGGCAATAGAAACGTGGGGCTTCTCCCTACCTTTTCCACTTGAATGCAAAATTCTCTTATCCTACTCCTTAGTACAGCCCTAACTTTACCTTATAGCCTGCCTAAGTAATGGAAATAGTGATTCTTAGCTATTCTTAATAATTTTCTATTCTCATAATGAGATAGAACAAAAAAGCCAACTTAATAATAATATTAATGTCTCCTGTTTTCATATCCTTTAGTCAATGGCAAGGATCTTCATTGTGACCTCATAATAATCCCTGAAAATAAACAACAATAATAATAACAATAGCAAAACTGTACTGAGGACATACCAGGCACTACATTGCACATTATACATGTATTATCTCATTTAATCATTAAAACTGCCTTGTTGTTGGGTGTGGTGGCTCACACCTGTAATCCCAGCACTTTGGGAGGCCGAGGTGGGTGGATCGTGAGGTCCAGGCTGGTTCAAGACCAGCCTGGCCAACATGGTCAAACCCCATCTTCACTAAAAATACAAAAATTAGCTGGGTGTGGTGGCACGTGCCTGTAGTCCCATCTACTCGGGAGGCTGAGGCAGGAGAATCACTTGAACCCGGAAGGCAGAGTGCTAATATCACGCCACTGTACTCCAGCCTAGGTGACAAGTGTGAAATTCTGCCAAAAGAAAACAAAAACAAAAACAAACAAACAAAAAAAACCTGCCTTATTTG
Source organism: Gorilla gorilla gorilla (assembly GCF_029281585.2). Classification (NCBI taxonomy): domain Eukaryota; kingdom Metazoa; phylum Chordata; class Mammalia; order Primates; family Hominidae; genus Gorilla; species Gorilla gorilla. Next base: position 55,275,232 of record NC_073224.2, on the reverse strand, counting down.
TCAGGGACCATTACTTGGTCCACTTTGCATTTCCTCCACCATCCAGGCCCACTTTAGAGCTGAAGAACTGAGGCTTAGGAAGGCTAAATTTTCCCAAGGTCGCTCAGCCAATAAATGGCAAAATTAGGATTCAAAGCAGGCTGTCTAGAGTCCAAGCTCTTAATCACCGTGCTAGGATTAACAATCCCTTCCCATTTTGCAGCCTTGGAAATGGGTTTGAAGAGGCTAAATGGCCCAAAGTAGCATTAACAGTAGTAACAGCAGTAAGAGCAAGGGCTTCGGAGTCAGACAAACCTGGGCTTGAGTCTGGCTTAGCCCCTTCCTAGCTTAGCAGATCTGGGCAAATTATGTAATCCTTCTGACTCCCAGTTTCTTCATCTGTACAACAGGGATACTAATCCCCATTTCTGTCCAACCATGACTGTGAGAGTAGAGATTCTAACATTGGCCTAAGTGTTAATTGTTTAACATTTCTTGATCCATTCCCCTATCCCATTCCTCAAGGTCAAAAAGCCTTGAAAGCCAAAACCTGAATCCAGAAGAGATGAAGATGGGCTCTAGGCCCAGACATTCCATAACCTTGTTGTGTGATCTTGGCCAAGTCACTTTTCTATCTCAGGCCTCACGTGATGCTCCAGAAATCCTCTCTGGCCCCATACCTGAAAGACATCTCTTCTGTGATTTTCTGACTGCTAATCTGACACTGCAAACCCCAGGGGCAAGAGTTCTGCCTCTTCTCTACTGCAGCCTATCTGAAGGAAGTGATCAGCTCAATTGGGAACTGTTGATTTGCTACAGTGATTCTCACTGTGCATTGGTGATTGGGGGCTACTGTCAGAATATCATGGGGGAAGGGCATGTGTGGCAATTCTAAACAGTGTGAAAAAAGCCTCCTAGGAGGCTCTGATAGGTCTGAACCTTGAAAATCTCTGCCCTGGGGGTATTTGGATGGGTTTTTGGGAGTCCACATCCCATGAAACAGAATGTATATTTTTGGGATCACGAATCCTTTGAAAATTTAATAAAAGCTATGGATCTTCTTCTAAGAAACAGACAGGTTCCCATGAAACTTTGTATATAATCTTCAGGGCTTTGTGGACCCTCTGCAGCCCATCCACATACCCTTACTTTCTGTTCTCCTATATTAGAGATACAGATTGATCATTGCCACTCCCTGTGAATTGCCCATTGTCCATCAATGCTGGAGATGTTACTGCTCATGGCTGATATGAGCTCCCTGGAGACTGGAAAGCACAGGTACATGCAACCCACAGGGACAAAGAGAAGAGGTTAAACCCCAGTGCTCAGGCTGCCCTGAGCAGAGCTAGGTCACCAATTTAAAAGTTCTGGAATCCACATTTCAGGAAGATATCTCCCCCCATCCCTCTCATGCCCAGCAGCCGCCTTACCTTCCCAGCACCAATCACCTTCTCCGCAGCATAGACTGACTGGCTGCATCGGGGGCAGCGCTCGGAGCCACCAATCTTCTGGGCAAATTTGGATGCATTGGGGTTGGTGGTGGGCCTGTGGCCAGGGGCTCTGCATGGAGAAGGGCATGGGGTGAGGTGACTTACACTGTTAAGTACAGGTGGGGCTGGCACTGAGAGGGCATGACCCTACCTTCATCTCATGCCAGAGCAGCGCGCAATTCTCTCTGCCAAAGTCACAAAGGCTAGGGCCTCTAGGGTCATCTCCCATTTTACAGATGGACAAACCAAGCCTCAGCACAATGTTATTTCCATTGTAACATCATACTTCCCTCGGTCACCCAGTTAGCCCCAGAATCATTTAACACCCCATTTGCTAAGAATTGCCCTCCTCTGCCCCTCATTCCTGCAGCTGGTCTATTATCAGATTCTTTACAGGAGAAATCTGCTGACGAATCATTCCCACTGGGGCAATGACCTTGGCTGAAACTTGGTAATTCATCCATCATTTCCGTCCACCCCCCCAGGCCGAGGAGCAAGCCAGGCTGACTGCCAACAGCCACCATTTACCCAGAGGCCAGGGAGTGCCGTGGGGTGAGGGGGGTGTGGTGGGGCTGATGACACCCTATGGCATTTCCAAGAAAGGGAAATGACTTCTCCTCAGTAGTGAGAGATAGCAGGGCTGAGACAGTGAGGCTGGTGTGGCAACGGTGCTGCCCTGAGCCCCTGATCTGGCTCCGACACTCACTAGCCGTGGGACCCCAGGCAAGTCACTGAGCCTGGGCTGGATTTTATCATCTATAAAAAGAGGAGGCAACATGGTGAAACCCTGTCTCTACAAAATACAGAATTAGCTGGGTGTTGTGGCACATGCCTGTACTCCCAGCTACTCGGGAGCCTGAGGCAAGAGGATCACTTGAGCCCATGAAGCAGAGGCTGCAGTGAGCCAAGATTGCACCACTGCACTCCAGCCTGGGTGACAGAGCAAGACTCCCTTTCAAAAAAAACAAAAAAAGAGGAAATTGGACTAAGTGATTCTTGGGGCCCCTCCCAGCTCTGACTCTCATACAAATATAGAATGCACGCTCCTTGCAGGGAGGAGTCCAGCCTGTTTTAGTCCCTGCTGCATCCCCAGCTCCTGCAGCAGCCTGACACAGAGGCACTGCTCTGTGACTGCCTTTTAAATAACTGGTTTTCTGAGCCTTTCATTGCTTACCCAAAAATGGTTGTAAATACACGTGAGGCCTAAAACAGGGTGGGGGAGAGAGCTCAAGAAAAAGGTTGGGAGGGGATCTTTTACTCACTCCTCGTGCTTGATGCCCAGCGACTCCCCCTTGTCAGTGCTGAGGGTGCCTGAGCCCTGCCCGTAGCCATAGCCTTTGGGCCCATACTTCTTGCCGTAGCAGGACTTGCAGTAGATCTCCTCACCATGCACGGCCACAGTGGTACTGTCCAGATTCTTCTTGCAGACCACTGTGGAGGGGAAGGGGAAGCGGACGCAGTGAGTTGAAGCTGGGGTGAGCTTCTTGCTCATTGCAAGCTTCCTACAGCTGAAGCTCTCTGGTCTCTTTGCATACATAATATCCTGATCTTTCAGGAACTGTCTAGAAATGGAGGCAGGCGGGATGGCCAATGGGTGGGAGGACAGAGGGATGGGATCTGCATGTCCGACTCTAGAAATGCTGGCCAACACCAATTCCTCTTCCAGGAATCCATATGTGTCTCCTTTGGTCCTCTGCACCACTAAACTTCCTCAGGCTGCAGTGCAACACAGGGTTCAGAGGCAACAGCCTAGGCTGACCCCAAGCCACAGGACGCCTGTTGAGGTTCCTCACTCTGCCCTCAACAGAGACCATATGTCCCAATGGGGGAGGAGAAAAAAGGAAAGAAGGGCAGAGTTTTCCTGCCTTCAACAGTGGAATCCAGAAGAGACTATCTGTGCATGCTGGCAGGGAGCCAATGGGGGGAGATGCAGGTGATGTGATACCCCATAAGGAATGTTTAACATTTATTAAGTGCCCAACATGGTGGGCTTTGAAATGGGATGCAGCTCATGCTAATCACAAGAGAATTTGAAGTTTCTAATCTCAGAAATCACTTTACCACAGGAAGAAGTGAGGGTCAGACACTGAGAAGAACTTCCTGACTCCTGGGGTAAGAGAGAGTGGAACGGAAGGAACTAGGGATTGCAATGGTCTGAGCTGGAAAGGCTGTGGGCCTCATATTTCGTCCTGTTAATCTCAGAGGGGAGCTATGCCCAGCTATCCAGAATAAAACAGTTTGGGCTGGGTGCAGTGGCTCATGCCTGTAGTTCCAGCAGTGGGAAGCCAAGGCTGGAGGATTACTTGAGCCCAGGAGTTTGAGATCAGCCTGGGGAAGATGGCATAACCCTGTCTCTATTTATTTAAAAATAAATAAATAAATAAAACTTTTAAAAATAAAAATAAAGTTAAAGCAGTTCAGAGCCTGGGGTCATGAAGAGTCAGACTGCCCAGAATCAAATCCCAGCTCTCTCCCTTTCCAGCCATTTGCAAGTTTTTTTGCCTTTCCAGCCTCTGTGTCCTCATTTGTAAACGAACATAATAATGTCTGCCCCAAAAGCTGGTGGTGAGAATCAAATGAGATCTGACATGTGAAGTACTTGGCACAATACCCTGCATACAACAAGTGCATAATAAATGTTGGCTACTCTTATTAGTATTATATAAAGTTAATACCATCAGGAGACAAGGAAGTGGGAGGGACAGGCCCCAGCTTCAAGAGATCATTGCTTCTAACTTTCACATACTCCTCTCAAGAGATTCAACTGCATTCTTTTTCTTTACTTGTCCTGTAATCCTAATTCGGTTTGATCATATTCCTTAAATACTGGAGTTCAGCATCTCAGTTGGACGCATCCTCAAACATGTCCTGAACATAGAAATCAATGAATACCACTGGAGAAGCCACGCCTTTTACCACCCTCGGAGAAGCTCTCAGCTCCTTTCCTTGCAACTGCCATCCTCTTGCCTTTAAAGGGTCCATCCCTCTGCCAGCTCCTCTCTCACCCTAAGCCCCAGGTTGGAGACTTCAGACTAAATAAGGACCCTCTTGTCCTGCCCTGGAGATCTCCATCTCATTCCAGCACTCTGGGCCATCCAAATATGGAACTTCCCACCATTTCCCCCGGGGCCCAGCTCCCAAGAAGGAGGGAGAGGGAACCACAGGCCAAGGGCTCTAACATTCCCTTCTAGGGTGGGAAGTCAGGAATTGGCCTGGAATTGTTTTCCTGTAAGATCCCAATTGAACTGAAAATTCCAAGACCAGAGAGAAGGCAGAAAGCAAAGAGTGCTTGGAGGAACAGAGGTGTCTTTTGGCTGATCTCTCCAGTAGGAGACCCAGGAACTCAGCCCAGGGCAGACCTCAGGGCCTGCAAGTTGACATCTTCCAGATGGCTCCCCTGCCGAGGACCTCCCTGCTCCTTTCTGCTTTGCCTTGGCCCTTCTGTTCTCCCAGAGGCCCAATCCTGCCCATCGTGGCCCTCTGCCCCTCTACCTCCATCCAGGTGATGTACTGAGAGACTCTGCAACTCACCAAAGTCTTTGTAACATCCACCAAAGACTCAATCAAGGGGAATTTTGAAGGCAGGCCTGAATAAATTTCTACCATATCATGGTAAGCCAATAAGGGGAAAAGAAAAAAAAAAGACTGGATTTGTTGGAAACACATACTTCCAGATGCCACTTTGGTGGGCCCTTGTGATGCTGCTTAGAAATAAAGGGAAAAGGCAGCCCCAGGGGAGAGGTCAGAGCCCTCTTGCCCCACTCAGAAATGGAGAATGATTCTCTGCTTCTGGAAGGAAAACCGAGGCCCACAAAACAGTTCCAGATCACGTGTTGGCCAGACGCAGGGCCAGGCCAGAACCCAGCCCCTGACCTCCAGACCTGGTTGTTTTCTGCCAGCCATTGCTCCCCTCCAGTGGGCCACACATGTGGGGCCAAGAGGGTGAAAAGTGTCAGTAAGCCTCAGCCTGCGGGTGAGGAGACGCTGGTGTCAGAACATGTGCAAGGCTTCCGTGAGCTTCCCCTGTGCTCTTGGATTCTAGGGAACGGCCCAGGGCCAACCTGTGGGGCCCTGTTCCATCGGCCACCATCACAGAGTTCTTCTTTCCTCAGGGCTGGCTGCTTAACCCACCTTCCCCAGGAGGGAGCTGGGTACAGCTCAGAGATGGGCACATAACCTCAGGGCAGGTTCCCAGCCACGGAGCTGAGCTTTCCCACCAGCCTCTGAACCACCACCTGCTCATAGGATCTGGCAGCCCCTTTCAAGACCATGGAAGTGTACTGTAGGCCCTCTCAGTCCCTGGTCCCAGGCCAAGCCCAGGGTGGAGGTCATTCTCCCCACCTTTGCCTATGACATTATCATGTCTTCCTCCCACCCATTCAGACCCTCAGGAAAGGGCACTGATATGGTTTGGCTGTGTTCCCACCCAAATCTCTCCTTGGGCCAAATGGAGATAATTGAATCATGGGGGCAGCTTCCCCCATACTGTTCTTGTGATAGTGAAAAAGTCTTATAAGATCTGATGGTTATATAAATGGGAGTTCCCCCACACAAGCTCTCTTGCCTGCTGCCATGTAAGACATGCCTTTGCTTCTCCTTTGCCTTCTGCCATGATTGTGAGGCCTCCCCAGCCATGTGGAACTGTGAGTCCGTTAAACCTCTTTCCTTTATAAATTACCCAGTCTCAGGTATGTCTTTATTAGCAGCATGAGAGTAGACTAATACAGGCATATAGGTTGGCAAGCTGAGTAGAATCTGGAGCCAAGAACCCACATGGTCACAACTGCTTTTGGGGACCCAACCAGGCCTGGCCAATGAGGGAGATGGCCCTTACTGCCCTTGGCCCAGACCTGGCTAGCCTCTCCCTTCCTCGGGAGGGAAAGTCCTTTGATTCAGTGGGCACCCTGAATGGGGTGAACACTTATCACCCACTTCACTGGAAAAGAGAAATGATGTGCCTTCCATTCATAAACAAATCTTTGTCAGGAACCCACTTTGTGCCAGGTGCTGTGTTAGGCATGAAGAATGAGCAAGTTGTGGAGATGGCTCAGCCTGCTGGGACATGTGCAGTGCTAGGGGGTCCACTTGGTGCTCTGATATCCAATAGCTGCACTGGTCCTGAGACCCCAGCGTGACCTGAGACTGCTTCCTGCGGCTGCTCATTGCATAACACCCCCGCACCCCCCAAAGAGCCCTGCTCCCCAGCCTGACTTTCTACAACTGTTTCTCATCCGCAGCGCCCCTCACACCCTGCCGCAGGCCCTGTTCCTTCCTTCCTATGCCACCCCCTGAATTCCTGACTTCCCTCAACCCTCTGACCGACTACTCCTCCGTAAACACAGGTCTGCAGGCAGGCACCCCCGCCCACAGCTGACCCCTTATGGTCAGTGATTAAGCAATATCCGAGAGCAAAGAGAGGGGCCCTTAGGACCCCAGCAGCCTAGACCCCCTTCCCAGCCAGCACTAAGCTCTCTCTTATTCCCTCTGGAAAGATAAACGGCTTGGAAATTCCTAAGAGTAGTGAACTGCTGATAACAAGACGCTGCTGTTTCTGGCCTCCTTTGCAGGCTGGAAGCCAACAAAACTCCACTAAACCTTGTTTACTCCCCATTCATCAGACGCAGCCCTGGAGCTGTCACTCCAGGCCCAGCTGAGCAGGATGTGGGGCCCCTGCTGCCCTGTGCGGCGTGGCCTCAGGTTGGTCTACCTAGCGACAGGCAGAGATGCAAACGTCCATTGAACAGGTGGCTCTTGGCCCATCTGTATCCTACTCTGGAGCACAAATCATGAAACTTCGCTTCATGTAATGCAGAACAGACAGGACCCCATTCTTGGATCTCCCCATCTTCGGGGCCTCAGATCTTGGTGAGGGCTTCTTTGCTTCACACTGTCTTGCTACAGATCCCTCAGCAGTGTGCGTGTGTGTGTGTGTGTGTGTGCACGTGCATGTGCGTGCGCATGACTGTGTGCATATCATTTCTTCAACACTCATAATTATTTCAAGTGCTTTGTTTTACAAGCTTCTTTCATTTTAATTCTCACAACAATCCCATGAGGTAACTATTATTACCTCCTCCGTAATAATGAGAAAACTCAACCAGAGAGAAACTGAGTAACTTGTCCATCATCACACAGATAATAAACACCGAATCTTTTTTAACTAAGACATTCTTCTACCATCCATTCTGCCTACCATCATGGGGAATGTAACTTGGCAGGCACAGTGGCTCACACCTGTAATCCCAACACTTTGGGAGGCTGAGGTGGGCAGACTGCTTAAACCCAGGGGCTCAAGGCCACCCTGGGTAATATAGGGAGACCCTGTCTCTCTAAAAATTTTTTTTAAAAATTGGCAGAGCATGGTGGCATGCATGTGTAGTCCTAGCTACTCAGGAGGCTGAGGTGAGAGGATCATTTGAGGTGGAGGCTGCAGTAAGACACTGCACTCCAGCCTGGGTGACAGAGTGAGACTCTGTCTTAGGAAAGAAAAATGCACCTTGCTGAAGTTGCCTCTTCTTCTAACCCAGACCTTCTGCTCTGATTACAATGAACCAACTCATTTAGGAACCTGAGGAGAGGCTTCACCAAGTTGCCACATCCTGGAAACATCACCTGGCCCAGGTACCAGTGGGTGCAGCATCACGGTGTCAGGATCCCTGGGTCGACCTGACCTCTGTCAGTTGCTTGGTATTCTTTTGTCTGATTTCTTACTCATCTAGGCTTATGACTGGAGCAAACCTTGCTCTGGCTTCTTAGGAGTAGATATCAGGGAACTTTGCACTCCCTCTTCCTCTCATCCCAGGCTGAGTGGGAATGGGAAGTGAAGAATTGAACAGGCCAGCCTGCAAGGGGCTGAGGAAGGAGGAGCCCCACTCTTCCTCCAGACTCAGCTTCACCTTGAGGTTGTGGCCTCTGTTGCCTTTGAACAAGAGATAATTAGGGTGCAAAGGGCTGAAAGTGTTTTCCTCTGAAATGGTGAAATCATGACAGGGAGAGAGAGAAGAGAGAGCTGAGTGGAAAGTTTTCTTAACCAAGTCTTTACAGCTTGGCTTTCAGCCCCTGAACGCCTGCCACCCCGACCCGCTCTGGCCAGTTCATCCCTTAGAAAGAAGCTTCTGAACGGAACAAAGAGGCCCTGAAGTGTTTCCCTGCCCTGCTGTGCTTCAGCCAAATGTCAAGCTGTTTACATCCCATGGGACCAGTTCCCTGGGGTGTCGACAGGCCCAGCCTGTGGGGGCAGGCCCGTCCAGGGTGTCCAAGGCAACAGCAACAGGGCCTGGGGCGTACTCACTGCACAGGAAGCAGGATTTATGGAAGCTGTTGCCTTCGCACTGAACCTCTTCGGCAAAGTAAACCGTCTTCTGACACACCCCACATTTCTTGCCTCCTCCCCAGTTCGGCATTCTGAAAAGGGACACAGAAACGGGAATTAATTTTACAGGGAGATGGAAACATCTCAGATTGTCCACGACAGAAATGCAACAGCCAGATCCAGAGGAGAGAAAGACAAAAGTAGAATGCCTGGGGGGCCACCAGGCCTGGCAGAGCACTTTCTGCTAGCTCTCAACAGCAGCCTCGCACGTTCTCGGGGATTTCCTGCCCCCAGTCTAATCAACAGGTCTTTACAGAGCAGCTGCTGCATTTTCAGCCCTGTGCTAGGCACTCTAAAGGATGTGGATCAGCAGAAGAAACAGGCTTTATAAAGAAGGCTCCAGCTGCAATAAAAATGGACTGCCTACCCCTACACACGTCAACATGGACGGATCTCAGAGAGAATGTGGAAGGGAAGAAGCAGACAGACCAGAGCTGGGAAAACGCAAGTCCATTTGTATGCAATTCACAAATGGGCTAAACTCATATTGTCAAGGGATGGACATATAGGTGGAAAAGTTACTACAGAAAAGCAAGGGAATGATGATCACAAGCTTTTACCTTAGAAGAGTTACCTCTAAGAGAGGGAAGGGACCATGACTGGGTTGGGAGACCAGGGAGGCTGGTAAGGCACTGCCTGGCAATGCTCTCCTTCTTAACTCGGGGTGGTTGTCATATGGGGGCTCACTTTATAATTATTCTTTGAACTGTACATGTAGGTTTTGTGCACACTTTTGTATATAAGCTATAGCTCACCACAAGAAAAAAGGTTTTTTTTGTTTTGTTTTGTTTTTTAAATGCAGGGCTGGGCATGGTGGCTCACGCCTGTAATCCCAGCACTTTGGGAGGCTGAGGCGGGCAGATCGCCTGAGGTCAGGAGTTCCGGAGTTCCAGATCAGACTGGCCAATGTGGCGAAACACCATCTCTACTAAAAATACAAAAGTTAGCCGGGTGTGGTGGTGCACCCCTGTAATCCTAGCTACTCTGGAGGCTGAGGCAGGAGAATCGCTTGAACTTGGGAGGCAGAGGTAGCAGTGAGCCAAGATAGCACCACTGCACTCCAGTCTGGGCAACAGAACAAGACTCTGTCTCAAAAAAAAAAAAAAAAAAAAAAAAAAAAAAGCAGGAGGTAGGCACACAGGGCAGAGTTATCAACTTCAGAGTGAGGGGCTTTTGCAAAATCAGATTTAGTAACACCACCCCACAACTAATGAATTATAACCTCTGAGAATGAGATACTTGAGAGAATGAGGTACTTGAATCTGAATTTTTAACAAGCACCCCAGGCAAACAAAGCAGGCGGCCCAGACCAACTTTGAGATGCTCTAGGTGTTGGTTCAGAGCTGGCGTCCTGATGCCATGCAGGTTTGGCTCAATCTTAATCCTGCCACTCACTAGCTGTGTGACCTTGGGCAAGATAGTCAGTCTTTCCAAACCTTGATTTCTGTATCTGTTAAATAAGGATAAAAGCTGGGTGCAGTGGGTCATGCCTGTAATCCCAGCACTTTGGGAGGCTGAGGCGGGCAGATCACGAGGTCGGGAGTTTGAGACCAGCCTGACCAACATGGTGAAAACCTGTCTCTACTAAAAATAGAAAAATTAGTGGGGCGTGGTGGCGCCTGCCTGTAATCCCAGCCACTCAGGAGGCTGAGGCAGGAGAATCGCTTGAACCTGGGAGGCAGAGGTTGCAGTGAGTCGAGATCACGCCATTGCATTCCAGCCCAGACGACAGAGCAAGACTCCGTCTCAAAAAAAAAAAAAAAAAGGATAAAAATAGCGACTTCACCGAGTATGTCTGGTGATTAAATGAGATATGATATGTCAAAGGCAAGGCACAGTACCTGGCACATATACAGCACACAGAAGTCCAAGTGATGCCTCAGGTCAGTGCCCACATGGCCACAGAGCAGCACGGAAGGTAACACTAGTGAGTGTGGAGAACAGATGGGGCCTGCTTCTCTCCTTCCATTTCACTCGCTCACTCAACAGACGTGGCTGAAGGAGGAAGACCACCCTTCCAGCTCTTTCAACAGAATTTCATGAGGGAAGGGCTATACAAAGCACCACCTACAGTGGGTACAGGCTTGGTGCCGGGGGTTGCCCAGGACTTGGTGAGTAAAGGACACAGGGAGGTGCCGGGAAATAAACGGGCTGGGAGTCAGAGGGATCTGTTGCCTCAGGAGGCAAAGGAGCCTAAGGAGAGAGCTCACGGAACCTGTCACATGGAAATGTTGAAAACCGGGATCTGGCAACCAGAGCCCACCCTCCTGGTAACAGGGCTTGCACCAGCAGCTGGAGAGTCAATGTCAAGGGCAGAGGGAGATACAGTCTCCTCTACTGGAGAGCTCCCATTTGAGGGTGACACGGGCCTCAGCTCAAGAAGGGATCCAGGTCACGTTCACCACTCTGTCCCCATGCCCTGCATAGCACTTGGCATGTGGCTGTTCATATAGGTGGCCAGGAAATAGCTGAGGAATGAATGAAGGATGCACTAATATTGAAAGCCACAGCTTCTGGGGCCATTTTCTCTACATGGTGAATCTCTGCAGAGCCTGGCTCCTAGTGGAGGTGCTTGGTAAGCGTGTGCAGGCTGAGAGGCAGAGCTTACTGTGGGGAAGTGGTGTTAGTGATGCTGGGGGATCTAGGTAGACCATGCCTGCTGCATAAGCCCAGTTCTCCCTTTCCCAGGTTCTGGAGCAGCTGCACTTCCTCAGGCTCCCACACATCGCTGACACACCCCGCAGGAATTTCTGTAACTGCTCACATCCCCATCTCTGTCTTCCTCAGATAACCCATGTGGCCTGAGCCCCCAGATCCAGGGACAGTCCCCATTCCCAGCCTCTGATGTTGCACTGTTCCTTCAGCCTCTTTCTGTACTGAGGACTGCTAGCTGCCCTTGTCAAGCAAAGGTTTGGAGCTGAAAACCGTACAATGTGAAGGACAGTTAGACAGGAACAGCAATCAGCAATGTGTGTTATGGTCGGCCTAATCATCGGCCATTTCCCCCTTCTTCCTTGCTACAAAACCCCGATTTTATTCAGGCCATTGAATGACTGGGGAGATGCCCCTTCCCCAGATGGAAGAACAGAGCCTCTGTCCCCTAAGCCAACCATGGAGATTCCATTCCCTGGCCAGTGGCTGGATCAGGAACAGGCTGAGACCATTTCTGGCCAGTGAGATGTGAGGAGAGGTCTGCTTGGGAAGCTCTTGTGAATAATGTATCCAGTTGTACAGACCCACACAAGCTCTCTTCTCCCTCTGATAAGGTGACTCAATGTGACCCTTGGAACTCAGCCATGGCACCCACACTGCCATGGACTGAATGCCTACTATGCATCAGATTGCTCATCTGCATCATCCCATTTCTTTATTTTTTCAAGATGGAGTCTCACTCTGTCACCTAGACTGGACTGCAGTGGTGCAATCTCTGCTCACTGCAACCTCCATCTCCTGAGTTCAAGCAATTCTCATGCCTCAGCCTCCTGAGTAGCTGGGATTATAGGCGCCCGCCACCACCACCATACCCGGCTAATTTTTGTATTTTTATTAGAGACAGGGTTTCACCATGTTGGCCAGGCTGGTCTTGAACTCCTGACCTCAAGTGATCTGCCTGCCTCGGCCTCCTAATGTGCTGGGATTATAGGCATGAGTCACCGCTCCCAGCCACATCATCTCATTTCATCCTCATCATCCGAAGATAAAGAATGTATGCCCACCTTACAGACAAGACAAGCAAGGCTCAGAGCGGTTAGGCAAGTTGCTTATAGTCACACAGCTGGAAGAGGTAGACCTGGGATTCTAATGCAAGCTCATCTATTTCTGAGTCCTCTGGGTCCCAGTCACCATGCTGTGGCCCTTGCATATTTAAGAGGGGCTGCTCATGATAGGCATACAATACATCAGTGCTGGCCCTCTTCCTCGGCCTTCTCCTTTTCCAACCCCCTGAACCAGCAGGGGACATACTCAGGCCCCTAGGAACACCCCTAAGGGAGGAAAATTCCCCTAGCCACATGGTTGGGAGCCAGTTCCAAGCACTGTTTTGTTACAGACACAAAAGCCCTTCTCCCTCTGGGGGAGACCCACAGCTCCATACAGGCCTCCCCTTGTTTTCCCTGGCTCCGTGTCAGGGGCCCACATCCAGCAGGGCCCCAGGGAATCAAGAACATGGGCGGAGAAATGGGTGAAACCCAAGGACCTGCCAGTAAGGAAAATCTGCTCAGGACATCTCTTAGCTAGGCTGCTCTTTTGAGCCTGGTCATTTAGTTAGGGCAAGGGTGGGGGGTCTCCCCTCAAGAGCCCAGTGAAAGGACAGGGCTCTATTGCCTTGAGATGAAAAGTGATGACTCTATCCCTAGCCAGGAAGGGTTTCAGGCAGTGCCTGTGGATGAGGTCCTGTCCCCCTCTGCCCACAAGAGGACCCCTCCAGGTGACCCTGCCTGTGGGGAAGAGGCTCAGCTGGAGGGAACCCTGGCAACAGGCAGGGCTCAGTCTTCACTCCACCTCCTCCCTTTCTGCCCTTCTCTCCAACAGCCAAATTCTGCCTGTAGGGAGGCCGAATTGCCTTAAAAGGAAACCTGTTTCTCAGAGTTCATGGAGTGCCTTAGAGGGACACTTGGCTCCTTCTTAATTGCCTTCCCAGCTCTCCGGCACAGAGGCCCTGCAGAAGGCTGGGACAAGAGAAGTTCCCAAGGTCAGAGTTCAGGCTGTACAGGTCAATGGTTAGGAAAACAGGAGCTGGGATTCGATCAATACGGATTTACCCCTTCCTAGCTGAATGATCTTGGGCAAGTTACTTTCCTTTCTGAGTGTCAATTTGCTTGTCTCTAAAATGGACCGTATATGGACTCTCTAAAATTCAGCTGTAAGGATTAAATGAGGAGGTATGGAAGTGATGGCCAGCACACTGTAAGTGCCCGCCCCTCTGACTACCACTCACATGACTGGCCCAGTCATACCTCAACTTCACACTGCTAGATGTGGGCCAGCCATCCACATGTAGCTAGTCCACAAATGGAAGGAGCGAGGCTTAAGAAGTAACATGCCAAATAGGGCCAGGAACTCCTGATTCATCTGCTAGCCCAGCGAATGAGTCTGGGACAAGTTACTTGCCCTTCTTTGGGGTTTAGCTCCCCCCACCTGTCTGTGATGTCCCATTTCACTCTGTTGACCATCTCAACAGAGAACAGAGCTTGAATTTTCTACTGAATGGCTGGAAACACCTGGTCAGCTGTTTTCCTGAAACGGCTGGCGGCTAGAAGCCTGCTGTGTCTGCTGCTGCATCTTCCTAGCCTGGCTGTCCCATTAGGACTGTACCCAGATCCCCAGTTAGGACCGTACCCAGATCCTCAGCCTTGAGACAAGAAAGCCAAGGTGGCAGCTCTTACAGCAGCAGCAAAAGGAGAAGAAAAAGGTCACAGACTCTCACAGTCACCCCAAATCTCATGAAAGTCAGGCTCGGCTGGGTGCGGTGGCTCACACCTGTAATCCTTGCACTTTGGGAGGCCGAGGCAGGCGGATCACTTGAGGTCAGGAGTTCGAGACCAGCCTGGCCAACGTGGTGAAACCCCATCTTTAATAAAAATACAAAAATTAGCCGGGTATGGTGGCGGACACCTGTAATCCCAGCTACTCAGGAGGCTGAGGCATGAGAATTGCTTGAAACAGGAGATGGAGGTTGCAGTGAGCAGCGATCGTGCCACTGCACTCCAGCCTGGGCAATAAAGCAATACTCAGTCTCAAAATAAATAAATAAATAAATAAATAAATAAATAAAGTCTGGCTCAGGTGACAGGTTGAAGGAACCATCACAGAGATGTAAAATCCCTAACTGCCAGCCACCAGTGTCTGAAGGCAAGCCCCTTCTTATCAAACCCTTCAAAACCATCCCATATCTTTATTTCTCCAGTGGAAAAATCCCATCTCTCCCATTCCAAAATCATTTATTCCCTAGGGCCAAAGAGTGACTGACTGCACAGGGTTAAAGTCCCCACCCACTTGCTCCAGTAGAAACCTGTCAGATGTTTATCTAGCTCCCTCGCATTAGCTGAGCTGCTTGGTATCTGCCAGGTGGACAGGAGGGCTGGCATCCCTTCCAATCTGCAGCTTGGCTTTTGCCTCCATGCCCCAGTGTCCAGAGAGCAGCTGAGGGCAGAGAGAGGAGGGGGCCGGGCTGGTCAGGGCTCAGAGCCAAGTCTTAGAGGTGACACCTGAGAGCTCAGGAAATCAGCCTCTCCTGAAGCTCAGGGTCACGGGTAGGGGGAGAATGGCTGCCATGGAGATGGGGCAGGCTTGGCCTCAGCTTTCCATGTCCCGCCTCATGTTTCCTTCAGAACCGTGCACATGACCCGCCTCTCTGAAAAGGTAACCAGCATCACTGAGCTACCATCAATCCAGGCCCCATGGGCCTCCAGAACTTGACTGTCATTCTAGGTCAGGAATCCTTCTCTCTATCGAATGAGCTTTCTCTTTTCAAATCCATGTCCAGTGGCCCTTGTGAGACTGTGAGCTGACAAGGGCGGTATATGTCTCTCCCTTTCCCCACTTGCCCCCAGTGCCTTCTAGAGCAGAGCTCCCTACTCTTGGAGTTCAGAAGTTTGCAGGGCGCAGTGGCTCATTCCTGTAATCCTAGCACTTGGGGAGGCTGAGGTGGGCGGATCATTTGAGGTCAGGAGTTTGAGACCAGCCTGGCCAACAGCGTGAAACCCCATCTCTACTAAATATACAAAAAAAAAAAAAAAATTAGCTGAGTGTGATGGTGCACACCTGTAATCCCAGCTACTTGGGAGGCTGAGGCAGGAGAATTGCTTGAACCCGGAGGCAGAGGTTGCAGTGAGCCAAGATCGTGCCACTGCACTCCAGCCTGGGGGACAAAAGTGAAACTCTGTCTCAAAAAAAAAGAAGTCTGAAGGTCAACACAGGTAGAAATGGAGGTCGATGACTTCTTTGTAGTATTTCAAAACTTCTACAGGAAATCCTGTATTATAATAAAGCCTCATAGACAAATTAACAGATGGGGTTTCCTTGCTTTTATCCAGATCTGTAATGATGTTGGTTATTCCATGCTGAACAAAATGGTCTGAATGATTTTTCTTTGATTAATTTTTTAAAAGTTAAAACACATTAGCACTTAGGCCTTAAAAACACAGGTCGTTTGCAGCTGACATCCCAGGAAGCACCAACCCACGCCACCCCTGCATAAAGAAAGCCAGGCACACAGTCGGGGGTAGGGGGTGCTGGCTGCCTAGCTGGGGCTGAGCTCCAGCTGCTAACCTTCCATTTCTTCCCCTGTTGTCACCGCTGAAGACTCAGACGCTGCCTTCTGGCCCTGGGGAAGCACTGGAAATACCAGAGTCTGGAAATGCTAGCTGCCCCCGTATTTACACACTTTACCATACATGGGAATTACTCAGTGCTGGCGTCAGACACATTCCTGGGTAGCTGCGTAGTACAGGCACGTCATTACCATATAAATTCTTGACAACTAGAAACAGCAGTCAGAACCCAGGACCCCTCCACCTCACCTTCTCTGCCCTCCCCTCAAGTTTTGCTAGCTCTCTCTTTCTCAAGCAGGCTCTTTTCCAGGCTTCTTTTCTTTCTGCAAACCTGGCTCTGAAACTCAAACATGCAGAGCTGGTGAAAGCATATCCATTAGTGGCTGGGAACTAACTCTCAGGGGTCCCCTCTGCTCCTACCTGGCCGTGCAACAGACTGAAAACCCGGAGGTCAGGAGTTCTAACCCTGATCCATCCAAGTGAAAGATATCTTCCTTAAATAGTTTATAAGCCACTGTAAAGCACCTTGTAAAGCTGATGTGTTTCACAAATGGCAGATATTTCCTTAGTGAGTTGATCTGGAAAAAGGAAATGTAGAGGAGCAAAGAAAAATAATAAGGTAGTGACTGAGCATACGTTTTGGAAACAGTCAGCTTATGTTTGAATGGCAGCTCCACAACTGATCAGCTGTGATCCTGAGCAAGTTTCTTACTACCTCTGAGCCTCAGTTTCTCCATTTGTAAAATGGAGAGCATCAGTAGCTACCTCATAAATTGTCCAAGATAACACATGTGAAGTATTTCTCACACTGTCTGGTACACCGCAAGTGCAGACATCTGGTTATCCTTATCTTAAGGAGAGGCCAACTCTAACATTTATCGTTCAGGTTTGTATCTCTTTTGATATTTGACAATATGCCCTGAGTAATGCCAAATGGCTGACTTGGAGGAAAAAGTCTTTTTATTCTCACTAGCACCTCTTTGGATCCCAAAATATTTAACGCATGTGTCTTCATCTGGCAAGCCAACGTTTCACAATAAGCTAGGCTTACATACATATTTAAAACTTTAACAACCTGCCAGAAAAGCCTTCCCAATTTGCTTCCCACACCAGGGATGGACAGTGAATTAAAAACTATGTTGCTAGGCGCAGTGGGTCATGCCTGTAATCCCACCACTTTGGGAGGCTGAGGTGGTGGTGGGGACAGGGAGGGGATCACTTGAGGCCAGGAGTTCGAGACCAGACTGGCCAATATAGTGAGACGCTGTCTCAAAAAAAAAAAAAAAAAACACCAGGCCGGGCGCAGTGGCTCATGCCTGTAATCCCAACACTCTGGGAGGCCGAGGCAGGTGGATCACCTGAGGTCAGGAGTTCAAAAACAGCCTGGCCAACATGGCGAAATGCCGTCTCTACTAAAAATACAAACAATTAGCTGGGCATATTGGCAGACACCTGTAATCCCAGCTACTTGGAAGGCTGAGGCAGGAGAATCACTTGAACCCAGGAGGCAGAGGTTGCAGTGAGCCAATGTCACGCCATTGCACTCCAGCTTGGGTGACAGAGCAAGACTGCCTCAAAACAAAAACACACAAAAAAGCCCAAAAAAAACTACGCCTTTTTTCTCTCACCTGCTTGTCAATCTACCCAAGTGGAAAAACTGGCTAGCAACTATTTGCAAGGTTTATGAGTATCCCGTAGGCCAACTCAGCGGAAAGACCATTGCTACCCCACTCATTCATCAAATGTTTACTGATCACTCAGTCAAGTGTCACTACACTCCCAGGCTGCAACTCTGGCCCAGTCAGGACTCACTAGCTCCAGAGGCAGATGCACATGTGTGCAACTAAAAGAGCAAACACCTGGGCCAGGAAGGCAGGTGCTAAGACAGACCAGAGGCAAATAGGCCACAGCACCCCTGTTTTTCCCATTTTATTAGCAGGCCAATTGCAGAGTTGATGGGCCTTCTCTTTAGTTTCTCTCCTGCTTCCTCCCCATACCCTCCATCCTGGGCATCTCAGGCCTTGCAGACAGTTCTCTCCTCCCTCTCCTCTAACCCACACTACACCCTCTGCAGGATAAACTTCCTTCCTCCTCTGACTGCCTCCGCCCCGGATATCCTCTCCAAGGCAAAGAGTCATTCCCTGGAAGACCGTGAGCAGGAGGAGGCTGGATTTAGGAAACAATGGGTAAAAGCTGCCCACCAGCAGCTGAGGGCTGAGGACAGTCTCTCTCAAAAGAGGTAGCCAGAAACCAGCTGGAGAGTCAGGAGGCAGCAGTTGAGTGAGAGCAGTTGAGGGGAGGCTCAGTACCCATCCCCAAATCCCACCTGGGGAAAATCCCCAACATGCAGTCTGAGAGGACAGAGGGAGACAACCAGCACCTCCAGCCTCCTTAGCTTCTGGGAGGAAGGCAAGGGATGAGGGGAGGACAAGAAAGACAGTAACTGAGAGATCACTCCTGTGTTGGAGGTTCTGTGTAATATGCTCCCCAAGTAGCATCCCTGAAAGAAACTGAGACATTGAGAAGTTAAATAGTTTGTCCAAGGAAACCTGCGTGTTAAGTGGCAAATCCAAGAGTCAAAACTCTGCCTTCCAAACAATCCCACCAAGACTCCAAGCCACCTCTTCATGATATACTGATATACTTTCTACCAGGGCCCAGTGGATTTCCTCGGTGCCACTGTGATAGTATCCCAGCGTGGGGAGAGCCTGCCCATTCATTCACTCTCAGGGAGCAGCGGGTGGGTGGCTGGAGCCCAGGGCTCTAGGCAGAGCCTGAGCCCACTATTGCTCCAGCCGATTCCTGGGTCCTGGTTAGTTCACAACAGCACCAGAACCAGAAGCATGCAAAATATTCTCTAGTCTGTACCAGTAGATACAATACCTGCCTCAGAGGGCTGATTGTTAGCTAACACATTGTGATTTGCTTTAAATGTGCTCAATACCAGCCCCTTTATCACTTCCCAGCTTTCAAGGACTGAGGCCACAAAACACTGACTGCAGGCTCTTTCAGGTTTCAGTAACCATCACCACCTAGCACCAAGATTTGGAGTGGAGAGGTTTCCATGCAGTTCTTTCACAAGAGGGAAAACTCACACCTGCGCTCAGGGACACAGATGTCCAAGGTCAGGCCCAGATGTTTGCCCCACCCCGCCCGCGGGCATTTTCTCCCCAGCAGGAGGGTGAGGGAGGGGGTGGCACGGATGCCCTCATCTCTCTGCCATACAATGAGTGTCAGTGGCGCGCAGAATCGCCGATTGTTCTGCCCGACTTGCAGGCGGTTGCGGGGAGCCGGGTCGCCCTGGGTCACGCACACGCGGAAGTCAACTGTGTCCAGGAAGCCCAGGAAGGCCCGGGATGGGGAGGGACCTAGTGCCTCCAGAAAAGAGCAGCACTGCCGGGCTAACTGCGGTCACTTCTCACAGTTCCCCGCCTGCGACAGCCCCGGGGCTGCGGCGGGGCTGGCAAGACCGGGAGGGGCTGAGTGCGTGCCCAGGCGCCCCTCCGCGGCGGGCAGAGCCGCGCGACTCAAGGCGCACTCACCTGGCAGCTGGCTCGGCGGCGCAGGGGCGGCAGGCGCTCTCGGAAGTGGCGGCTGGGTGCGCCCAGCCTGCGCGCCGTTTTGTTCCGCTCCGGGGAAGGCGTGTCCCGGGCCACGCCAACCAGTGGGCTTTGCACACTGCACCACTCCAGAGCTGATGTCATGGCGCGAAGCCCGGCGGTGCTGCCCTCCCAGGCCCCGGGAAGGCCGGCCGGCAGGGGCGGGGGCAGGAGTCGCCGACTCTGGGGTTGCTCCGAGCTCGTGCTGCGGTCCCACTGTGCGCCCTGTCGCCGCCACTGCGGAAGACGTCTTGCACGTGCGAGGGGCATTTCAGGAGTTTCCTGTCTGTCAGGTGAGAAGGCGGAGATATGACCTTAGAGGTCAGACCCATGATAAACTTGAGCCCCTAACGAAAGGGTGTCTCGAATTTACTTGTTCTGGTGGCAGAGGGTAAGGGACACATCTTGGGCGCCAGGGTAAGACAGACCCTTCCAGGGCAGGTCTGATTCTGCCCATTCACTCACTAGCTGGGCCCTGGGCCTAGACAGCCCTTCTGGGTTCAGGGTCATCTGTGAACGGCGTGTAATCTACAGGGATGTGAAGGGCTAAAAGGAGATCCTGTAGGACCCGCAGACCTTCAGCAGCACCCGGCATGTAATAGACACTCAATAAATGTAACTCCCCCCTCCAACAGCTCTTGCCCCTCAGTTTTTCCCAGTCTTCTCTGCTACCCTAAGGACAACACCTGGAAAAAGGTGTTCTCCCGCAAAAGCAGCAGTTCTGAAAAGTGGGTGCCTCCATAGAGGCTTTTCTCTGGGGCTCCAACCTTCAGTAGGACAGACACAGGCTCAGGCCACTCAGGCTACCCCTGGGGCAATTTCCAGGGGACATTCTGTCCGCACCTCCTCACCCGGTCCCCAGCCCTTCCTGAGTGCCCCGTGCAGGCATTTCAGGGAGCAGAGAAGCTCACAGCCTCCAGCTGGTCACCCTACACCCCAGGTGGCCCATAGATGCAGCTGCTACGTCTTCCACCCTGGGCAGGTGTCAAGGGTTCAGGCCCCAACCGGCTTCACTTAAAGCCCTGGTTTGCTGAATCAACTTTTTGCCAGGAATAAAGTTCAGCATCTTATGATCTAGAAAATGAAGTATTTGGCCAGGCACTGTGGCTCACGCCTGTAATCCCAGCACTTTGGGAGGCCGAGGCAGGCAGATTGCTTAAACCCAGGAGTTCGAGACCTGGTGAAACCCTGTTTCTACAAAAAAAATTTAAAAAATTAGCCAGGCGTAGTGGTGTGTGCCTGTAATCCAAGCTACTCGAGAGGCTGAGGTGGAAGGATCACTTGAACTCGGGAGGCAGAGGTTGCAGTGAGCCAAGATTGCACCACTGCACTCCAGCCTGGGCGACAGAGCAAGAGTGTGCCTCAAAAAAAAAAAAAAAAGTGTTTATCTAGGTTTTTCTTGCTTTCTACCGTAAGTAACATCTTTCCTTTGGCCAGGTCCATCCTATAAACAAGGCCCTCCGAGATTAAAATGTCTAGAAGCACACAACCAGTGTTTCTTGCAGATTGGGCCATCTTCATCTGACCCAACCAAGATGTAGGAGGAGAAACCAGAAGAATTTCTGGTTACGGCTGCACTGACCAAACAATAGTTAAACAGGTCCATTAAACTGCAGAACCACCATCAGTGTCAGAGACCGAGGGCTTCCACCCAAAGATGGCGATCCCATGGGATTTCCCCCTCTCCTTTCAATTCTCAGTATCTTGGAGAGATGAGCCTCGGAGTTTTGCCCAGGATTTTACAAAAGGGCAAACTCCTACATTTCCTTCTTTGGTCTGGGTTTGTCCTCTCTGGAGTTGTGGGACTGTTGATAGATTTCCCTGTGAGGACATGCCAACCTGTGCTGTGAAATGGCTTTAGGTAGATCCAGAAAAAGAAGAGCAGTCACTGCAGTCACACTTGGATTTCTCCTAGATCTTAAAGCACCTTGTAAACAGAGTGGCTGTACAATGTGTCATCTAAACCAGAATGCTTTGGACAGTAAGTGGTATGTGGTAGTATTCGTAACTACACTAAGGCAACAGGACTATCTCAGGCAGTCCAGGGCAGATGGTCACCCCACTTTTCCACCCAAAGACTGTCAGGTCACTTGTCTTAGGAGCTGTCTATGCAGAGCTACAGATGAAGCCAAGTAGGACCTGCCTTGTTTGGTGTTTTTCCAGAACCTCTCACCTTCTGACTATATTATTCTCCCAGCCTGCTGCCAGTTACTTGGGCTTGGTCTTAGATAGCACATTTGCAGATAAAGAAGACTTGAGGGATGAGGAAGGGCTTTGGGATTGAGTTGAGTCAAAGGTGATGCTGGGGTTACCCACCATGCAAACAGGAACAATCCTGATGTTGAAATCACAGAAAAATCAGTGAATGTCATCAATACTTGGGACATCCTTAAGGCAGAGATTCTCATTCTGCAGAGGTTCTCATTCTGGCTGACCTCATTTATATAACCATGTCTAGACTGGCCCGAGCTGGTCAGCAGCACCCACATCTGCAGAGACAATGCAGTCAGAGCTCATCACCAATAAATTGTCTGCTAGGGGTTCTAGAAGGAGGCTTGCTTGGCACACTTAGGGGCTTACCTGCTTCTCAGGACTCTCACAAATGTCTAACCTTTTCAGTATCTTTATGTTCTCTCTGTGCACTCTATTTCCCAACACCTCTGGGTTGGTATTTGATGGCTGCTAGGAATGAAGTGGGGCCTGTTACAGGCAGGAAGTAGGGCCCCTGTCCTCCAGCTTCCAACTTTGTCTGCCACTTCCTCTGGCATCTTTTCTTCTCTTTCCTCCCTCATCAGCATCCTGATGCTACATCTTCTCTCTCCTCTCCTGTGGTGAAACCCTTCTTTTCCGCATTGATCCCAAGTGAAGGGGACCTGAGTGTGAGGCTGAGGAAAGAGTAAGGGAATGTGTCTGGCTTAGCTCTGCTCATCATCCCAGAGAAATTAGAGATCCAGTCTGGGCTGGAGATCTTCTTGTCCATCCTTCCATCCATCTGTCCATCCATCCATTCATTCATTCACCCATCCATCCACTTGTTCATCCATCTGTCTCTCCATCCATCCATCCATCCCTCCATCCATCCATCCATCCATCCGTCCATCCACCCGTTCATCCATGTATCCATCCAACCATTCACTCAGAAGACATTTATTGGGGCCCCACTCTGTGCTGGTCTCTAGGTTCTGGGAATACAAGGAAGCCTATAACTTGGATCCTGACCTCAAGAAGTTTACTCATCTAATGGTCTAAAAAAAGAAAAAAAAAAATCCAGCCCTAAACTTGCAGTTTGAGTCTCAGCTCTGTCATCTATGATTTAAAATACTAATGATGGCTGGCGCAGTGGCTCATGCCTTAATCCCAGCACTTTGGGAGGCCAAGGCCAGCAGATCACTTGAGGTCAGGAGTTCAAGACCAGCCTGGTCAACATGGTGAAACCCCATTTCTACTAAAAATAGAAAAATTAGCCGGGTATGGTGGCATGTGCCTGTAATCCCAACTACTGTGGAAGCTGAGACAAGAGAATCGCTTGAACCTGGGAGGTGGAGGTTGCAGTGAGGCGAGATCCAACCACTGCACTCCAGCCTGGGTGACAGAGTGAAACTGTGTCTCAAAAAAACAAAAAACGAATAAAATACTGTTGATAATGAGGAATAATTATAATTATTAAGCATTTACTACCTGTCAGGTACTTTACACAATTGTCCCCTTTAATCTTCGCAGTAGCTGTATGAAGTAAGGACTATTTTTACCCCCTGCTTTGCATGTGAGGAGACCAGGGCTTACAGCAGTAGCTAACTTAGTAGCTTTGTGACCATGGCCTAGACCTCAGCTTTCCTCATGTGTGAAATGGGAGGTTGGACTAACTCAGTATTCTCCAAAATTTCCACTGAGGTACCTCTGACAGCAAAGAGGTAAATGTAAGGAACCCACAGTGTTGTCAGAATCAATCCACTCCCAGTCCTTGAAGTCTTGGGGTTTATTGCAAAAATTTATTTGAATTTTGCATTCTCCTTGGCACATAACTGTATTTGTCTTCATAAAAAGATAATGTTTAAAATGACTCACTGGCCAGGCACGGTGGCTCACACCTGTAATCCCAACCCTTTGGAAGGCTGAGGCAGGTGGATCATTTGAGTCTAGAAGTTTGAGACCAAGTTTGGCAACATGGTAAAACCCAGTCTCTACAAAATATACAAAAATTAGCTGGACATGGTGGCATGCTTGTAGTCCCAGCTACTAGGGACGCTGAGGTGGGAGGATCGCTTGAGCCCAGGAGGTAGAGGTTGCAGTGAGCCGTACTATACTCCACTGTACTCCAGCCTGGGTGATAAAGTGAGACCCTGTCTCAAAAAATAAATGAATAAATAAATAAAATTACTTACTGTTCAGAGAAATGGAGTTCTTAGGAAATGTATCATGCTTGGTGGGTAGTATCTCTGTGGGCCCCTGGGAATATGACTAGGCCCGCCTACCCACATAGGTGATCTGCAAGGCTCTCCCTGGCTCTGGCACTGTTCGGCTGTGCCTAGGCTAGGATAAGGCAAGTCAAAGGGGGCTTGTGGAATAAGGCCCAGCATTTGCTTTCAGTCCCTGTATTCATGTTTTCTAAGGAGGATTCCTAGAATCTCTCAGGGTTTGCTGGAGAAATGAGCTTGGCAGCCAGAGGCAAATGAAAATCGGAAAAGGCAGTGTATACATGTTATAAAAATAAAATGCTTAGAGGCAAGAAAAGGAGAAATCCATTTAGAAAGGAACAAAATAAAAACTCTAGGGGGTTCCTGATCCAGAAATCTCTTCTGATTTTCAGGCTGAAATTTACACTGTGAAGCTCCAGGGGAGCTTAAAAGGTGGTATTCAGAAATGCACTGGGGTGGCTCAGGGTTGGGTCCTTAAGAACACTGTGAAACAGTCTAGATAGGTTTTTAAATGACCACTTCCTCTTCCCCTCCCCTTGGCCTGAAATTGATGTAAGGTCACTTCCCTCCTGCTCCCTCTGCAGCCACTGCCTCTGTCCCAAACAGGCAAAACTGTGGAGTGGCTCTCACAGCCAAAGTGTGGGGAGGGGAAAGCAGGAGGAGCTGGGGACTCAGGGCAGGAGCAGGCGGCAGGGAGCTCCCGGGCAGCTGGCTGTGCATGGCTCCACTGTTCCAAGCCTGACAGGCTCTAGGGAAGTGCGGCCACAGGGAGCTGGCTGAAGGCTCAGGAGAGGCTTTTCTGACAGGCCCAGTTCCAATCACGCCAGCTCCTAATCTACTGATCAGTTTGCTTTTCTCCTGCTTTAAAATCTCTTTCTCCCTGTTCTCCTGGTCCCTAGCCATACCACCTTCACTGCTCTGATCTTATCTATGATCACCTGGCCAATCTACTTAGAGCAGTGAAGTAGACTGAAAATAACCAGACTTTCAGCAAAACTCTTTTTTTTTTTTTTTTTTTTTTTGAGACGGAGTTTCAGTCTGTTGCCCAGGCTGGAGTGCAGTGGGGCGATCTATGCTTACTGCAACCTCCGCCTCCTGGGGTCAAGCGATTCTCCTGCCTCAGCCTCCCAGCCTGGGACTACAGGCATGCGCCACCGCACCCAGCTAATTTTTGTATTTTTAGTAGAAAACCTGCAACACGGCGTTTCACCATGTTGGCCAGGCTGGTCTCAAACTCCTGGCCTCAGGTGATCCGTGCACTTCGGCCTCCCAAAGTGCTGGGATTACAGGCGTCAGCCACTGCATCCGGCCTTGGCAAGACTCTTGACGCCTGTCCTCCATCGGGGTCGATTATATTAAATTACACTGACAGAAGAAAGGATTGGATGACTTTTGAAGAACTATTTCAACTCAAAGACAAGCTAAGGAAACATTGAGTTCACTCACCTGGAAGGTCTTGGAGGGCAGGAATTGTAGCTTACCCTCCTTTGTAGCCACACAGAGCCTTGCATGGAGTAGGTGCTCAGTATTTTATGAACGTGTGCGTGGATAAAGCCATAGTTTGCAAGAAACCACGAATAAGCTTGCCACCTGCTGGTAAACTTGTGAAAGACACCTCGCCGCGCCTCGGCTCCCCCAAGTGGCCGTACACTGTAATCCTAAGAAAACCCTCAGCTTGGACAATCCTTTCTTTCCAAGGAGCCCTTTGTTACAGGAAGTCCCAATCCAGACCCCAAGAGAGGGTTCTTGGATCTCACGCAAGAAGGAATTCAGGGCAAGTCCATAGAGTAAAGTGAAAGCAAGTTTATTAGGAAAGTAAAGGAATGAAAGAATGGCTACTCCATAGACGGAGCAGCCCTGAGGGCTGCTTTTTGCCCATGTTTATGCTTATTTCTTGATTATGTGCTAAACAAGGGGTGGATTATTCATGACTCCCCTTTTAGACTATATAAGGTAACTTCCTGACGTTCCCATGGCATTTGTAAACTGTCATGGCACTGGTGGGAGTGTAGCAGTGAGGACAGGTCACTCTCGTCGCCATCTTGGTTTTGGTGGGTTTTGGCGTTCTTCTTTACTGCAAGCTGTTTTATCAGCAAGGTCTTTATGACGTGTATCTGGTGCTGACCTCCTATCTCATCCTGTGACTTAGAATGCCTTAACCGTCTGGGAATGCAGCCCAGTAGGTCTCAGCCTTATTTTACACATCCCCTACACAAGATGGAGTTGCTCCGGCTCAAACACCTCTGACAACTTGATACTTATTCATAAATCCTTTTGACTCTAACTCATGATCCTACATTCTTAGCAGAGAAGCCAGAAATGTCCTAGGACACTAGTCAGTGAAAAAGGCCTTTGAAAGCCCTGGAAGCTGTTTTGCAACTCAGGACCCTCTCTTCTCCACTGGTAGATGTTCTCTCCCCAAGATTCCTTTCCCTATCCTTCACGCATCCAGACAGAGAAAGCCTGTATTGAGCACCCACTATGTGCCAAGCATTGGGCTAGGTGCCGAGAGATATGAATGGAGAATGGAGACTTTACAGGGAGGGGAGAGCTGAAGTGTGCACCCAGATGTGGGAGAGGAGACTGGCACAGGAAGAGCACCGGGAGTTCAGACAGGGAGAGAACTCCATTATGGGGATCAGAGAAGGCTTACATGGGAGGTGACAGGCTAATGAGCTGGGCCGTAAAGGGTGGTTAGGCTCATAATATATGGAGATGGACAGCATTCTGGTTACCTATTGCTCTGCAACAAACCACCCCAAACTTGGTAGTGTAACAGAGCGGTCATTTGTTTTTCTCTCTCATGGTTTTAGGGTTTTCCCAAGCTCAGCGGATTGTTCTTGCTGGGATCTCTCCTGTGATTACAGTCAAATGAGAGCTGGCTGGATTCTTCACTGAGTCTCCCTTACTCCTGTGGCTGGAGGCTGATGCTGGCTGTCAGCTGGGACCTCAGCTGAGGCTGTTAGCCAGAACCCCTACATGTGGTCTCTCCATGGGGCCTGGACTCTCTCACAGCATGGTGGCTGGTTGCAAGGACAAGCATCCCAAGAGAGAGCAGGAGAAAGTTGTCTCGCCTTTTGAAAACTGGCTTCGCAAGGCCCATAGCAGATCTTCCCCTGTGCTCCACTAGTTGAGACAGTCACGAAGCCCCACCCAGTTTCAAAGAAGGGGACAGAGACTCCATTTCCTGATGTGTGAGTGGCAAGGTTCTGGAAGAGTATGTGGAATGGAAAGTATTATTGCAACCATTTGGGGAAAATACAACTTGCTGCTGGCAGGAAGGTCATTTCAGGCGGAGATCTTCATTGATGGTACCTTCAGAAATGCATTTTTAGGAAAGAAAGTGGTTTTTACAGACTTGGCATTGCTAAGGGAAAACACAAGATTTTAGAAGTATTTACTGAGCCATCTTCACCAAGACTTAAGAGAAACATTTCTTTGAAGAGAATATGCTGAGGAAGAGGGAGATGACATTTGAAGTGGACTCCAAGGGGCAGACAGGAGGCTGGGATGGATGGCAGCTCACAGCTGGCAAAGGCAGTGGACTAGCAATCATGGGTAAAGGCCTACCAAGACTGATTCTTAGAGGGGGGAGAATTGACTTTGTGTTCTTATAGCAAGTGGCCAGGAATAACCAGATGCTGTGTCCAAGCTGAGTCCTCAAAAACAGTAGTAGGCAGGGGCCAAACCAGAAAGCAACAGTTAACAAAAACTGTATTGTAGCAAGAGAGATAAGATAAGCGCACAAGTGTAACCACCCAACGGGTTCACCTTGTCTGCTGCCTAGACAGAGCCGATTTATCCAGACAGGAGAATAGCAATGGAGAAAGTAATTCACGCAGACCCGGCTGTGCAGGAGACTGGAGTTTTATTATTACTCAAATCAGTCTCTCCGAGCATTCAGGGATCAGAGTTTTAATTTGGCAAGTAGGGGCTTGGGAAGTGGGGAGTGCTAATTGCTCAGGTTGGAGATGGAATCATAGAGGGTCGAAGTGAGTTTTTTGTGCTATTTTCTGTTCCTTGGTGGGATGGCAGAACTGGTTGAGCCAGATTACAGTTCTGGGTTGTGTCAGCTGATCCACCCAGAGTGTAGGGTCTGCAAGATATCTCAAGCACTGATCTTAGGTTTTACAACAGTAGTGTTATCCCTAGGAACAATTTAAGAAGGTTCAGATTCTTGGAGCCAGAGACTGTGTGACCCCTAAACTGTAATTTCGAATCTTGTAGCTAATTTGTTAGCCCTGCAAAGGCAGACTGGTCCCCAGGCAAGAAGAGGGTCTTTTTGGGAAAGGTCTATTATTAATTTTGTTTTAGAGTCAAATCATGAACTGAATTCCTTCAGGGCCAAGTTATTTCCACCTATGCCCAGGAATGAACAAGGACAGCTTAAAGGTTAGAAGCAAAATGGTTAGGTAGGTCTGATTTCTTTACTGTCATAATTTCCTCAGTTATAATTTTGCAAAGGCAGTTTCACAAGCAACCACAAGGCATAGCAGCTATCATTTGGGGGTAATACAGGGAAGCAGGGAGCAGTCATCATGCATGAGCAAGAGCTGGGTCAGAGATAAGACACAGCCCCAGGTTAGAAGGCAGCTTCACAGAGATGAATAGGGAGTGAGATCAAGGACCACAGCAGAGGTTGACAGCCCAAGGCCCTTGATGGCACTATGACCTGAATGTCCAGGATCTTCCATGTCAACCACCAACTTTATAGGAAAGGGTGCATGAGCCAGGAATAATGGTGGTCAAGCTTGGCTGTGTGGGAAATAGGGAGTTTGCCTACCTGGCATCTGCTGAGTGTCTCAGTAGTGAGCTTCCAGCTACACAATATCTGGACCCTGAGACCCAAAGAGGAAGGAGACTTTGGCTTCCTTTACTATGGGCATTCTGTGACCCACCCTGGCGATGAAAAGGACTAAAGAACTACAAGATATTAAATCTACCTTATGTTTTTCACTTGCTTATGAGCACTGGAGCTCCATCACCTGAGCCCCCACTAAGTGCAGATGTATGTGACTTTAGAAAGGTTAGATTTACTCTTCGTAGCTCAGGGTATAAAGAAGTGGTCCCAATAAAAGTTTCCTTTGCTACAGGGGGCTGAGGACAATCATGAGGTTGTGAACTCTTTGAGGACAGGATTAGATCTTGGTCAATATCTGTATGCTCAGTGCCTAGGGTAGCATCTAGTTCATGCAAGGAAGGAAAGGAGAGAGGAAGGAAGGAAGGAAGGAAGGAAGGAAGGAAGGAAGGAAGGAAGGAAGGAAGGAAAGGAGGGAGTGGGGGAGAGGGAGGGAGGGAGGAGAGTCAGATAATACAGAGAGGCCATACCATGAATTCTTAGTCATACCTGACCTGGCCACTCCAGGAGCACCAGAAGAGTTGCTGGAAGCCCACATAGACATATGGTATATGATAACATTTTTTTTTAAAGAGATATAATTCACATGTCATATGATTTGCCCTTTTAAAGTGTACATTTCAATGGTTTTTGGTATATTTACAGTTTTGCAATCATCGCCACAGACCATTTTAGAACGTTTTATTAACCTAATAAGAAAGCCTGTACCCATTTGCAATCACTCCTGCCTTTTCCTGCAACATCCCTAGCAACTGAAACTGTCTTTGCAAAAATTACAGCAATGAGAAAATTATCACAGTGAAAGAGATCCGACCTAACTGACTCCATCTTGCTTCTAATCTCCAAGCTGCTCTTGTTCATTCCTGGGCGGAGGCTAAACTAACTTTGGGAGGAATTCAGCTTATAACTTAACTTTGAAGCAAAGATGAAAACAGCCTTTTCCCTTAACACAGCCCCTTCTTGCTTGGGGACCAGACTGCTTGCGTAGCACTAACAAATTAGCCTCAAAATTAATGCTGACAGTCCGGGCGCACAGTGGCTCAGGCCTGTAATCCCAGCACTTTGGGAGGCCGAGGTGGGCAGATCACCTGAGGTCAGGAGTTGGAGACCAGCCTGCCCAACATGGTGAAACCCTGTCTCTACTAAAATTACAAAAATTAGCTGGGAGTGGTGGCGGGGGCCTGTAGTCCCAGCTACTCGGGAGGCTGAGGCAGGAGAATCGCTTGAACCCAGGAGGCGGAGGCTGCAGCGAGCCAAGATCGTGCCACTGCATTCCAGCCTGGGCGACAGAGTGAGACTCAGTCTCAAAAGATTAATGCAGACAGGCCACGAGATTTTGAACCTCCCCCATTGCTCCGAAAGATAACATCACTATTGTAAAACCTAAGATCAGTGCTCCATTTTTCACACTGCATTCTGATGCACCAGCTGGCCCCACCCAGAGCGGTAATCTGGCTCAACCAGTTCTGGGATCTCACCCAGGAACAGAGGACAGGAAGAAAAATCCCACTTTGACCCCCTATGATTTCATCGCTGACCCAGCCAATCAGCATTCCCCACTTCCTGGCCCCCTACACACCAAATT
Organism: Gorilla gorilla gorilla; assembly: GCF_029281585.2. Lineage (NCBI taxonomy): Eukaryota > Metazoa > Chordata > Mammalia > Primates > Hominidae > Gorilla > Gorilla gorilla. Next base: position 55,244,663 of record NC_073224.2, on the reverse strand, counting down.
ATCCTTAAAAATTCCAGTCTCCAAATTTTCCAGGAGACTGGTTTGAGTAATAATAAAGCTTCTATCTCTCCTTCACCAAGTTTTTGTAAATTAAACTCTTCATTGCAACTCCCCTGTCTTGATAAATCTGCTCTGTCTGCGTATCGGGCAAGGAGAAGCCATTGGGTGGTTACACGAGTACTTATCCACTTTATGTTTCTATAAATTTGCCTGTTCCCTGTTCCGATTTTTTTTTTTTTTTTTTTTTTTTTTTTTTTTGAGACAGGGCCTGGCTCTGTCACCCAGGCTGGAGCACAGTGGCGCAATCACGGCTCACTGCAGCCTCTACTTCCTGGCCTCTAGCAATCCTCCTGCCTCAGTACCCTCTACCCCCTTGCCCAGTAGCTGTGACTACAGGTGCAGGCCACCAAGTCTGGCTAATTTTTATGTATTTTTTGTAGAGATGGGGTTTCGCCTTGCTGCCCAGGCTGGTCTCAAACTCCTGGACTCAAGTGATCAGCCCATCTAGGCCTCCCAAACTGCTGGGACTATAGGTGTGAGCCACCGCGCCTGGCCTGAACATTTCACATAAATGTTACCATACAATATGTGGTCTTTTGTGTCTAGTTTATTTTATATAACTTAAGGGAAAGCTTCCTCTTTGCCCTCTGAAGGATCACTGAAAAAACAACTGAAGAAAGGCAGATTAATTGGAGACAAGGCATATAAATTTATTAACATGCACGCGGGGGAGTACTGCAGAGTTACCCTAACCTCCCAGTGGGGTATAGGAGCTTACATACCATCTTTTTTTTGTTGTTTTTTTGAGACAGGGTCTCACTCTGTCACCCAGGCTGGAGTGCAGTGATGCAATCTCGGCTCACTGCAACCTCCACCTCCTAGATTCAAGCGATCCTCCTGCCTCAGCCTCCTGAGTAGCTAGGACTACAGGTGTATGCCACCATGCCTGGCTACTTTTTGTAGTTTTTGGTAGAGATATGGGGTTTCACCATGTTGGCCAGGCTGGTCTCAAACTCCTGACCTCAAGTGATCCGCCCGCCTCCGCCTCCCAAAGTGCTGGGATTACAGGCATGAGCCACCATTCTCGGCCCATACCATCTTGAGGTTACAAAATGAATGGGGACTCAGAGCATGGCCAAAAACAGATTATAGTGGTAAGCAGGTTTTAGTGGCAAGACACCTTATGGGAGGGGGAAAAGATGAGGCCTGGCTAGCATAAGTGGTCGTGTTAGGTAGATGAAATCTCACAGGTAGCAGCCGTCAGAAAGAATTGATGGTAAATACTTCTTTTCGACCTTTAAAGGTGTCAGAGTCTCAGTTAATTGTTCCTAAATCTAAAGAAGAGAAGCCCCACATCAGTGAAGATTTTATCCACTGATGCAAATCTCTCCCACCAAAGACAGCTTTGCAGGGCTACTTCTGTTTGCAAGGCCCTTTGAACAGCTGTCTCAAAATATGTCGAAGGATATTTTAAGGTGAAATATTTTTATTTGTTTCACTAACGTGTATAAATACTTCATTCCTTTTTTATTGCCAAATAATATGCACGGACATAGGACATTTTATTTATAAAGTCATCGGTGCTGGGTAAGGTGTCAGAGCCCCGCATCGAATAGTGGTTGACTCGCCGCTCGCAATGGCTCACGCCTGTAATCCCAGCACTTTGGGAGGCCAAGGCAGGTGGATCACCTGAGGTCAGGAGTTCCAGAGTTCCAGACCAGCCTGGCCAACATGGTGAAAACCCGTCTCTACTAAAAATACAAAAATTAGCCAGGTGTGGTGGTGCGTGGCTGTAATCCCAGCTACTCGGGAGGCGGAGACAGGAGAATCACTTGAACCCGGGAGGTGGAGGTTGCAGTGGGCCGAGATCGTGCCACTGCACTCCAGCCTGGGCCACAAGAGTGAAACTCAGTCTCAAAAAAAAAAAAAAAAAAAAGGGGGTTGACTCATGGGTTGGTAGGAAGAATTTACTGACAACAGTATAGGTTTGAAAAAGGAAAGTTTTATTAGAAAGAAAGAACGTGCCTTTCCAGCCCCCCACCCGGACCCTACAGCCACCGAGATGTTGATGCCTAAGAAGAACCGGATTGCCATTTATGAACTCCTTTTTAAGGAGGGAGTCATGGTGGCCAAGAAGGATGTCCACATGCCTAAGCACCTGGAGCTGGCAGACAAGAATGTGCCCAACCTTCGTGTCATGAAGGCCATGCAGTCTCTCAAGTCCCGAGGCTACGTGAAGGAAGTTTGCCTGGAGACATTTCTACTGGTACCTTACCAATGAGGGTATCCAGTATCTCTGTGATTACCTTCATCTGCCCTCGGAGATTGTGCCTGCCACCCTACACCGCAGCCGTCCAGAGACTGGCAGGCCTTGGCCTAAAGGTCTGGAGGGTGAGCAACCTGCAAGACTCACAAGAGGGGAAGCCAACAGAGATACCTACAAACAGAGTGCTGTGCCCCCTGGTGCCAACAAGAAAGCTGAGGCTGGGGCTGGGTCAGCAAACAAATTCCAGTTCAGAGATGGATTTTGTTGTGGACGTGGTCAGCCACCTCAGTAAAATTGGAGAGGATTATTATGCAATGAATAAACTTACAGTCAAAAAAAAAAAACTTAAGAAAGAAAGCTGCAGAAGAGTGCAGTGAGGTGCCTCAGCATGAGAAAAGTAAGTGCGCCACGGCAGACTTTTCCTTAGGGGTATTTATGGACCTTAAAGCAGGAGCTTAGGAGTACTGTGGACCATATTAGCCACATAGGTCATGATACGTGATTACATTTGTAGATATTTTGGTGCCTTAATGTCAGCAAGGGCTGCACAACGAGTTTCAACATGCATTCATTCAGGAGATGTACAGATATTCTAGTTACTTAAAAAATTTTTTAAAAGCCTGGTACCAGATGCTTGCTTTAGAATAATAGGGACATCTAATTACTTCTAAATTCCTCAGATAAGAAATGTTGCCTCTGGATGGTTGGCTTGATGGTCACCAGGTGATCTTTGCTCTCCTCAATCAGTTTTTTTGTTTTTTTGTTTTTTGGTTTTTTTTTGAGATGGAGTTTCATTCTTGTTGCCCAGGCTGGAGTGGGATGGCGCGATCTCGGCTCACCACAACCTCCGCCTCCGGGGTTCAAGTGATTCTCCTGCCTCAGCCTCCCAAGTAGCTGGGACTATAGACACACACCACCACACCCGCTAATTTTTGTATTATTAGTAGAGAGAGGGTTTCACCATTTTGGCCAGGCTGGTCTTGAACTCCTGACCTCGTGATCTGCCCGCCTCGGCCTCCCAAAGTGCTGGGATTACAGGCGTAAGCCACCACGCCCAGCTATTTAAATCTTTTACTTATTTTATATTTAATTTTTTTCTCACGATGCAGCCCTCAGGAGATCCTGAGAACATGTGCCCCTTTTTACCTATTTTTCTTTCTTTCCTTTTTTTTTTTTTTTTAAGAGACAGGGTCTCGCTCTGCCATCCAGGAGAGAGTGCAGTGGTGTGATCATAGCTCACTGTAACTTGTAACTCCTGGACTCAAGCAGTCCTCCCACCTCAGCCTTCCGAGTAGCTAGAACTGCAGGTATGTGCTCCTATGCCCAACTAATTTTTGAATTTTTTGTAGAGACGGGATCTCAGTATGTTGCCTAGGCTGCTCTCAAACTGCTGGCTTCAAGCAATTCTCCTACCTCAGCTTCCCAAAGTCCTGGGATTACTATGCCTCGACTTTACCTATTTTTAAATTATTTGCCTTTTTGTTATTGTATAAAATTTCTTAAACTGATGTTCCACAAATGTAGTATCTGGAGACCTGTGGGTTCTCAGTCAGGTTTGTTTAATGTGGCTCTTTTTTTCCTTCTTTCCTTCCTTCCTTCCTTTCTCTCTTTTCTTTTCTTCTCTTTCTTTCTTTTTTTTTTTTTTGACAGTGTCTTGTTCTGATGCCCAGTCTGGAGTGCAGTGGTGTGATCTTGGCTCACTGCAACCTCCACCCACTGGGTTCCAGCGATTCTTCCACCTCAGCCTCCTGAGTAGCTGGGATTACAGGTGAGTGCCACCACGCCCAGCTAATGTTTGTATTTTTAGTAGAGACAGGGTTTTGCCATGTTGGCCAGGCTGGTCTCCAATTCCTGACCTCAAGTGATCTGCCCCCATTGGCCTCCCAAGGTGCTGGGATTACAGGCGTGAGGCACTGCGCCCCCAGCCCTGTGGGACTTTCATTTTAATGGACATCTGCCTCTGGCAAAGATGGAGTAACAGGTATCTTCCTGCTTAAAACAACAACAGAGGGCAAAATATATCAAACAACGGTTTTCAGGACACTGGAAATAGGCAATAAAGGAGAGTGGTCTATGAGAGATGAGAAACAAATGAGGTGCCCTCTGATTGTCCCAGCTTTCCTCGTGAAAGAGCTTCCAAGCTGTGGCGCAGCAGAAGGAACCTAAGCAAAGCTTGGAGATTTCCTGAGTTGAGAAGGAGCTGAGTCTGGAGAGATCAGAAAATATTATAAATTAGCGGTTTCTTTCTACAGGGTCAGAAAGTAAGTTAGCAGTTGTTAGGGCTGGGGTGGGGGCACAGAAGAGTGGAGAGTCACTTGTAATGGGTACCAGGTTTCTTTTTGGGGTGATAAATGTTCTAAAATTAGACTGTGGTGATAGTTGCAGAACTGTGTGAATATACTAAAAACTATTGAAATTCATTAAGTTGTATACACTAAATATGTACAGGTTTTTGCATGTCAGTTATATCCCAATTAAGTAGTTTTTTAAAATCATTGAGTTGTACATTTTCTTTTCTGTGGGGGTGGGGCAGGGCAGGTCTCACTCTGTCACCCAGGTGGGAATGCAGTGGCGGGATCTCAGCTTATTGAAGCCTCAACCTCCCGGGCTCAAGCAATCCTCCCACCTCATTTTTTGGATTTTTTTTGTAGAAATGAGGTCTCATCCAGCCTGGCCAAAATGGTGAAAACCCATCTCTACTAAAAATACAAAAATTAGCCAGCCATGGTGGTAGGTGCCTGTAATCCCAGCTACTTGGGAGGCTGACACAGGAGAATCACTTGAACCTGGGAGGCAGAGGTTGCAGTGAACCAAGACTGTGCCATGGCACTCCAGCCTGGGCAAGAAGAGCAAAACTCCATCTCAAAAAAAAAAAAAAAAAAAAAAGGTCTCATTACGTTGCCCAGACTGGTCTCTAACTTCTGGGCTCAAGCAATTCACCTGTCTCAGCCCCGCAAAGTGCTAGGATTACAGGCACGAGCCACTGTGCCCAGCTGAGTTGTATATTTTCAATAGGTGACTTGTTTGGTATGTAAATTGTATATTAATAAAGTTGTTTTAAAAATTAAAAGTGAAATAAAGACATGTTCCGACATGTGAAAGGGGAAATAATTCACAACAAGCAGACCCCAATATAAGAAATGTTAAAGTAAGTCCTTAAGGCGGAAGTAAAAAGAAGGAACAGAGATAAAGATGATGTCTTATTTTTCATTGGAAACAATACAAGCAAGAAGACAGCAGAGTAACATTTTTAAGTTCTTTTAAAAAATTGTCAACATAGAATTCTATATCTAGAAAAAATATCTTTTAGAAATAAAGAGTAGAAGAAATGGTAGCTACATGGGTAAAAAATACGATTTTAAAAAAATTATTTAAAACTGGCTGGGTGCGGTGGCTCATGCCTGTAATCCCAGCACATTCGGAGGCCAAGGCGGGCAGATCACTTGAGGTCAGAAGTTCAGGACCAGCCTGGCCAACATGGCGAAACCCCGTCTCTATTAAAAATACAAAAATTAGTCAGGTGTGGTGGCGGGCGTCTGTAATCCCAGCTATTAGGGAGGCTGAAGCAGGAGAATCGCTTGAACCCAGGAGGTGGAGGTTTCAGTGAGCCGACATAGCACCACTGCACTCCAGCCTGGGCAACAGAGAAAGATTCCGTCTCAAAAAAAAAACAAAAAAGAAAAGAAGAAAATTATTTAATACTTTTAAAAAGATAGTTGACTATTTAAACAAAAATAATAAGAATGTATTTCAGGGTTTATAACATTTGGAAAAGTAAATGCATGGTTATAATAGTATAAAGGTCAGGAGGAGACAAATGGAAGAACATTGTTGCAAGGTTCTTATACTATGCATGAAATGGTATAATATCACTTGAAGGCAGATTTGGGTAAGCTAAAGATAAATAGTATGAATCCTAAAGCAACCACCGAAATAACAAAACAAAGAGTTATAGCTAATAAACCAGCAAAGGAGATAAATGGAATTGTGAAAATACTCAATTAATCTAAAGCAGAAAAAGAGAAAAAATTGAACAAAGAACAGATGGGACAAATAGAAAATAAACGATGGAGACAGGTGTGGTGACTCAGGCCTGTAATCCCAGCACTTTGGGAGGCCAAGGCGGGCGGATCATTTGCGGCCAGGAGTTTGAGACCAGCCTGGCCAACATGGTGAAACCCTGTCTCTACTAAAAATACAAAAATTAGCCTGGTGTGGTTACGCGCACCTGTAATCTCAGCTACTCTGGAGGCTTAGGCAGAAGAATCTCTTGAACCTGGGAGGTGGAGGTTGCAGTGGGCCGAGATTGTGCCACTGCACTCCAGCCTGGGTGACAGAGTGAGACTCTGTCTCAAAAAAATTAAAAAATAAATAAATAAACAGCGAAGTGATAGACTCAGATCCAACCACATCAATAATCACATTAAATCTAAATGGCCTAAACACTTCATTTTAAAGGCAGAGACTATTAGATGGATTTTTTTTAAAGTAAGACTCAATTATTTGCTATCTACAAGAAATGAACTTTAAATATAAAATCTTTAAAAGGATAGGAAGAATATACTATGCTAACATTAGTCAAAAGAAGGTTGGAGTTGCTGTATTAACACCAGACAAAGTTGATTTCAGACCAGTCTGGGCAATATGGTGAAAGCCTGTCTCTACAAAGAATACAAAAAATTAGCCAGGTGTGGTGGTGCAGGCCTGTAGTCCCAGCTACTTGGGAGGCTGAGGTGGGAGGATCACCTGAGCCCAGGAGGCAGAGGTTGCAGTGAGCTGTGGTCATGCCACTGCACTCCAGCCTAGGTGACAGAGTGAGACCCTGTCTCAAAAAACAAAAATGAAATGAAACAATAACAACAAGAGTTGATTTCAGAGCAAAGAATATTACCAGAGATAAAGAAGGACATTTCATAATGATTAGAGGTCATTTCATCAAGAGGATGTAATAATCCTATGTTTATGCACTTTAACCACCAAACAGAAGGAAAAGCTTTCACTCCCTGAAAAATGGAAACAAAACACAAAAATTATACTTAAATCTCTACTGCTAACCTCTACTGCTATTTCACACACAGGGTACAGAATACAAATTTTGTGTGACATATGAAGAAGTAGAAAACTATGACTCATAATCACAAGACAACAAGACCATCAGGTGATCTAGTTATGAGAATCAGCAGACAAAGGCTTTAAAACAACAATTATAAGTATGCTGAAAATTTTAAAGGAAAAAAAAAGACACAATAGGTAAAGAGATAAGGTATTTCAAAAGAAATGGAAATTCAAGAACAAAATAAAGGGAAATTACAAAATTGAAAAATAGAGTGTATGAAGACTTACTGGATGAGCTTAACAGCAAATTAGACACTGCAGAAGAAAAAAATAAGTGAATTGAACATAAGCTAATACAAATTATCTAAATTGAAGTGGAGAGAGGAAAAAATGGTTGAAAAAAATGAACAGAGCATTAGCAAATTGTGGGATAATAGTAAGCAGTCTAACATACATGCAATTAGAGTTCCATAAGGAAAAGAAAGAAACAATAAGGCAGAAAAATATTTAAAGAAACAGTGGCTTAAAAGTTGATGAAAAATAACAATCCACAGGTCCAAAAAGTTCAACTAACCCCAAGCAGGATAAACTTCTTAAAAATCATACTTGGGGCCAGGCGCAGTGGCTTATGCCTGTAATCCCAGCACTTTGGGAGACCAAGGCAGGCAGCTCATTTGAGGTCAGGAATTCAAAACCAGCCTGGACAATTTGGTGAAACCCGGTCTCTACTAAAAATATAAAATTAGCCAGAGCTGGACGTGATGGCTCACACCTGTAATCCCAGCACTTTGGGAGGCTGAAGTGGGCGGATCACCTGAGGTCAGGAGTTTGAGACTAGCATGGCCAACATGGTGAAACCCTGTCTCTACTAAAAATACAAAAATTAACCAGGAGTGGTGGTGGGTGCCTGTAATCTCAGTTACTTGGGAGGCTAAGGCAGGAGAATCATTTGAACCCAGGAGGCAGAGGTTTCAGTGAGCTGAAATCACACCATTGCACTCCAGCCTGGGCGACTGAGTGAGACTCTGTCTCAAAAAAAAAAAAAAAAGAAAAAAGAAAAAAATCACACTTGGTACATCAGAGTAAAATTGCTTAAAACCAAAAATAAAGAGAAAATCTTAAAAGCAGCCATAGGGGGAAAAGACACATTACATGCAGGCGGTCAAATATAAATGTGAGAGCTATTTCTCATCAGAGATCATTAAGCCAAAAATCCATTAACTGATAAATAAACAAAATGTGCTGTATTCATACAATGAAATACTACTCAGCAATAAAAAGAAAAAAAACTACTATAGCTATACCGAAATGAACCTTAAAAACATTATTCAAAGGCCAGGCGCAGTGGCTCATGCCTGTAATCCCAGCACTTTGGGAGGCTGAGGTGGGCAGATCACGAGGTCAGGAGATCAAGACCATCCTGGCTAACAAGGTGAAACCCCGTCTGTACTAAAGATACAAAAAATTAGCTGGGCATGGTGGCGGGCGCCTGTAGTACCAGCTACTCAGGAGGCTGAGGCAGGAGAATGGCGTGAACCCGGGAGGCAGAGCTTGCAGTGAGCCCAGATCGCACCACTGCACTCCAGCCTAGGCGACAGAGCGAGACTCTGTCTCAAAAAAAAAAAAAAAAAAAAAATTCTAAGTGAAAAGAGCCAGATGCAAAAGACCATAAATTAGATAATTTCCTTTATATTAAATGTCTAGAAAAGAAAAATCTATAGAGATAGAAAGCACATTAGTGGTTGCCTGTGGCTGGGGGTGAGATTGACTGCAAATGGGTAGGAAGAATTGCTTTGGGATGTTATAAATGTTCTAAAACTAGGCTGTGCTAATAGTTACACGACTCTTTAAATTTACTAAAAATCATTGAATCATACCTTTACCATGGGTGAATTTTAGGCTATGTTAATTATACCTTAATAAAGCTATTAAAAAGGTGCTGAGACAGAAGCCACCAGTTTGGAAAGGATAAGAGGAAAACATGTAACAGAAAAAGGGCAATTGGCTACACTATAGAATTATTATATATCCAAGAGAAAATAACCAACAATATAATTGGAAAAAGATTAGGAAATAAGAATAGAAGGCAATTCTAATCTGAACAAACTTATGAAAAGATGCTCAATCCTATTAATAGTTGGTGAAATACAAATTAAAATCATGATAATCTACAATCTCACATCCATCTGGTTGTCCAAAAAAAAGGTCTGACAATACCAGTGTTAGGATGAATATGGTAAAGTTAAAGTGTCCAGGCTCTGCGGCCATCAGTTTCACTCCTGGGTAGACTACTGGAGAAACACAAATGTACACAATAAGATCTTTACAAGAATTTCCATAGCAGCACGGTTTGTAATCGCAAAAAAACCTAGAAACAATAAAATAAATAGGCCAGGTGCAATGGCTCATGCCTGTAATCCCAGCACTTTGGGAGGCTGAAGCAGGCAGATCACAAGGTCAGGAGTTCTAACCAGCCTGGCCAACAAGGTGAAATCCCATCTCTACTAAATATACAAAAATTAGCCAGGCGTGGTGGTGGGCACCTGTAATCCCAGCTACTTGGGAGGCTGAGGCAGGAGAATCGCTTGAAACCGGAAGGCAGAGGTTGCAGGGAGCCGAGATTACGCCATTGCACTCCAGCCTGGGCAACAGAGTGAAATTCTGTCTCAAAGAAAAATAAAATAAAATAAATAAATTAGAATGTAGTTGTACAATGGAATATTATACAGCAGTGAAAATGAGTAAACTAAAGCTATATGCATTAACATGGATGAACTTTACAAATTTGTTGAGTCAAAAAAGAAAATTGTAGAAGAATATACACAGCATGATGTTATTCATATAGTTAAAATGCAATGCATATAGAGTGTATAATATAGTAAAAAAAAAAAAACATATGCATGGGAATAATTAACTCCAAATTCAGAATAACCTTTCCTCTGGGGGCAGAGAAAGGAATGCAATAGAGGAGGAGCTTAAACTATATTTGTAATGCTTTATTTCTTTTTTTTTTTTTTTGAGACAGAGTCTCGCTCTGTTGCCCAGGCTGGATGGAGTGCAGTGGCACGATCTCAGCTCACTGCAAGCTCTACCTCCCAGGTTCATGCCATTCTCCTGCTTCAGCCTCCGGAGTAGCTGGGACTACAGGTGCCTGCCACGACGCCTGGTTAATTTTTTGTATTTTTAGTAGAGACGGGGTTTCACTGTGTTAGCCAGGATGGTCTCGATCTCCTGACCTCATGATCTGCCCGCCTTGGCCTCCCAAAGTGCTGGGATTATAGGCATGAGCCACCGCACCCAGCCGTAATGCTTTATTTCTTAAACTCAGGGCATTTACAGGTGTGATGGTTAAATTTTATGTGTCAACTTGTCTGGGCCAAAAGATGCCCAGATATTTGGTAAAATATTATTCTGGATGTTTCTGTGAGGGTGTTTTTGGTTGAGATTAACATTTAAATCAGTAGAATGAGTAAAGCAAATTGCCCTCTCTAATATAGGTGGGCCTTATCCAATTAGTTGATGGCCTAAATAGAACGAAAAAGGCTGACTCTCCCCTAAGTAAAAGCGAATTCCTCTTGCCTAACTGCCTTCAAACTGGGACATTGGCTTTTTCCTGCCTTCAGACTTGAACTGAAACGCTGGTTCTTCCTGGATCTCGAACTTGCTGGCTTTTGGATGGGAACTACATCATCAGCCCTCCTGTTTCTAAGGCCTTCAGACTTTGGACTGGAACTAACACGCTGTAGACTCTCCTAGGTCTCCAGCTTGCTGACTCACCCTGCAGATCTTGGGACTTGTCAGTTTCTACAATTGCATGAGCCAATTCCTTATAATAAATCTCTTTCTCTCTCCCTCTCTCTATTTCTCCCTCTCCCTCCCGCCTCTCTTTCCCCCTCCATCCCCTCCCTGTCTCTCCATAGTGTACATTCTATTGATTCTGCTTTTCTGGAGAACCCTGACTAATGGAACAGATATGTTTGTTATATTATTCTCTATACCTTTTGCAGGCCTAAAATAGTTCATAATAAATTTTAAAATAAATAATGAATGAATAGACGTTAAAATGTCAGATGCTATAGAGGGCAAGTAACATGAGAACTGGAATATGTACATTAGATTAGCTATTAAGAGGCCCATGATTGCCTTTGTAGGAGTGTTCAGAGTGGAGGCCTAATGGTGATGGGTTGTAGAGTGATAGGGGGTCTACACACAATTCATGGAGTTTAACAACAAAGTGAAAAAGAGCTCTGGGTCTAGAGTAGGGTGCAAAGGAGAGAAAGGGTTGTGTTGTTGTTGTTGTTGTTGTTGTTGTTTGAGACAGGGTCTCACTCTGTTGCCCAGGCTGGAGTGCAGTGGTGCAGTCTCGACTCACTGCAACCTCCGCCTCCTGGGCTCAGGTGATCCTCCCACCTCAGCCTCCCGGATAGCTGGAACCACAGACATGAACCACCACACCTGGCTAATTATTTTGTATTTCTTATAGAGATGGGGTTTTGTCACCTTGCCAAGGCTGGTCTCAAACTACTGGATGCAAGCAATCTGCCCGTCTTGGCTTCCCAAAGTGCTGGGATTACAGGGTCAAGCCACCACGCCCAGACAAAGAAAAGAGTTTTAATAATGGAAACACTTCTCTGTGCTGTGGGGCTTCCATACTAATTCTGTCGGAATTATCAGAGTCCTGGTCCTCCTTTGGTCGCTATGACCATTCCAGTAGAGATTCTGGAAGACTTGAACTTCGTCTCTGTGGGTACAAAGTGATTTTTTTTTTTTTTTTATGTTTCATTCTTGTCACCTAGGCTGGAGTGAAGTGGCACGATCTCGGCTCACTGCAACCTCTGTCTCCTGGGTTCAAGCAATTCTCCTGCCTCAGCCTCCCAGGTAACTGGGATTACAAGCACCCACCACCACACCCGACTAATTTTTGTACTTTTAGTAGAGCCGGGATTTCGCCATGTTGGCCAGGCTGGTCTCGAACTCCTGACCTCAGATGATCCACCCACCTAGGCCTCCCAAAGTGCTGGGATTACAGTCGTGAGCCACCACACCTGGTCTTAGTAAAGATTTTTCAAAGAGCACAGTGCTACTGTATTAAACCCATGATGATTACATCTTAGTCTAAGGGGAATATTAAACCCACAATAAATGAAGCTAAAACTTCACAAAGACTCTGCAAGGCGTTGGGGCAGGACAGGAGGTGGGTAAGGAAGGGGTTGATTGTAACTGGAAAATCTTGGGCTACTTGTGGATGGTGTTTTTTTTCTTTTCTTTTCTTTTCTTTTCCTTTTCTTTCTTTCTTACTTTTTTTTTTCCTCCTAAAGGTTGAGCTTGGCTAAAGGAGTGTTGCTAATGGTTTCCCAATTTTGTTTCAAGCGGATTGGCAGCAGGGTTTTCCAGGCCACAAAGGCTGAAGGGGACATACTATTAGTCTGTCTCACTCCTCCCAGAAACTCAGTCTGGGTTTTACTGTAATTTCATCTTAGTCTCGTCAAAGGCACTCCAGATGAGGAGATTCTGAGCTGGGGTATTTCTTCCTACCCCTCCCAGACAGATTGCAAGGTTTTTCCAATACTGCATTCTCCCTGGGGCTCTCCCTGGTTGGCGCGGAGAGAAAAGCGCCAGCAGGGGTCAGCAGTGTCCCACATCTGGCCGGGAGCTGCTTGCCACATGTGCTGTTTCTTCTGGCACTGCCAGAGATACTGGGGAAATTGGCGAGCACCGTTCCATTGAGGCGTTAGCATCATTATGAGCATCGCAGGCTCAAGATTCCTCTCCCTGAAAGTGGGGTGGGCTGGATGAGTGGAGGGTGTGTTCTTTATAAGCACTATATGGGGTGTGGGTGTAGAATCCAGACATCAGCAATGCCAACTCACCATCTGGTTTTCTATCGGGAGGTTTTTATGTGTATTGGCGTGAGCAATATATTGTGTCGGTCTGGGTGTCAGAGGATGCGTGTCAGAGTTGCCTTGTTGAAATTTTCCCAGGGACCTGGGATTTCTGGATTCACCCGGTATCCAGGCTCTCCCAGAGCGGCAATTTGGCTGGCCAAGGCCTGGAGCAGAGTTTGTGCAGCGCTCCCACGGCCGCCTGCCCGGGTCTGCCCCCGACACATGCTTAGTGGAATTCTCCCGTGGCAGCCCAGAGTCTCCAGAACGAAGGTCTCCACGGCCAAAGCCACGCAAGAGGCTCTCCTGCTCTCATTTCCAGACGCACCCTCATCCTTGGCCTCTCCCTGCCTCAGTTCTCTTTGACTCCTCCAGTCCTCGTTGCTGCTCAGCTCCAGGGCACCCCCACCTCCCAGGACAAGTCCGCTGACTTTACAGCTTACAGGCCCAGAATAACAGATGGCCAGAGGCATCCCATTCAAGACACTCCGCCTCCTTCCTAGCTCCTCAGTCTCTCCCACCCCAATGTGGTGGTGCCCACGGAGGGGGTCAGAAAACCACAGAGGGCCTGTGGGAGGCGTACAGCTGGGGACAAGCGTGGGCTGGAAGAGGAGCCCAGTCTGTAGCTGAGACTCCCAGGGCCTCACGACCTTCCAGGCAGCCTCCACCGCTGCTATGACAGGCAGATGCCCGACTTTCCACCTGCTTTCTGACCTGGCTTTGGCAAGGCCTGGGCACCTGGCCTGCTTTCCCAGGAGTACAGTTACAGCAGCTGATCTAGGGAACAGGTGTGGGCTCCGTGTCACAGCTGCTGCTGAGCACATCTGTACCCACAGTGAGGAGGCCGCAGCTGCAGCAGGGCCTGTCAGTCACTCATACTCTCCCCGGAGTTGGGCTGGGGGCACTGAAAGGGCCGGGGGTTGAGAGAATCTGAGATAAGCATTCACAGAGCACCTTGCTCCTAGAGATCCCAAAGTGTGACCCCTGACAAGGTTTTCCCACAGTCAGCCTCACTGGCACCAGCAGCGTGGGAATTAGGGCTGGATTCTCCCCTTCTGCCTTGCTTCCCAGCCCTTGGGCCACAGTCAGCTCCTCCTCCTTCCTGGCTAGCTCAGCTCAGCTTTTGCAGGATGGAACTCTGAATCCTGGCTTCCAGTGGCTCTCCCAGAAAACTAGGAGGGAAGTGCTTGGAAGAATGGCTCTTTATTCATGCAAATGATTTCTTGCCATTTAAGAGCTTCAAACCACAAAATCAATTAAAGAGAAAGGGGGAAGATTTGGGGGTCTGTGCCAGCCACTGGATGCAATGCTTTACCTCCATCATCTTATCAAATCTTCCCAGCGACCCTGCTGCATAGCTATTATCGAGATCATTTCTGTTTTCCAGAGGAGAATTCAAGGTTACACAGTTAGGATGCAGTGAATCTGGGATTTGATTGCCGTCCTGACTCCAAAGCTTGCACTCTGACCACTGGGCCACACTACCTCAAATCTCCCATTCTCTGGTAAATCCAACATCTGAGCCCCATTCTTTCTCCCTTGCAGGGAATCACCTGCCTACCTCCACCTCATCCATTTCTCACCACAGCTGGAGTCACCTCTACAGCCTTTACCTCCAGTCGTATTTGGCAATTCACCCACTTCCAGCTCCTATCATCCTCCCCTACCCTCACCAAAGTGGACATCGCAGCCTCTAAATCTGAATGGAGCTGACACCTAGCACCCACCCTCTCGCCAGCTACCTCTGGGTTCCCCCACCCGGTATTCCCTTCCTCACATCCAAGCCTGTTCCCCTCAGGCCCTGTCATGGCCTGAAATAGTCTTTGCCTCTGTCTACCACTCTCCAGGGTCCCTCTTCACACCTACTTCTGCTTCCCCCTTTAAGACACCTTTTCTTGGCATTTTAAGACTATTTACTGACTATTGATATAGGAAAATGCTTACAGAATGTATTATGAGTATCTTACAATTTTTTAATAATTATGTATGTAATACATGAATAGATTCTCCTTGTAAAAAACAAACTCAAACACACAGAAAAAGTTAATGACTCCCTTGATGACTGCCAGTTTGAAGTGTTTTTCCAGACCTTAAAAAAATATACTTTCATACAAGCATATGTACATATAGAAAGATATACTTGAATGGGGCATCTTTCATCATAAATTGGATCATAATGTGCAAATTGTTTCGCAACTTTTATTCTCTGTTTGTTTTCAGACAGGGTCTCACTTTGTTGCCCAGGCTGCAGTGCAATGGCGCAATCATGGCTCACTGCGCCCTCCACATCCCAGGCTCAAGCCATCCTCCTATCTCAGCCTCCTGAGTAGTTGAGACAACAGGCATGTGCCACCATGTCTGGCTAATATTTTAATAAAATTTTTTGTAGAGACAGGTTCTCCATATGTTGCCCAGGCTTTGATTCTTCTAATGCTCGGTATTAAGACTCTATGACTATGTATTATACATAGAGTTTACATGTGAGTAAGTTCTGGGTGGAGAGACACTATTCCTTGCTAGGGCCTTAAGAGTCTGGCTGCAGCTCTGCTATCACATGGGCAAAACCAGCTACATAATTTACAAGATCCAGTGCAAAATAAAAATGTGACATTTCTTGTTAAAAATCATTATTAATTTCAAGACGGCAACAACAAAGCATTAAACCAAGCAGGGGGCCTTTCTAAGCTTGAGGCCCCGTGTGACTGCACAGGTCGTATGCCCATGAAGCTGGCTCTGCAGACACTAGCTGACTGTTGGACTGGCTGTGTCCTGGATTCTTTTAGTTAATGCATTCTGTGTTCTGACAATGGACATTCCTATCTCAGCCTCCACATTGGATCTGGTCCCCTGATTCTGCACCCAACATTCCTCAGCCACATTCCCTGCTCCAAAGCCAGAGTGCTATGTATTCCAGCACAAGCAAAGTCCCAGGGTCCATGCCTGCCAGTCAGCATTGCTCTGGAGGCACCCACAAAGATGGCAAAGATGGGGGGTGAAGGAGGTATTGGACAATGATATTCCTGTGCCTCGAGTGGAAAGTCTCTCAGGAGATAAGAGAGGACTGAAGTACCAACCAAGAAACCCGGGTTTCATTCCCAGCTCTGCCGCTACATTTACTGTGTCCTTAATTGGCAAGATGCTTAACATCTTGGCACTGTTATCTCTTTATCTGTTAAAGGAGAGAGTTTGATTAGATTGTCTTTAAGACCATTCCCACTTCCAGCTCTAAAAGTCTGTATTTAAGTGACTCTAAGACACTGTAATAATAATAGGTAACATTTGTTGACCATTACCTTATGCCATTTACATGTTGATGTAATGCTCATAACAACCATATGAGGCAGGCACTGTTATTCCCATTTTACAGTTGAGAAAATTGAGACTCAGTTTAAAACATGCACGGGGAACAAGGTAGCTTTTTGGGGTGGTGGAAATGTTCTAAAACTTGGTTCTGGTCATGGTTGCAGAACTCTGTAGATTTAGAGTTGTATATTTCAAGTGGGTGAATTTTGTAATATGTAAATTGTACCTCAATAAAGCCGTTGAAAAGAAATAAAGAAATGTGCTGAACTAGTCCATGATCAAGCTCTCCACACTGCTATGGAGACTATCAAGACTCCTTTCCTCTGCATATATGTAGTATTTGAAAGCATGGACTCAGGAGCCAGACTCATTCAGTTCGAATCCTACCTCTATCACTTACTAGCCGAGACCCAGACAAGACACTTGACCTCAATTTCTTTACCTGTAAAGTGGAGATTAAAAGTGGTACAGATTTCATAGGGTTGTTGTGGAGATTAAATGGGTTAATATATGTTAAATGCTTAGCATAGCAGTTGGCACACAGCAAATGCTATGTAAGTAGGGACTATTATTATCTTCCATACCACAGGATTGCCACAGCCAGAACCAGGCTTCTTAAAGGGGCAGGTTTTCTCCCTGCAAACCCCACCCTTATTCTCCTGGGCCCCTTAAAGAAACACCTCCTCTTCAAAGGCCATCTTTGGAAAAACACCACGATGGCTTTCAGTACATCTCACTTCCTGGTAACAGAGAGAGAGTGAGAAACAGCATCTTCCCGATAAGGCAGTGACTTGCTCACTCTCGTAAAACATTCATTACTCTGACAGCTTTTCCCCATGGACTCTTTCTCCCAGGTCCCTGTAAGCTCCAACAGTCAACACAGAGGGCCCTTCTTAAAGGGGGCCCAGGGCCAGTCATGAGGCCCGAGTGGCCAAGGATGGAGATGCCTGTTTTGCCCATGTCCGACCCCATTCCACTAGCCTAGGAAACCCCTCACTGGTTAATGAATCAAGCTAGAAAGGACAAGGATTGTTAGTGGCCAGTCAGATTTCTATCACTGAAAAATGGGTTTTCAAGCACTGAGCCCATAACCACAGTGAATTTGACTGGGGTGGGGAGGTGGGGCGGGGCTGGGAATATGAGCTGATGCTTTCTGTTTGATAATCCCACTTCTGCTTACATGTGAGCAGCACTGCAGAAACCATTTTCTCCTCCATGATCTCACTGAATACTCACCATGCCCTTGGTAGGTGAGTATTCTTGTCCTCTGGGTGTCAACACTCCCTTTTACTGATGAGCAAACTGAGGTGATGCTCTTCAGCCAGCATCAGAACCAAGGCATGGAGTCAGGTCTTCTGAAGCTGGGCCCAGTGTTTTTCCACTGTGCTTCAGAGGAGGAAGTCAGAAGCTGCCTCGGACTCCTCCTTAGAAGCTCCAGTGATGCTTATTAAGTGCTCAAGAAAATAAAGCAATGTGCTATCTTCATATCCCTGCCAAGGACCTTACAAACTGCTCTGGGAGCCCCAAACAAGAGAGTCCGAAGGATAAAGACGGTCTCCCTATGGGCCATGTGGAACACAGGAGCTGAGTGTGTTCAAATCCTCAAAGTCCCATGTCAGATAACCCAAGCAGAGAAACAAATTAGCATTGGTCCACAGACCTCAAGGCGGCAGGAAAACAGGCAAAGCCCCCAAAGAAATCAGGCTGGGGCTGAAAATGTCACTTGCCATACTTCCTGGGGTTCCCAAAACTCTCATCTCGTCGGAGGCCAGGTCTGATACTCTATGGGAGTGACAGCAAGCTTCTGGGCTGATTTTTTAAAACTTATTTGTCAGGTTGACATTAATCCTTTTGCTACCCATCTTGTCCCAAAGCAGGATTGGCTCTAAGCTGTGGAGGAGGGGAACAGAGGGGCTATTGGGTTTTAAGGAGCCTCAGTGAAGCCAGCAGGTCCTGGAGGCCACCTTCTCGGTGGGGAGTGGGGGTACAGGTGATTATGCCAAGGGTCTCCTGCAGTGAACCTGAATCTCCCTCCTTCCATCACTCACAAATCATTTCACGCCCCAGCACCTCTCCCACTCTCTCCATCCTCCCCTCCCCACAGCCAGGTCCTTGCCTTTACCTCTTATTGATTTTCATATTTAAGGAAAATCCATTTGCTAGACTCAGAGCAACTGAGTCATCACTGTGTTCAGACAAAAACTACTCACAAAGTAGGCATTTGGCAGAGGCCACTTCTGGGATGGGCGGGGACCCTGTTTCTTACCCAAACAGTGCTCTGTCCAGAGTCTCTTCTGGCTTCTCCTCCCTGCCGCTCTGTCCTATCCACTTTCTCTTTCAGTAGCTTTCATATCCTCTGCCTGTCACCCCAACCAGAGTGGCCCCTTTACTCCTTCCTCCCTCAACCTGTCCACATGCTGTTATGTTTGCCTACATATACAGGTTCACTGTTGGAAATCTGAGAGTGGGACATTTTTCTGAATTTTTATTTTAGATTCAGGGGGTACATATGCAGGCTTGTTACCTGGGTATATTGTGTGATGCTGAGGCTTGGGGTACAAATGATCCCGTCACCCAGATTGATTGGGACATTAGGAGCAGGGTGAGGGAGAACTTGTATGAGAAGCCACTCATAAGTGGGAGAGAAATATTGATCCTGTGTACTGAGGGAAGAGATCTAACCCTTACGAAATTATAGCTTTGGCTTTCTTTTCCATTCTGGGTAGCACCCAAGGAATGACATCATCCCAGCATTACCAGTGTGGATGGGGGCTATGCATGCAGCCTCACAATGGATCAAGGAGTCATTTCACCTTCTGATAGTCATTTGCATACCTACTGTGTGGTCCTTGGTCCCTGGGGTCCCACCTTTTGAGCTCTCAAGAAAAGACAGTTCTTCTTCTTAGAGGACTAGGCTCCCCTTTGCAGGACTGGGAAGAGCACAAAAGGATTCTAGCTAGCACATCATTGAATGCCAAATTGGGCGCAGAGTTACATCTCCAAGAGTTAGATCTCCAAGAGTTAGTTACTCCAAGATCAAAGTAACAGCTAATGTTTACTGAGCATTTACTATGTGCCAAGCACTATTCTAAGTGTGTCACCTATAGTATCTCATTTAATCCTCCCAACACTCTTAGGAGATAGGAACCATTATTATCCCATTTTACAGATAAAGAAACTGAGGTAGCTAGAGGTTAAAGAGTTCAGTAAGTTCCCATGGCTAAAAAATCATTGATCCAAGATTTGAACTCATGCAGTCTGCCTTAAGAGCCCACACTTCTAGTCTTTATACAGAGGGTAAGGGTGTCACTCTGCAGTCCACCCCCTTATCCCGCGCCAAAAGGCAGTTCACTCCCTTCATGGACAAAAATCATACAACAAATCTTTTTCCCTGATCAGTTGGGAACTTCTTGAATGTCACTGCTTGTCCCTTGTCTGGTGTCTCATCTCTCCATATTCAAAGCCACTGTGGCCTTACTGACTGGGTGGCGCGTTCAGGGAGGACTCAAGGGCTCTCATCCTGACTCTGCTCACACTGATTTTGCTGGCAAAGAGCTGAGACCTCCCAGGGAGTAGGCAGTTTTGCTTTCTATCCATCAGTCCTCCAACTTGCAACCCCATGGCCCTGGGAATAGATCAGTCCTCTTATTTGTTGGCTGGAGCAGGGGAATCTGCTGGGTCCTTGGCCACAGCTACTCCCTTTCCAAAGCCTGCTTCAAAGCTCAGGTCATCTGGCTTCCTTCTGCCTTCTTCCTGCAGACCCTGGAAGTCCCCAAGCCAGGAGGCAGGGGGCTTGCACTGCTTCAGAGAGGTTGCAGTAGGTTCTGGCTGAGGGCCTTCCTCCCATTCACTCTCCTCTGGTCCTGTCATTTCCTCTCTCCTCTTCTTCCCCCTCCTCCCACTCCCAAGTCCCTGGAAGAAGGAGGAGGGGCATCGGCTGTCTGGAAGGTGGGGAGAAGTCACTTATTTTACTGAGCACCTACTATTTGCGGGGCACTTGCGGGGCCTCCCCCTCCTCTAAGAGTCCCAGCTCAGACAGCATGACAGTTCAGTGGGGTGGAGAAACAAAGGAGGTGGGTGCCCGGGGTCAGAAGTCGGGTGGAGAGGCTGGCCCATCCATCTGTCCCCTTCTCCTAAAGAACTGCGGCTGAACCAGCGAGCGGTACCCGGACGACATGTGGGGGAGGGAGGAAACCCGGCCTGGAAGTGGCGGTGGCGGGTCCCCGGGCAAAGGAAAGGCTCAATTGTGCAAAGGCTTCCTGCCCTGCCAGCTCGCGGGTCCGCCACCGAGCAGCCGCCTTTCTGCGGCCAGCCTGGGAGGCGGGACGGGAAGGCGAAGGCAGCAAAGGGTTACGGGAATAGCTTTCCAATGACAAAGTCTGGAAGGGACCCATGCCTCCGCCCCTCTGCGGGTTAAACTGGCACAGTGCAGGGGGAGGAAAGCCAGGGCGATCGGACGGATTCTCTCCTCCTGCCCGCCCCCCGGCCGCCAGGCACTCCCCTCCTGGGCCCGCCATGGAGGCAGCCGGCGTGTGCCTGGGGCAGCGGGTCACGAGGCTCCGCCCCGGCCGCCGGGCCCGAGGGGACGGCACTTTGTTCAGGATGCCGTCTCCCTCCTCATTGTGGGGCCGGGGCCGGCGGCTGCCCTAGTGCGGGGCCCGAGGCTGGAGTGCGCCGTGGACGCCAAGCCTGGTGCGAGGGGCCGAGGCGGCCTGGGGAGCCCCGGGAAACTTTGTGCTCGCGAGAAGCGGACCCCGCACCCGTGCTGCCCTTGGGGATGCGCGACTCTGCGCGGCTGCGGCGCGGACCCGGAGCCCGGGCGGGCAGGCGCTCCGGTGAGTGGCCGGCGCGGGGCGGTCGCGCGGTCGCGGCGCTGAGGGTCTGCCGCTTCCCGTTTTGCGAGGCTTGGCTGGCAGGTCCTGCGCGGCTGAGACCAAGTCTCGGGGTAGGGGAGGTTGGTGCCCGAGGGAGGCTGTGGGCTGGGCTCGAGAGAGGCGCTGGAATAAATAACAACCAAGATGCTCGCGGCTTCCCGGGAAGGTGTGTGCCCTTTCGACCCCTATGGGACTGACTGCGCGTTTGATTCTAGACTTGACTCTCCGGGGGGCTGCCTAACTTCAGTCCCTCTGAGCCTCAGTTTCCTTGTTGTGAAATACCCACAATTTAAAGTGCGTTGAGATCTTATCATCAGGAGACACCAGGTGCTGCGTTCTTATACTCGCACCCACACGGCAAGCACACACCCTACCCGCACCTCTGCCTTTCGTTGAAGCAAGAGTTAACTCCTCCCATCCCAGCAGGAGCCAGCGGAACAGCTGGGGCAGGTGACCTTGCGGGCCGTTCCAGAAAACATTCCCCGCACCCCCGGGATGCGCCGGGAAGCGCCCTCCCGCCAATCTCCCGGAGGCCGTCCTCTCTGGCGCCCGCCCAGTCCGTCTGGGAGCGGAGAAAGTGGTCCCGGAGGAGAGGGGAGGGAGGAGAACGCAGAAATTGGGTGATCACGGGGAGCTCACCTGAGCGCTCCCGAGGCTTGGGCTCTGGTCCCTGCTAATCCCCAGAGCCGATAAAAACTGGTCATAGGATAAAAGAAGCAGCTAAGTCTGCAGCGGGCAGAGGGGAGGCAGGAACTGGAGAGGACGCGAGTGGCGGGTGGCAGGGGCGGTGTGTAGGGGTGACGTCCACCCGGCAGAGAGGGTTCCTTGTTCCCTGGAGCCGAACACAGGAAAATCAGCTGGTGAGTCAATGGGACTTTGTTAGGATAGTCACAGGGCGCAGCTGGCGCCGGCTTAAGGGAAGAGCTGGATCCCCCCTTGATAACATGCTGTTTATCTGGCTTCCTGTTTCAATGATTGGGATACCATTGGCTCGTTCAAATTCAAGGCTGAGAAGCGTGTGGGCACGTTCGTTCACTGTGCAAAAGCAGAGGGCTTGCCTGGGTTTTCATCTGTGGGCTAGCTCTTGTTCCCCCTACATGAAGTCCCCGGCAACTCACTTGTAATGGGACTGGAGACTTCCCAAAAAGAATGGCCTCCCCAGGAGGAGGATCTGACGATCTGACACTGCAGAGACCTTGGCTTCCTTTAGGCCAGAGATATGTATGATTCCAGCTTGCTTATGACATTTTTAAAAATCCTGCTTTGACTTTTTGTTGGTGTGTCTTTGGGATTGACCTAAGAAGGGAGACAGAGGGAACAGCTCTATGGATTTTGTCTTCTAAGATGAGCTTCCTAGTAGTATGTGCTTTCACCATCAGTTTTTAGGGGAAGTTTTCAATCATCAGTTTGTAGTTCTCTATCTGGCTGTGTTGCTAACCACCTGGATGATCAGAGAGCAAATAATTCCTCATGTCTCTGTCCTGGTTTTCACTTCTGTAAAGTGGAGCCAGGAAAAAATGGCTACTGTTGGAAGAATGAAGAAGGTTTTTCAGATTTGGGCTCCAGCCTCTAGGGTCTATTTCCTGAACTTTCCAGGTGAAAGAGAACACCAGGTGAAAGAGAACACCATTTCCAGGTGAAAGAGAACAGCCCCTAATCTGAACTTCTTCAGCAGTTTATCTGATTTCCCCTGGGGCAGGTCTCACATTCTGCTTTGCATTTTTTGTTTTTGTTGACTGTCAGTGTGCCATCCTTTGTATTTTAGATATTTGGGTGTTTGTGCACATGCCTATCTTCCCGTGAGTACCTTCCAGCCAAACACCCTATCTGACCACCCACAACACTCAGCACACAGTAGGCACTTTATAGATGCTTGCCAAACTAATAGAATTGGGGAGAAAAACTAAGTAGCATTCAAAGGCCTCCTGTCTCACTTAAGTGCCATTTATTCATTCTTTGGGAGTTAATTTGCTCCCCCAGACCCCCTCTACTTCTTTTTCCCTCAAAAGCAGTTCATAAAAATGTTGATTTGCCCACAGGTAAGTAGGCAAGCTTTGAATATTTGGGCTTTTTCTGGGATCTGGCTTCTTTGATAAACCTTGGCCTGGGGAAACTGAAAACAAGAATGCTGTTTTTGCCAGGTGCCGTCCCGTAAGACGGGCGGATCACCTGAGGTCAGGAGTTCGAGACCAGCCTGGACAACGTGGTGAAACCCTGTCTCAATTAGAAATATGAAAATTAGCCGGGTGTGGTGGCGGGTGCCTGTAATCCCAGCTACTCGTGAGGCTGAGACAGGAGAATTGCTTGAACCCGGGAGGCAGAGGTTGCAGTAAGCCGAGATCATGCCATTGCACTCCAGCCTGGGGGCCAAGAGTGAAACTCCATCTTTTTTTTAAAGGAGTGCTGTTTTTCCTTCCTTGCCTAATCTAGCCCCCTCCTGAGTCCCTGTGAACCTCTGGTATCAACTCAGTTTGGGCCCAGTAGAAAGGAGTGGCCTAGAATAGAAAAATCTCCTATCCATCTTTTACAATTTGTCTCTCTTTTTGCCTTCCTATTTCCAATCAGTGTCACTTCCCTCTTCTTTTACAGTTCTTTTGACTTCTTGAAGGGTTTGGCCTTTAAGAAAAACCAGAATGTCAAAGTTAAAAGGATCTCCACTCCTCCCAACCCCTGCCCTTCTCCCCTTTACAGGCAAGAATCAAGGCCCACTGAAGGGAAGGGATGGGCTCAGAGCTACACAACTGGGGTACTGCAGAAGCCCGCCTAGAATGCAGGGCTCCTGGCTTTCAGTTTAGGGCTCATTCCCTTTCAGCAAATCACTGGGAATTTTTATCTTCCTAGCGTTTCCATCTCAGCAGATGTTACTTAGCTCTTAGCTAGAGAGAGGAACAGAAACATATTAGGGTCAAGACAGCTATCTCTGTGATGGAACCATCTATCAGCTTTTCGAGTCTCTGGGACATGGAGAGCTAAGAAATGTGGCAATACTTGGCAAACACTTCGTCTTTCTGGCCCCTAGTCACACACAAAAAATAATAATTAAAAACACTTTTAGTTCCTTCTTCAATTTAAAAATACCCCTCCAACTAGTCTAGCGAAAAACACCCTCCACAGTAAACCATTTCCTGGGCCTAATCTGTTCCCTTAACCTGCTGGGAAGGCTGACTCAGGCCTGATTTCCTCCGAGAGGCCTGCGATTTTGCCTCCCAGCATCCTGTGACTCTTGAGACGTGAAGCGAGGCAGGATGGCTGAGACCCAGGCCACTCTGACCTGCCTGTGGATGTGGTTCAGGTTCTTACACATGTCCTGTGCAGTTCACACTACCACCCCATCAAACCTATTTGCTCTACTTAATTTTAATATGAGATGCACTAATATGCACACAAAATTAAAGGCTCTGATGCATGTGCCTCTGCCAAGGACCATTACTAACAAGATGATTCCACTTCAAAAGACTGCAAGACTGTTCTGATATCCAATCCTCAGATGCTCTGAAAGCTTTCATAAATGGAATTGTTTCTTAATTTCCTTTTTGGCTTGTGCATTACTGGTGTGTAGAAACACAGCTGATTTTTGTGTGTTGATCTTGTCCCTTGCAATTTTGCTGAATTTATTAGCTCTAGTAGCTTTTCTGTTTCTGGATTCTTTGGGATTTTCTATACATAGGATCATGTCAGCTGTGAATAGAAATAGTTTTACGTCTTTCTTTCCAATTTGAATAATTTTTATATATTTTTCTTGCCTAATTGCTCTGGCTAGAACTTTCAGTATAATGTTGAGTAGCAGTGGTGAAAGCAGACATCCTTCTCTTGTTCTTGATCTTAGGGGGATTTCTTGATTTTAGCCTTTCACCAGTGAGCGTGATGTTAGCTGTGGGCTTTTCATAAATGTCCTTTGTGTTGAGGAAATCATCTTCTATTTCTAGTTTTCTAATCATTTTTTTTAATCACAAAAGGGTGTTGAATTTTATGTCAAATGCTTGTTTTCTGTATCACTCAAGATGCTCCTGTGGCTTGTTTTTTGTTTCCTTCATTGTGTTAGTGTGGTGCATTACACTGATTGTTTTTCTTAAGTTGAATCACTCTTTTATTCCTGGGATAAATCCCTCTGAATCTTTTTTTTTTATCTGCAAAGTTTCATTTTTTTTTTTCCTTTAAAAGGACAACAAAATTTGACTAAGTGCTAACATTTTACATTAGGATGGGTTGATGTATTTAATTATACTTTTCATTATAATTAGTGTAGTTTAAACATTTAACAATTATATTGTGGTAAATATGTCTAACCTACAGTTTACCATTTTAGCCACTTCTAAATGTACAGTTCAGTGGCATTAAATGCATTTCCATTGTTGTATAACCATCAACTGTAGCCATCTCTGGAACTTTTTTACCTTCCCAAACTTAAACTCTGTACTCATTAAAGAGTAACTCTCCATTCCCCTTCCCTCCTCCCCAAGGCCCTGGCAACCACCATTTTACTTCCCATCTCTATGAATTTGTGAACATTTTTTAATAACTAGAAGTTAGGCATTAAAGGGTTAAAGGGCTTTATCTTCCTGTCTTCCAGTTTGCCACCAACTCCCTCCAGCCGGAGGGGCCACCACTGGCCCTGATGCAGAGATGAACTGATTGCTGGTCATCCTGAGACTCAGAGGGCACCACGCCCAGCCTCAGCGCAGGCTTCATTTCCTCTAGCTCAGGGGTTCTCCATCTTGGTTGCACATTAGCACCACCTGGGGAGCTTTTAAAAATGACCAATTCCTGGGCCCATCCCCAGAGATTCAGCTTCACTTGGTTTGGAATGTGGCTTCAGTGTCTGTCATTTTTAAAAGCTCCCTAGGTGATTTTGATGCACTGTGAGGGTTAGAACTACTCAATGGTTGAGCTGATTTACTCCCTGGAACCCTTGACTGGTCACAGCTTTCAATGACGCAATTCCCTCCCCATCTGGTCGGTAATACTGACCCACTTTACATCCCTTCCCTGATTTTAAAATCCATTTGTAAATAGAGTAAATGCCAACTTCTGTAAAATGAAACTTTCAAAGTTGGAAAGAACCTCAAGTGTCATGTAGCTTTTTCTATTCCAGATACATCAAATCCCCCTAAAACATCCCCCTCAGAGGTCATCCAGCTTGGACACCTCTGTTGCTGGGGCATTCCTGCAACACTATGTTGAAATCATCTTATTCTATATTTGGACAGCTCTGTCTTTCAGAGTTCCTCATTGTATTAATCTGTCATGGATGTGACTTCCACCCATCGCTGAAAGATCCCAAAAGCTTAGTGGGCTTCACCAAAATGCATCCCTGAATAAAGTGGAGGATATTCAAAATAAGTCATGCAGAATAAGTGTGATTGCCTACAGAGTGTCAGCCTTTCAATATTTGGGAACAACTACCATGCATCTGTCCCCATCTTTTCTTCTCTGGTCTCAGCAGCCCCACTTCCTTCAGATTTTCACTGGATGTATCCCCAGGTTTTTTCAAGGAAGGTTGATGCATGACGTAATAGCAAGATTGTGGACCATGACATAACTAAGACTTGAACTCAAGGTTCAAACATTGACTTTGCACCTGAAGTCCTTAGCGAGATGAGCATTTAGGAAATATTGGCAATTGAAATTATATCCTCCACATGAGCATCATCGCTACACTCTGTGTGACCTTGGGCAGGCCATGGAATCTCTTAGAGACTCTGTTTCTTCCCCAGGAAAAGTGGAATGAAAATGCCTTACTCCTGGGACAATGTTTTCCAACTTGCCTCAGCTTTGAGTCCTAACCTCTTCCTTCTCCTCCTCGTCATTCCACAACCCCACACCTGCATAGATTCCTATGATCTGGCAATTTCAAAAAATACAGTCAAAGAGTGATTGCATGAATCAAGTGAGACCATGTCAGACCTGACTCCGTCTCTGGGGTGCTCAATGTATGCTTAATAAATGCCAGATTTAATCTTTTTTCTTTTCTTTTTTTTTAAATTAATTTATTTATTTTTATGTATTTATTTTTTATTTGAGACAGAATCTCTCTCTCTGTCACCCAGGCATGTAGCTTTTTCTATTCCAGATACATGTTGGCCAGGCTGGTCTCAAACTCTTGGCCTCAAGTGATGTGCCTGCCTCTGCCTCCCAAAGTGTTGAGGATTACAGGCGTGAGCCACTATGCCCAGTCTCATCCTATTTCTTACTCACCTTCCTCATTATATGCATCACCCTTTAAATGCTAGTTTCTCTTCTTTGAAGGTGTCGTGTCCAGAGTGAGGTGCACCACTCCATTTATGAGCTTACTGGCACAGGTTAGCCATAGGCAGATCACCTATTTATTATCAGATAGACAAAGCAGATTTTCTTTTCAATTTGTAGATTGCCCCTGAAAACCAGAGAACTGGGCTGATGCAGAAGGGATAAATGAAGGCATAAAGGAATGAGTCTGACTGTATCTTTGCTCTTTACTGTTTGTTGTTTAGTTATTTCATCTTGTTTTGGTGTTATCTAATTTTTTGGTAGACTTCAAGCATAGCATAGAATAGGTCCATAATAAAGGATTGCAAGAGTCAGTTACCAGTGCCTTTTTCCCAGTTCATTGGTGCAGATAATTGAGTTGACTGGGAAGGAGTATCTGGGTTCTGGGTAATGCCAAGATACCAACTGCTCTCTTCCTGCTTTTCCTTTAACAAAGGAGAGACAGCTGATGAGACACACGGTTAGGGGGCCCCAGCCAGGATCCACACGAAGCAGCTGCCTGCCTTGTCTCTCATCTGGGACCATTCTGTATGGCCCCTCTGGCTCTCCTTCCCCAGAGCTTCAGGAAGAGGGCTGGATTGCACGGCATACCCTGCACTATTGTGTGCTGCCCGTTGGACCCTGGCTTTTTGTGCTCTTCATCGCTCTCTGGGTATAGTTTGCTTTACCAAGTAGATTTAGAAGGTGTCAGCCACACTTACCCCTACCTCACTGGGTGAGTCTGTGGAAGCTGCACCCTCAGGACCCATGCCTAGTTCCCAGGGGGAGAGGAAAGGGCCACATGACAGTTGAGGTGCTTTCCTATGGTGCAAGTTCCCCCACACACAAGGTTTTATTTTGAAAACCGTCAGATAAGTAGAGAAGGTGAAAGACTGACTAGTACGATGAATGTCTGCATTCACTGATTGTTGACATTTTGCTAGATTGCTCTGTATATAGATCAATCTATATAATATTTTTCTGAGCCATTTAAGAGTAATTTGTTGCCAGGCCCAGTGGCTCACACCTGTAATCCCAGCACTTTGGGAGGCCAAGGTGGGTGGGTCACGAGATCAGGAGATCTAGACCATCCTGGTCCAACATGGTAAAACCCCGTCTCTACTAAAAATACAAAAATTAGCTGGGCATGGTGGTGGGTGCCTGCAATCCCAGCTACTCAGGGGGCTGAGGCAGGAGAATCACTTGAACCCGGGAAGCAGAAGTCGCAGCGAGCTGAGATGGCACCACTGCACTCCAGTCTGGGAGACAGAGCGAAACTCTGTCTCAAAAAAAAAAAAAAAAAAGTAATTTGTTGACATCATGATACTTAACCCTTCAACACTTAAGCATGTTATTTCCAAAGAACAAGGACTTTTTTTTTTTTTTTGAGATGGAGTTTCGCTTTTGTTGCCCAAGCTGGAGTGCAATGGCATGATCTCAGCTCACCGTAACCTCTGTCTCCCGAGTTCAAGTGATTCTCCAGCCTCAGCCTCCCGAGTAGCTGGGATTACAGGCACACGCCACCATGCCCGGCTAATTTTTTTGTAATTTTAGTAGAGACGGGGTTTCTCCATGTTGGTCAGGCTGGTCTCAAACTCCCGACCTCAGGTGATACGCCCACCTCGGCCTCCCAAAGTGCTGGGATTGCAGGTGTGAGCCACCGCACCCGGCCAAACAAGGGCATACTTCTATGAAGCTACAGCACCACAATCATACCCATTAATACTGGATTTAACAGAATTGTTTAATATATGGCCATAATCAGATTTTCCAGTAGTTTCCCAAATGCCTTTTTGAGAGTGCTGTATACTTTTTCTCAACCCACAGCCTGCTCAGTTAAGGCCTAAATTGAAATTTTCTCTCTCAGCAAAAGGGAAATAAGGTTATGATCCCTAAAATTGGGATAGTGAACCATGGGAGGAGAAGCACTTTGACTTATATCATTTCATGTAATCGTTCCAACAACTTAACGAGATAGGTACTAGTATTCTCTCCATTTTACTGGTTAGGAAATTGCAGTTCAGAGAGTTATCTAAGTTGCCCAAATAGTATGAGCCATTATTACCACTCCATGCTGCATGCCATATGTAATGATAGAAAAATAAGAGATTATATATGTAAAAACCTGCGTCTTTTACATTCCACACATTCTGTATCCTCTTCACTAGGTCTTTTTTTAAATTATTATTATTTTTTGAGACGGAGTCTTGCTCTGTTGCCCAGGCTAGAGTGCAGTGGCATGATCTCGGCTCACTGCAACCTCCACCTCCCAGGTTCGAGCAATTCTCTGTCTCAGTTCCGGGTAGCTGGGATTACAGGCACCTGCCACCATCCCCGGCTAATTTTTGTATTTTCAGTAGAGACGGGGTTTCACCATCTTGGCCAGGCTGGTCTGGAACTCCTGACCTTGTGATCTACCCACCTCGCCCTCCCAAAGTGCTGAAATTACAGGCGTGAGCCACTGTGCCCGGCCCACTAGGTCTTATGAGGTGTTAGCACATGCTATGCTGTCCCCATTTGACAGAGGAGGAAAGTGAGGCTGTAAGGCTGGGATTTAATAATATTTATGTAGTCATGATCATGTAAATGACATTTACTGATAATCTTTACGCAGAGCTCAATATACTTAGTTGTGGTTGCTGGGCAGGCTGTAAATAGCTATCAATAAAGGTGTAACTGCCAAGGCAGGAGGATTTCTTGAAGCCAGAATTCAAGACCAGCCTGGGAAACCTAGCAAGACTCACCCCCCAATCTGTACAAAACATTAAAAAATTAGCCGGGCATGATGGCACATGCCTATAGTATGGTCCTCCTGCCACAGCTACTTGGGAAGCTGATATAGGAGGATCGATCACTTGATCCCAGCTAGGAGTTTGAGGTTGCAGTGAGCTATGATTGCACGACTGCACTCCAGCCTGGGTGACAGAGCAAGATCCCCTCTCTTAAAAAAATAAACATAAATAAATAAGTGAATAAAGGTGTTATTGACTGAAGAAGAGAGGTAGAAGAGGGAAAAGGAGGGTCTCTAATACTCTCCTCTTCTACTGAGGGGATGCAAGAGTCTGTCAAAGTGTTAGAAACAAGAAACCAAATTTTAAGATCAAAGGTACAAGATAACTCATAAAAGTAACTAAAATCAAATATTGGGAGGAAGAAAAGGAGAAAGAGAGTCGGGTTTAGTGTAAGTGCTCTAAACTTGTCTAACTCCTTTGGTAATGATAGCTATTGTCTACAGGTGACAAAACAGGGAATAGTTATTAGTATGTTATCTAGAGTTTACGTGGATAACCACCAAAGGAGCTAATAACAGAAAACTATTTGGACAATAGAATGGAGTTGGGAAGAGGTGGGACAGGAAACTGTTGCTTGTTATTATAAGGTCTTCTGTACAATTTGATGGTGACCACCCAAAACAGTAGTGAGGAAGGCAGGCTTTAAATTCAGATATTCTAATTTTCTCTTTCTTTCTTTCTTTCTTTCTTTCTTTCTTTCTTTCTTTCTTTCTTTCTTTCTTTCTTCTCTCTCTCTCTTTCTTCCTTCTTTTCTTTCCTTCCTTCCTTCCTTCTTTCTTTCCTTCTTTCTTTTTTTGACAAAGTCTCACTCTGTCACCCAGGCTGGAGTGCAGTGGAACAATCACAGCGCATTGCAGCCTCAACCTCCCCAGGTTTACATGATCCTCCCACCGCAGCCTCCCGAGTAGCTGGGATTACAGGCATGTACCACCACGCCTGGCTAAATTTTGCATTTTTTGTAGCGAGGGGGTTTTGCCACGTTGCCCAGGCTGGTCTCAAACTCTTAGGTTCAAGCGATTCACCTGCTTCAACCTCCCAAAGTTTGGGGATTACAGGCATGCGCCAACGCGCCTGGCCTTCTGGCTTCTAAATACACAGAGGTGAGCAGGACAAAAGGCCTGGCCTTGGAGGAAGGAAATCTAAGGCTGGGATTTAATAATATTTATGTAGTCATCATCATGTAAATGACATTTACTGATAATCTTTAAGCAGAGCTCAATATACTTAGTTGTGGTTGCTGGGCAGGCTGTAACCTGCCCAGCAACCACAGAGAGGACTGTCTTAAGACCTGGGTGCCGGCCTGGCTCAGTGGCTCACACCTGTAATCCCAGCACTTCGGGAGGCTGAAGCGGGCAGATCATGAGGTCAGGAGATTGAGAACATCCTGGCTAACATGGTGAAACCCTGTCTCTACTAAAAAATACAAAAAAATTAGCCGGGTGTGGTGGCGGGCACCTGTAGTCCCAGCTACTTGGGAGGCTGAGGCAGGAGAATGGCGTGAACCCAGGAGGCGGAGCTTACAGTGAGCCGAGATCTCACCACTGCACTCCAGCCTAGGCGACAGAGTGAGACTCCATCTCAAAAAAAAAAAAAAAAAAAAAAAAGACCTGGGTGCCCGCTGGGCATGCTCACCCAGAAAGAGCCCCAGGACGCAGCATGCCCATAAGGATGCACCCAACACCCTACATCCCCCATGAATTGCTAAATATTTGTTGTAATTTAAAAAAATTATAATTTCACTTTTTTTTTATTTTTAAGAGACAGGGTCTTAACCTGTCACCCAGGCTGGAGTGCAGTGGCACCAATGCAGCTCACTGCAGCCTTGACTTCCAGGGCTCAAGTGATCCTCCTGCCTCAGCCTCCTAAACAGCTGGGACCACAGGCGCCCACCACCACACCCGGCTAATTTTTGTATATTTTGTAGAGATGGGGATCTCGCTATGTTGCCTAGGTTGGTCCCAAACTCCTGGCCTCAGGATTGCTCCCAACCTTGGCCTCCCAAAGCATTCAGATCACAAGGGTGAACCACCATCCTTGGCCTATAATTTCACTTTTAAAAGTATTTGGTTATCAGCAATTCATTTATTAATAATTTTAAATTGGCTACTTCTTGGTAACCCTGAACATATGCAGAAATTACTGGATCAGAAGAAAAATTTTATCTGTAAGTTATTTTCAGATATAATGCATTTTTGTGAAAGCTAAAGTTAAGTATTGAAGAAGTTGACACAATGTTACATTTTATAGATGTTTGATTAAATCTTGATTAACTTCAATTTTGTAGTTTTATGTTTGTATTTTGGAACCCAGGGCCTCTGAAAAGCTCCTCGGCTCTGCACTTTCTGTCCTGGGAACATGTGGGGTGGGTGGTCTATGTATGGCCCTGAAGGGTCTCTCGGCAAGTGTTTGAGACCCACACCACTCTGGAGCAGTCACCTGACCCAGAGGATGGAGGTTGGCTTGACTGAAGTTCCATAACCTAAATCCCATCCTGCTATCAGAGTTCTTCCTCAGGCCTTCACTGCAAAGGTTCCATAACCTAAATCCCATCCTGCTATCAGAGTTCTTCCTCAGGCCTTCACTGCAAAGGTTCCTCTGGTCTACTCTATGGTCCGTGCTGAATGACTTTATATCCATCCTCTCGTTTACTCTTCATGGCAACCTTATAAGGTGGGCAGGACAAATATTTCCCTTTCTGTAGATGTCAAAATCGGACTCAGAGAGGCTAAGTAATTTACCCAAAGCCACATGACTTTAGGGAATGAGTTGGGGAACCCAAGTCTTCCAACTCCTGGTCTTTGTCCTTTCCAATACACTCCAGGGTCATGTATAGCAGAAGGGGCCAGTGGACTGGTGTCTTTCTTTTTTTTTTCTTGAGAAAGGGTCTTACTTTTCTGCCCAGGCTAGAGTGCAGAGTTGCAATCATAGCTTACTGCAGCCTCAACCTCTCAGGCTCAAGCGATCTTCCCATCTCAGCCTCCTGAGTACCTGGGATTACAGGAGCACACCACCACACTTGACTAACTTTTACATTTTTTGTAGAGACGAGGTCTTGCTATGTTGCCCAGGCTGGTCTGGAACTCTGAGGCTCAAGTGATCTTCCCATCTCAGCCTCCCAAAGCGCTGGGATTACAAACATGAGCCACCTCGCCCAGCGCCACAGTGTCTTTCATGGCTCATAGAACTTAACCACAGACATCATGTCTGTTATACAAAGGCAGAAATCATATTGAGCTTTTAAATTTACTTTGCTATCACATTTATTTTGACAAGCGCTTGAGATTTATTTCTCAATAAAAGCTACTTTAAAGTACACCACCAATTTTATCACTCCTGCTCATTTTTACCCAGTCAAAAAAATAACGTAAAAGTGTTATATTTTGAGGTTCTGTTTCTCATTTTCTCATCAGAGTTGAAAATTACCATTGTGCATGAATTTAGGCCTGTGTTAGGCTGGCAACCCATTAAAACTCCTCTGCTTTTTAGCCGGTCTGGAGCTAATAAGCCGGCCCCTCCCAATTTACACATCTCCTGTGAGATCCAGTGTCTCTCTGTCACTCATTACCAAGCTCCTTACTAAATGTCATCACAAAGATGCCACATCACCCCTCTTAGTCATCTCCCCACTTCCTCTTGCTGGCCATGGCCAGAAAGAAATCAGGGGCCGTAGGGAGGCCTAGAAAGTGACCACAGAGTTGGGGGTGGCTGTGGGAAGTGGATGGGAATGGCCACTGCTGAGCTGGCCACAGAGACTGTGACAAAGACAAAGGCCTCTGTGTTTGGGATGGCAGGGAGGGGGCCAGAGGCCGAGTCAGGGCTGGCATGCTGATAGTCTGGGAAAGGCCTCCCAGGGCAGAGGAAAGCCCACAACGCCACTCTGAGTTGGCCGCTCTTAGCACTTGGAAGTAGCTTAGTTGGGTCGTGATACACAGTAGGGGCTCAGCAAACATTTGTTGATTGATTACTTGGCAGGGTGGCGGGGTTGGGGGTAAGGGATGCCTTTAAGCTGAGGTGGGTAAAGGGAATGTCCTTTCCCTTTCTCCTGCCCACGGGAGCGCTGTAGGTGCTGAATTTCCCTGGCTTGTTCAGAGGCCACCTCTTTGCTTCCTCGACCTCTCCCTGACATTGGGCCTCTGACGCATGTGGGGTAATGCACAGGCTTTGGAGTCAGCCTGACCCGGGTTCCTACAACCTCCCTGAGCCTCAATTTTCTCGTCTGTAAAATGGGGGCAATAATACTCAGGCCAGGAAATTGTGAAGATCATCCTAGAAGGTGTTAAGCACCCTCTGGCCTAGAGCCAATGTTGGTCATTCTCATGGTCCTTAATTTGGATGCCCCATGGCTCGCTGCACCCCCATGTATAAAATAAATCCTTGATCCACCGAACGTACACCGGACAGGCAAAGGGATGGAGCGAAGCCAAGGATGCCTCATTTAGCCCCAGCCATGCAGACTATACTTCGGGGTAGATTTATCCCCAAATGGATGTTTACGTATCAGACAGGGGATGCTTCCCTGTCTGAGGGTCAGATGGACGGGTGGAAGGGTTGTCTGTGGTGCTGGCTCTAAGATATATGGTCCCTCGGGCCCCTCTGGGCTCCAGACTGCAGGCCTCCAGGGACGAGGGGGGCAGAGTGGCCTGGGGTTTTGTTTGGCAACACTGGCCTATTATCTGGCCCAGGCTGTGTTTCCAGGGCATTATAAATAGCACCCGCTTCGCTCTGGAAGGAGGAGCCGCAGATGTGGCTCAGGCAAAATATATGGGAAGGTGGGAGATTTGAAATGATAAACTCAAGGCTTGTGAGCCAAAATACAGGCTGGGGCCATCTCCATGGCAATAGGACACCAGGGAGGGCTCAGCCTGGATACCTCTGCGGTGAAGGCCTGACTCACAAAGCCAGACAGAGCCTGTGCTCAGTGGCCCACGGGCCAGGGCTGCCGGCTCTGTTTGCTTCCATCTGCCTCTTTGTAGAAAGCCTGGGCTGCTTCCTAAACTCAGCCAGAGGAGTGAACAGAGCTTGAGCCAGATTTCAGGTCTAGAGAGAGAAGCAGGAGAAAATGTGAGGGTATGTTCACCTGCAAAAGGCCAGCCACTGTGTGTTCCAACTGAGAAGGAGGGAATCCTTTTCTCTTCTTTTATTCTATTGTCTTCTATTTTAATTGAGGTATAATTTACAAACAGTGAAGCACACAGATCGATGTGTTTTTGACAAATGAATACACCCATGTGACCCACACCGGATCCAGATATGGAACATTTCCATCAACCCACAGAATTTCCCTCCTGTCCCTTTTGTCAATGTGCTCCCACCCACTGTCTCCGTGTTCTGATTCGTATCATCATAGATTAGTTTTGCCTGCTCTTGAACTTCATATAAATGGAATCATGTGGTAGGTTCTATTTTGTGTCTGGCTTCTTAGCTCAGCATAATGTTTTTGAGATTCATCCATGTTGAATGATGTATTTTGCTTCTTTTAATTTCTGACGTATGAATGTGCCACAGTTTGTTTATGGGAGGAAACTTGAGATTCCTTTCATTGCGGTAGGATTCACATCTATCCAGCATCAATAGAGTATCTGCCAGGGTTTTGAGAGTTAAGCTGGTCGGTCCTTAGTGGATGTTTAAAGTGTTCAGTGTCACCTTCTTTGTTCCCAGACAACTTCCCCATTTCTGTGTCTTGCTGTAAAAGACCATAATGCCTTTTCTTCCCTCCATGGACTGGAGCTGCCTTTATCTCCTGGAGCTGGGAAGTTCAGATCATTTGTAGAGGGGCCCCTGGTTTCCCCATAAGACAGAATGTTATTCTCTAATCTGAATTGAGCTGACACGTGTTGACAGACAGGGGTGTCTGGCCCTGCATGTGGGAAACACAGGTCCACGTGCAAGACTGGAGCCTGTGGTGGGGAGACACTGGTGACCCGGAGCCAAGAAGTGACATGATGAAGCTGTTTTACCAGCAGGATGGCCCTAATGGCAGGGACCACGTCTGCTCTGTTCACCGATGGGAAGTCAGCACATAGCACAGAACCTAGCAAGCAGTGGGCATTCCATAAAGAGGTGTGGGACCAACTAATGGCTTGGAAGAGGGAGAGTTGGGCCAGCAGATGTACTGTCACGTTCCTGACATGCAAAGTCTGGGCTAGGGCGGCCCTGCTGGGGAAGGAAAGGAAGAGCCGTGGGAGAGACTTTTTACAAAGGAAAACCGAACAGGACTGGATGACTGTGGAACATGGGAGGGACACAACAGAGAGCAGAATCCAAAAGTCGTGCAGTCTTTTTGGAAGAGCACTGGACTGAAAGTTGAGTCCCTCCTGCACCTTTTGGTGTATAACCTGGGTAACTCATTTAACCTGTCTCAGTCTTAGAGTCCTTATCCATCAAATGATCAGTTTGCTAGGGCTGCCATAACAAAGTACCACTAAGTGGGTGGCTTAATGAAACAGACATCTATGGTGTCAGTTCTGGAGGCTAGAAGTCTGAAATCGAGGTGTTGGCAGGGTCATACTCCCTCTGAAATTAGTGGAGAATTTTTCCTTGCCTCTTCTAGTGTCCGGTGTTTTCCGACAATCCTTGTCATCCCTTGGTGTAGAGACACATCACTCCGATTTCTGCCTTCACCGCTGCATGGCCATCTCCTCCCTGTGGCCTTCACATCCTCTTCCCTCTGTGTATGTCTATGTCCAAATTTCCCTCTCCTTATAAATACAGCAGTCGTACCAGATTAGGAGCTCACTCTACTCCAGTATGACCTCATCTTCACTAATTACTTCTTCAATGACCCTATTTCCAAATAAGGTCACATTCGGAGACACTGGGAATTAGTACTTCAGTTATCTTTTTTGGTGACACAATTCAACCCATAACATGCCACCTGCCACAAGATTGAATGAGGCAATCCTTTGTCATTGTTACAGGTAAGGCAAGAATCAGGGGAGATTTTGGCCAGAGACCTACTTTTAACATTCTATGCGACCTCGTTCAAATCTCTTCTCCTCTCTGGATCTCAGTTTCCTCATCTACAAAATGATCTGTAATATCTTCCCTAGATGTAAATCCCACAACTCCTTGACTCTGAAGCTCTGAGGTTTTGAGTCTGGGGGCCTGGGAGAGCTGTGGAGCTACTAACAGATATGGGGAAGTCAGGAGGGTAAGCCAGTCTGGGGGTCAGAAGCTTCCTCTAGGTTCCATCCCTCATTTGGGAACTCAGCCCTCTTCTCCTGGTGGCCGGGACCCTGGAAAGTCCCAAGCATCTTCTATCCCCATCCCCTGCGCCATCGCCCCTACCTTAGTGAGGCTCAGAAGGAGGGAGGGCTGCTATAAATAGCACCCTAGAATCAAAAGGCCCTCTTCCTGTGCAGGAAACACAGCGGCCTAATGGAGGCAGGAAAAAGGTGTTTCCGAAAGAGAGTCCAGAAAAGGGAGGGGCAGTGGGGATTCGGGAGCCAAATGGGTTCCCGGGTGCTGGAGCAAAGGTGCTGTGAAGGGAGATGGGGGGCGGGGGGCGGGGCAGATTTAATAACAGCTTCTGGGGTACTACTTGAGGTCGGCCTATCTGGAACCCAAAGAGAACAGTCTGTGGAAAAGGCCCAAGAGGTATTTGAGTTGGGAGACTTAGGATTTCAGGTCCGAAAGTGGGGATTGAAAATGCCACATTCATTAATTCACTGATCCATTCATTCATTCACTAGATATTAGCCACAGCTTAGGACTGTCCTAGGTGCTAAGGACAAACAGTATAACGCTCTTTTATAAAAAATAGCCTGAGACCTGGAGCAGTGGCTTTATAACACTTTAGAAGGCCAAGGTGGGTAGATTGTTTGAGCCCAGGAGTTTGAGACCACCCTGGACAACATACAGAGTCCCCATCTCTACAAAAAATAAAAATAAAAAAATGAGTCGGGCATGGTGGCGGGTGCCTGTAGTCCCAGCTACTCGGGAGGCTGAGGCAGGAGACTTTCTTGAACCCGGGAGGCAGAGGTTGCAATGAGCTGAGATCGCACCACTGCACTCCAGCCTGGGCGACAGAGGAAGACCCTGTCTCAAAAAAGAAAAAAAAAAAGGTCTGGTAAGCAAACCAGTGATTACACCCCAGTTGTAACAGCTCAGGACAGTGGGGGGACAGTGGAGGGACTATAACCCCTGGAGGGGCAGGAAGGGCCTCTTGGGAGGTGAATTCCTCCTCCTGGGCTTGCAGGAATTAAGTCAGGCAAAGACTGGGTATGGAGGGGAGGGAACTGGGGGGCCTTCCAGGCAAGGGGAGAAAAATACTTGGACTCTTCCCCTCTGCTGTCCTAGCCCCAACCTTAGTCCAACCTGGGCCAGCAGCAGAGGTCTAAGGACCAGCCCTGCCCCCTCCATAGAGGCTTGCCACCAGTCCTTGGGGCCCTCTCTGGAGAAATGCCCCTCTCCTCGCCAGCAAAGAGCACCATCCTTCAAATGCCTGTGTGGAAAATGGGTCTCAAGTGCCCTCTCAATGGAGAGCCCTGGAAAATCATTAGTGTTCCCCCTGTAAAAACAGGGGCTTAAGTCTACGGGCAAATATCTCAGGCAAAAGCTCAGACCACTAGACTCGTCTCTGGTGCAAAGGAGGAAGATGAGTCAGCCAGGGTCCCGGGAACCCTGACTCCATGATCCTGCCAGACCACAGGGCCCCCGCTTAAGGCTTGGAGGGGGCTGAGATGAAAATGATCTACTGTTTC
Organism: Gorilla gorilla gorilla; assembly: GCF_029281585.2. Classification (NCBI taxonomy): domain Eukaryota; kingdom Metazoa; phylum Chordata; class Mammalia; order Primates; family Hominidae; genus Gorilla; species Gorilla gorilla. The sequence goes on along the minus strand of NC_073224.2, from coordinate 55,205,564 downwards.
TGTTAGGAAGCCCTAGGGAAGTCCACTTTGGTGTCAAGTTGAAGATTTCTATGCATTCCCACGGCACCAACCGTGATGGTGAAATGCCACATTTCAGTCCCAATCATTCAGCCAGATTGGATTGTAATTAGTACCTGAGGCAGGATCCCAATGCCCTCCGAGGGGCCTGGGTGAATTTCAACTTCTGTGCTCCTCCTTTTGTGAAACAATGCAAGAGATTCTGGAAGAAAGACAAAGGGTTGGGGGATGTGCTTGTCCAATGTCCTTCAGCACAGCCCACAGGACAGCCTGCAGACGTGTCCTGAGGCTTGTGTGCCCAATCACACATGCAACGTATTAGGGGCCTGCCTTAGGGCTTGATTCCAGGACATTTACTCCCCATGGGGAGATCACTTACAAAGCTGTACTGTGGCCCCAGAGGTTCCCCTGGGCTAGTCTTAGAGAGAATTAAAGTCAGAAACCACCCAGCCTCCCCAAAACACTTAACTACCACCTCCAAATTAGCACCGTCCTCGACTGGTAATCAAATTCTAGGAGATAGTTCCTGATCTTCCCAGTTTTCAGGTGCGTTAACTGAGGACCGGCTTGCCCACACCACTTAGGCTAGATAGAACAAGTAATTAAAGCCCAGAAACAGCTGGCTGAGATCCAGCCTGTTTAATGTAATAATGCTGAGAAATGTCAAACGTGGTTTTGTTCCAATAGGAGTGGAAGGGATGAAGAGAGACAGGAAGAAAACACTCTATGTAGTTTCTGGAGTTGGCTGTAGAAGGACGAAAGGACTCCTCAGGGGCTGCGGAAAGGAAGCCGTCTATGTGCTGGGCGGTGACTGAGCTGTGCGTGGAACCCTGCGCAAGGGGCTTGGAGGGGCAGGAAGGAGGAGGCCTGGCCTCCAAAAAACAAAAACAGAAACCAGGGATAAGAATAAGGGTGAAACAGAACTGGGTTTCTATCCTGCTGCCTCTTCCTAGCTGTGCGACTTCGTGCATATTATTTATCCCCTCAATGTTTGCGTGCTTTGTAGGAGCCAAGGGAAAGCTTTCCCACCACTCTCTGAAACTTCACTGAAAATAAACTGACGATATGTAGATAAAAGGCAGATAAACTTATTTAACGCGCATAAGCTCATGGGAATCACAGGAGAATGGTCACTCCATAACCCAGTGAGGTCCAGAGGCTTATATACCCTTCTTCATAGGGGAAGGGGAAATGCGGGCCATGTGGCCATTTTGAAGAGTAGGCAGTGATTTTTCGGGGAAATGAATGAGCCCAGTGCTCAGACAATGGTTAGTAAATCATTCTCTTTGGGAGCTGAATGGAACCAAAGAACGAACACTGGTTTGGGACAAAATTTGTCTGGGATCTAGGTGTGGTGTTTTTTGTTTGTTTGTTTTGAGATGGAATCTTGCTCTGTCGCCCAGGCTGGAGTGCAGTGGCACAATCGCGGCTCACTGCAACATCTGCCTCGCGGGTTCAAGCGATTCTCCTGTCTCAGCCTCCTGAGTAGCTGGGATTACAGGCGCACACCACTACGCTGGCTAATTTTTGTATTTTTAGTAGAGACGGGGTCTCACCATGTTGGTCAGGCTGGTCTTGAACTCCTGACCTCGTGATCCACCCGCCTCGGCCTCCCAAAGTGCTGGGATTACAGGCGTGAGCCACTGCGCCTGGCACAGGTGTGGTGTTTAATTTTCAGTCTCTTCCTCTGTGATATGAGTTTTAATCTTCTATGGTTAATAAAACTTCAGGGAGGGAATCAAAAGCAATTGTGTTCCTCTTTGGGGTCTGGTTTCTAGGGAGATAAGAGAATTCCAGAGAATAGCCTCGTCCTGTGCTTTGAGAAAGATGGATGATTGAGAGGCAGGGGTTGGGGTGGGGGGAAGTCAGAGACACCTTGAGTCTGCTTCTTTAGTTCAGCATGTCAAAAGGCCATATTACGGGGTATCATTTTCTGAGCCCCAACACCTTCATCTGTAAAATGGGAATGATTTTAACCTAGCTCATTGGATAACCTTGTTCACAAGGATTGAATGAGATAATGCATATAACACCTTTAGCATAGCGCCAGGCATATGGAAAGGGGTTGTTGATAGCTCTTGGCCTTCTGGAGCCCAAGTTTCCCCTCTGTAAATTGGGGGTTATTTATGGTCCTTACGGGCCTGCTGAGAGGCTACCATGAATTGTGGTTATAAAGGGCCTGGCTACGAAATAGATGCTCAATAAATGTTTCCTGCCCTTGAGAAGCTCCCCATCCATTTGGAGAGACCAGAAGCACACCCTTGGAGGATCTGACACTGGAGACTCGCACATAAACCACCAGGAAGAGTGCTCTTCCAACAGTTGCTGCTTTTAAGTCTCTTGTAGGTTGGGGGAGGCTGAGGGTCCTTAGAGTTACGACTGGGAGCAGGGTTTTGATGGAGGTGAGAAGCTTTGTCCGAGATGATGGTCGAGGTGCCATGCATGTGGGCAGAGGGCAGCAAAATTGTCCATTGAAGCACTGATCGCTGAAGCTGGAGTGTGAGGAAAGGGAAGGCCTGTTAGCCCAGAGCTGTGGAAGGATTAGCCTCCTTTCTCCTGTGCAGGTTTCATTTAGCAGCCCTTAAGAACAGTGCAGTGTCCATCCACTTCTCTTTGGACAGAACCCCGTGCCATCCGCCAATAGGTGCTTAATAAAGGCGGTGTAGAGGGATTCTGGGAAGGAGGAAGAATCTGGTTCGGCCTTTGTCTGCATGGCCTTGCATCTTCCTGTTGCCGCCACGAGAGGGTGCAGTTGCCCAGCAGAACCCAGCCCGATCCCCACGCCCTCCTCTCCTATGCAGGCAGCTCGCAGCTCTGCATCTTGTGTGCTAAGGAAGCAGGCCCCACACGCACGTGTCCCCTCCTTCTCACACTGGAAGAAAGTTGGGGTGAGAGGCTCGGGATGGGGCAGTCCTGCACTGTGCGGGAAGCCAGGCAGGGTAGGGCGGCCGAGGAAGTTCAGAGGATGGGAAGAGCAGAACCGTATCTGTCTCTCTGTGTTGTGTTTGCCTCTGCCTTGCTGGGTGGTATCAAAAAACTCTCCTATTCTTGATTTAGGTTCCGTCTTCTATAAACCACACACCTCCTCACCAAAAACCAAGATTCTTGCTTTCTCTCATGTAACTTTCATTTTTTTCAGGATGTAAAACCCATTAAGGATCTTGGGTGATAGAGTATGGGACAGGCTAGAATGCTATTTGATGGCAAGAGCAAAAGGTCAATAATTTTTCAGCCTGGCTGCTGCTTCTTATGGAATCTTCTTCCCTTTGGGTTATGGACCCCTTAGCCAGCGCCAGCCTCCCCTCCACCATCAGCATATCCCTCCTGCCAGGCCAGAACAACTTGCCCCATTGAAGATCCCAAACTACTAGTGGTCTAGCCTTGGCCATCCTGGTGTGGTGACCAACAGGCAAGAGCCCAGTGACCCTGAATCCAGGGTGGTTTGGGGTGCCAGAGAGAAGCAGAGGAGGAGCTGGAATTGTCAATGGACCCTAGGTTCCTTGCCAGAGCTCTTGCCCCACAGCAGGCCCTGAGAAACAGGATATTTAATGAAATCCTGTCTCCCAGTCCTTCAATGCCCTAGTCACTGTTCCTGTGGAAAGACACTGATGTTTGTACAGATGTGCATCTCTGTTGCTGCGTGGCAGCATTTTTATCTCCTCTCTCTGCAGAGCCCCTTCCCTGGGACTGAGGAGCCACAGAAGGCTTTGGGATCTGTGGATCCTTGCCGTGAGCCGAGACCTCCCAGAGCTCCAGCACAATGACGGGAAGGCCAGGCTGCTATTCCAGGCCAGCCCTGGGTGCCACAAAGCAGACAGTGGGCTCAGGGAACATAGTCAGCATTTCCGTTGCATTTGCCACCACCACAGGCTTTCCTGTGGCGTGCAGCAGTCACTACTCTTTCCACAGGTACCGGGGAGTGTGTTCATCCAGTGACTGGCTTGGGACCAACCTGGGGCGAGGCTTTGATTTGTGAACCTTTTCTGCATGAGACCCCAAAAAGCCCCTGCCTTGACCACAGCTTGCCGCTGTGGTGGGTGGGACCCCTTGCTAGTGGAGGATGGGAGCTCCTTTGTGAATCCTTCTCTTCGTTTTAAAGGGACAGAGTCGGCAGTCCCTCTTGCTGCTGGGACAGTGGGATATTGTCAGTCAATGAAGTAGTCCTAAGTGTAGTAATTTTTAGTATTGTGAGAATGGTGATTTGCAACAGGAAACAAGAACTAGCTCCTAGCCTAAAGGGTGATGTGGGAAAAGAAGATAAACGAATCTGCCCCGTCACACATGGTGTTACGCAAAAACAGGATGTGGGAGCTGCACAGATCTGAGTTCAAATCCTGATTCTATTACTTACTTACTTACTAGCTGGGTAACTAACCAGGGTGCTTTAGTTTCCTTGACTGTAAATGAGGTAATTGTGAGAATTAAAGAAGATTAAACCTGTATAGTAGCTGGATATGCTAGACATTCAATAAAAGTTAATTTCCTTCACTTCCATTATCCATGTTTCTAGATTTTTCTTCTGAGTCCTTTTTTTCTGGACATTGGAAGCTCCCCATGGATATAGAAGTTTTTCCCTGTTAGGCAGTAGGCTTCCTGCGGGCAGGGTTCTGTCTCTTCCATTAGTGTAGGATCTGGTTAAGGACAAGGCTGTGTTTGGCTGTGTACCCTGCTCAGCCTGGGGCCTCCATGAGATTAGGAACTGTGCCTTGCCCATCAGCCTGGGAACTCCCTGCAGGCAGGGGCTGTGTTCCTCCATCAGATCCCCCATGTTCAGGGCCCTTAGGCAGTAAGCTTGGTCACAGCATGAGACTATCAATGGTTGGAACAAAGGCACCCAGTTAGGTTTAGGTTTGAGAATCAACCAAGGAGACCAAGGAGGTTCTGAAGGTATTATTTATTTATTTATTCCTATTTATTTTTCGGTTTTTTTAGAGACAAGGTCTTGCTCTGTCACCCAGGCTGGAGTGCAGCGGCACCATCACAGCTCACTGCAGCCTTGAACTCCGGGGCTCAGGCGGTTCTCCCACCTTAGCCTCCTAAGTAGCTGAGACTACAGGCACACACCACCTTGCCTGGCTAATTTTTTTTTTTTTTTTTTTGTAGAGACAGTGGGGTTGGGAAGTCTCACTATGTTGCCTAGGCTGGTCTCGAACTCCTGGGCTCAAGTGATCCTCTGGCCTTTCAGCCCCAAAAGTGCTGGAATTACAGGCATGAGCCACCAAACCCAACCTGAAGGTATTTTTCTAAGGTCAAGTATGCCCCCCGACCTTGGGTCCTAGTTGGTAGAAAGCATTTCCGAAGTGGAGACATCTGGATGGCAGATGTGAAGTTGGCTGGGATGGGCGAAGGTCTGGAAGGCTTCAGATTCCAGTCCCCATGACTCACTCCTCCATCACAGCAGCCCCTCAGCAGCTGGGCCTCCTGAGCCCTGGGCAGGACAGGGTTGGTGGGCCAGGCCCGGGTGGGCAGTGGTCCTTTGCCTTGGACACAGCTGTATGGTCTGAAAGGATCCTGGCAGGACTGATCACTTTAGAAACTGCTTTCTGAAAGCTCCAAGCTTCCTTCTGAGTGGAGCTTAAGGCATAATATTAAGCAGGTCATTCTAGGACTGTATGAGAGCAGAATGTGGCATCTCTTTCTGTTTTAGCTTGCAGGGTACTTGTAGGCGGTTGGTGCTCTCTCCTGGGCCTGGTGGATGGAAGGGAGCAGGCAGGGAGGGGTGGGGCAGGCCCTGCCTACAGAGCCTGTCAGTAGGGAACCAGTGAGTCACCAGAAGTCCAATACCTCAGTCCAGATCCTGGATGCTGTTGGATCACGGGATCTGTCTGAGCATCAGTTTCCTTTTCTGAAAAGCAGGGATGATAACAGCCTAGGACGGTGGGTGAATCAGTGAGGTAATGCACAGGAACATGCATAGTAAATAGTTTTTGCCAGAGTGGGTGGTTATGAGTATTTAGAGTGGCCTGAGCCTCCCAATGGAAATATCCTGGCCTTTTGTCAAGTCCTAAGAGAGGATGTGGGGGGGAAGCTACAGACTAATAAAGAGGTGACCGGATCGTCAGAGGGTGCAGACATGCTTAGCAAGCTGGTGGTGCGACTCAGGGCTAGCTGCCCCTGGTCACGCTCCTCCTGTGCATCCGCGGCAGCAGGAAACATTTGTCCTCAGGAAACAGCCCCTCGAAGAGCGTCCGGACGCCGGGACCCAGCCTGGATGGCAGAGGGGGCGTTAACTTGTCCCACAGGTGCCACTGACCCAACACGATTTTTTTTCTGGTGTAGCTTTCTGGGAGATGTTGGAGCTGGGCCCAGAGAAAAGCATATGAGACCGCAATCCCCAAGACACTGCCACAGATGCAGCAAGGAAAGCCTGCAGGATCCTTCCACATCAGAAGTAAAGAAGAACCCAGAATCTGGAATTGGATGCCAGGAGCTTGAGTTCTGGGCCCGATGTGACCACCTGGGGGCCCTTTGGCTAACACCCCACTTCTCTGAGTCTCAGTTTTCTCATCAGCAAAATGAGGGCATGGATCCCTATTTCAGTGTGTTATTATAGGGGTAGAATGAGGTAACATGTGAAAGACCTGCAAAGGCAGAATGCTGTGGCCCTGACAAGCAGAAGCTTTGCAGGCAGGCAGATCTGGTTGAGATCCGATTCTCTTTGGACCGTAAATTCCTGGCCAGAAGTGGTGGCTCACACTTGTAATCCCAACACTTTGTGAGGCCAAGGCAGGAGAATCACATCAGCCAAAGAGTTTGAGATCAGCCTGGGCAACATAGCAAGACCCCCGTCTCTACAACAAATTTAAAAAATTAGCCAGGCATGGTAGTGTGTCCCTGTAGCCCTAACTACTCAGGAGGCTGGAGTGGGAAGATCTCTTGAGTCCCAGAGGTTGAGGCTGCGGTGAGCCATGCTAGCACCACTGCACTCCAGCCTGGGTGACAGAGCAAGACTGTGTCTCAAAAAAGAAAGAAAGAAGAAAGGAAAGAAGGAGGGAGAGAGGGAGGGAGGAAGAAAGGAAGGCAGGCAGGCAGGCAGGCATCCTCGGCCCTGGCACAGGGTCTGGCTCATTGTAGATGGTCAGTTTGTAGGTGTGAAAGGAATAGTTCAGTCACACCTCCTCCACTTTGTAACAGTGTGGCTTTAACTTTTCTCACCTTTAACGTCTCACCTATTACAGGGGAATGGGGCCAGGCACGGTAGCTCACGCCTGTAATCCCAGCACTTTGGGAGGCTGAGGCAGGCAGATCACTTGAGGTCAGGTGTTCGAGACCAGCCTGGGCAACATGGCGAAACCCCGTCTCTACTAAAAATACAAAAATTAGCTGGGTGTGGTGACACACACCTGTAGTCCCAGCTATTTGGGAGGCTGAGGCGAGAAAATTGCTTGAACCCTTGAACCCAGGAGGCAGAGGTTGCAGTGAGCCAAGATTGTGCCACTGTACTCCAGCATGGGCAACAGAGTGAGACTCTGTCTCAAATAAATAAATAAATAAATAAATAAATAAATAGGAATTGATTGGTTTTCTAGGCTGCTGTAACAAATGACCACAAGCTTAGTGTCTTAACACAGATTTATCTTACAGTTCTGTACAGCAGAAGTCTGACAAGGTGTCACTGGGCTAATTTCAAGGTGTCAGCAGGGCTGTGTTCCTACCTGGAGGCTCCAGGGGAGAATCTGTTTCCTTGCCTTTTCCAGCTCCTGGAGGCCACCCTCAATCTTTGGTGTGTGGCCCCTTTTTCCATCTTCAAAGTCAGCAACGGCAGGTCAAGTCCTTCTCATGCTGCCATCTCGCTGCTTCTCTGCAGCTGGGAAAGGTTCTCTGCTTTTAAGGACTCGTGTGATTAGATGGACCCATTTGCATAATCCAAGATACCCTACCCATTCCAGGGTCCTTAATCTTAATTACATCTGTGAAGATCCTTTTGCCACTTATGGTAACAACTGCAACTTCTGAATAAAAGGGAATGGGCATCTCTGGGGTCCGTTATTCTGCCTACCACAGGGAACACTAATGGTTCCTATCATACTGGATTGTTGGCAGGAATAAACATATGTTTAAAAAAAGGTAATAAATGTAAGGTGACTGGCACATACTAAGTGCTCAATAAATATTTTGTTACTGCTATCATCATTACTACATAAACCATGTGGTGCCTTATAAATGCTAGTTATTGATGCCAATTTTCTAAATAAGAAAGTACAGGGCCTGGTTTCTTCTGGGCTCATTGTCACTCTCCCTTCCTGTGCCTCGGTTTCCTCCGCCATCAGAGGAGAAATGACCCTGCTCTTGGCAGCTCACACTCCAGGCCTAGGAGGCACACAAAGTTTCCCTTGTGCTATGTGAGGGCGGCTGCCAGCAGCGGGCATGGGGCCCGGCCCATGGCTATCCCAGGGACGTGGTATTCACTGAGATCACAAGGGAACAGAAGGGCCCCTTCTTTGGAGGGCAGAGAGGTTCCAAGTGGATCCCTGCAGGAACTGAGCCCCCTCTGTGGGAAAGAATTGCCTCCGTTGTGAGGCAGTATCGCTATTTGCAAAGCGTTTTGCAATCATTTTTATTAGCAGAGCCCCCGAGACTTGAGGATAATAGAAGGGCTGTCACCCACCCCCTGCCTCTCTGGGGGAAACTGAGGCCCACACAGTTGAAGGTGGGACCCCAGGCCACTTGATGAGGTGGATTTGACCTCCCAGGGGCCTTGTGGCTTCAGGCCAGCATTTTATCCCCGGAGGCGCCAGACATTCCCCCAATCCCTAGTCACTGAACTGAACCAAAAATTAACACCCAAATGCCCTTCAGCGCCTCCCTCTCAGACTTTTCTTTAAAAGACCAATTTGAAATGCAGCCACCCTCTTCCATGTCAAGGCTGGCGCTGGTCCTTTCTTTCAGATCCTGGCTGCTCCTCCTTCCCTGCCAGCACTGAGCTCTCCCCATCACTTCCAGACTCCTTCCTGTAGGCTCCAGGGGCCTCCCCCACACTCTGCCCCACCTCCCAGTTTCCTCCTGACACATACACCATTCTGATGGTGACGCTTGCCCACCTCTTTCAGAGAGAGGCAGGCCACTTCTCCTGGGCATTTCTCTTGCAGGCTCTGAGAACCACTCCCCAGACCCCCATGAAATGCCGGCAGCTCCAGCCACACCCCAGCTCACTTTGGAGGCCTGCTCCAGGCTCACCGCCTCCAGGAAGGCTTCCCCCTGAGCCCACCACTGCCACCCACCCCTGGTGCCCTCTCCCCTTGGCTCCACCAGTACCTAGTGATATTGCTCAGGGTGCACACCCTCAGCCGTTACAGGCCTTTCTCCCCTCCCTCAGCACTTAGGTTGTGTTCCCCAGGCAGGGGCTTTGTCTCTCCCATCAGGCGAGAGCTCCCTCGGGAATACTCCAGAACACAGCCCCTCGAGTTCTAGAGCTGTACCAGAAGTCAGTACTTTCTCTCCCTGCCCACTCACAACACACACAGAACCCTTCTTCCCTTGGGATGACGCTGTTGGATCACAGAGGGCACAGGTGCCCCGTCCATGGTTCCTTTTTCTCCCTAAATTTTAACTAGTGTTGTTTTTTTCCTCCTGATTAACAAAGCTTATCATAGAAAAATAGAAAAACTTGAAGTAGCCATAATCCCCCACTCCAGAAGCAAACACTGTTAACATTTCCTTCTAGGTTTTTTTTTTTTAAAAGGCAGGTTTGTCTACCTGAGATCATACTCTGCCTACCATTTTGTATTTTTGCTTTTTTGCTTAATATTATCTCAGATGTTTTTCTGTATCGATCAAATCTCTGTACACATCATTTTAAATATTATTTCATATGTATGTACTGTAATTTGCTCAACTATCTGTGATTCCCTCCTCACTTATAATCCCCAAACCACAGGGTGCTGACTTCCTTAGGCGGTGTTTTGGAATAGTTTGTCCCCTCCCACCCCCCATCCCCAGCCACCGGAAGACAAAACAAATGACCAGCTGCTCTTCACAGGACTCTGATTAGGATCTTGAACTGGGTGGCGGTTGGAAATCAGTATCACACCCTCCCCACACCCTGTCCCTTCCTGCCTGACAAGATGGGAAAGCCATCAGCTGCAGGGGGGAGTGGACAAACATCCCCACCCTCTTCATGGGGAACAGGCTTCTGTTGGTTCAGGGGGTTACCTCTGTTGTTTTTTCTGATGGGGCTGTCCACAGGTACGAGGGCATTGGCTGGGCCAGAGGGGCCTTGTCCTGTCAAGTTACCAGGGTTGGAGCCCGCGCTGTAGGAGCTGGGCCACTGGGTGAAGTGCTCAAGAGGCTTGAGAGCTGCACTGGGATGGAGTCTGCACAACACCCAGCTGGAGGACTGAGGCGAAGCGAGCCAGAGCTCAGCCACCCCTGTTGGTTCTACTGATAATATTGCTCAGGGAGGCATCTCAGGGATCCATATGGTCTAACTGAATCAGTAATGAGACTCTACTGTATGTATAGACAATATTGATGTGCCCAAGGCTGTCAGAGGCACAGGGAGATGGAACTCACAGTGCCCTGGGGTCTCTGTTCCAATCCAGCGTGGCCAGGGTCTACCTGCCGCTGCTTTGTGGAGGAAGGTGGAGACTGTCTCTCCAACAGCACAGACATGTCTACCCATGAGAGACTATGGCTTTCTCCCAAGCCATAGGTACCTGCCTCCCCAGTTGTGTCGGTACCCAAAACCCCAAAGCCTTGTGTGTATTATATTTGTGAGACCCCTGCCTGCACATCGAGAATGTCCTTTCTCTATGTGGCACGGAGCAAGAGTAACTGACCCAATTGAAGATCAACCCTAGGAGACAGAGCCTCATGGGTGCTTTAACCAGCTGTGTGTCCAGCTGTGTGCCATCATCTCCCCTTCCCCAAGACCCTGCCGTGCAAATTGAGTACATAAACCGCCTGTGAGTGCCTAGGACCACGTAAGCATAGGCTGCCTGGGCTGTGTACCTAAGGAGTAACTGGAGTGCGGGCATACTGGGCTGACAGTAAAAGGAGGCTGTGGGCTAGGGTGAAAAGGCAGTGGGGGGCAGCTGTGGAGCACTTCCCACTGCTCCTCCAGCTTGGTGATGGGCTGGCATCAGAGCAAGCCCCTTGCCCAGTTTTAGTCTTGTGGGCAGCTCTTCTTGTCCCTAGCTGGCAGTTTCCTGTGGGTAGATCTGGGTTGCCAATCCCAGAATCCTGGAACCCTGGCTTGTCTGTTTCCTGTAACACCCAAAGCCTACTTGTTAATGGAGTGTCAGCACTCCATTGCCACTGCCATCACCGCTTCCCGGGGCTGCGTCCTGAATTCTTGTTGGGTGCTGTATCTGTTCCCTCTGAGTTTTGGGCGGTGGTATGTCTGGCCACAACTGGGCCCACTGCAGTTCCTGTGAAGGGTGGCTGCATGTACACACATGACCCCAAACATGCTGGCTGCCTAGTGCCCCCAGGCAGACGTGAGTTTGATACCGACTGTGGCAATTAGGCATGTTCTTTTACCTCCTTGGGCCTCAGTTTCCTCATCTGTAAAATGAAAATGTTAAGCACTCCTACCTCATGAAGTTGTTGTAAGGATTCAATAACATAATATAATATAATATAATATATAAATAATGCGTGTTTGCACAGCGCCTGTCCCACAGTATGTGCTCGGGAAAGAGGGCTCCATTGCAAGGGTCTCTGGGTCTTCAGGCTGCTCACTGACTCCCTCTTCTTTCCCAGGGTATCTGTTTAGTCTAAAAGTTCAGATGTGCCTCATGCATGCACAGAAGTTTGGGGGGGCCCTCTAGGTCAGTGGGCTTGAATGGCAGGTCCTAGGGAGGAAGGTCAGACTGGGAAGGTCAGACTGGGTGGTCCAGGAGCCTGAACCTCTGTGCAAGGTGGGGCCTCCTCAGCTCCCCACTCCTCCCAGCTGCTTCCTGTTAGCAGGACACCCAGGGAGAAGCGTGTTTCCTTCCTGCTCTGGCAAACCCAGGCCACTCCCCCAGCCCCTAGAACTTCTGTTCAGAACCACCAGCAGCCCTGAGGACAGTACAGAGCTGACCAAAGTCTCATCCAGGTGTGAAAAGCCACCCCCCTCCAGAGGTGCTCAGGCCCATGAAGGTCTGGGCTGATCTTGGGCTGGATCCTGTGGCAGCTTCACTCCAGTGCAAGTCAGCCTGGCCACCTCCTGGTAGGCAACCAGCAGCTGCAGCAGTTCACGGCTATAGCATGAACTCCCCTGATGCCAGGGCAGCCCAGAGCTAGCTTTGATTTATGAATGATTTTAGTATCCAAAATTAACATCATCTTCAGCTCTTGAAACAAATGACTCCAGGGATGTCAAAGCACACTGGTTTACCCAGCACCAGGGACACTGGAAAGGTGTCACGGACCCTGAGGCTGATCCTTGCATCCTTCATCTCTTCACTTTAGAGGTTCTCAAAGCCATCTTTCTGCCATCCTTCCCAGCTGACATCATATAAGATGCTCCAGGTTGTCAAGGGTATGTCTGCCTTTAAAAAATGATCTAGGGAAGGTACAGTGATTCTGGGAGTGCCCGTCTCTCTGCATCACTTTGCTGGGGCTGCACACAGAGAGGGGCCCTGTGATCATGGGACTGCAGGAGCTCAGGATGAAGCAGTTAGTAACCCCCTCATGAGGAAGCCCCTCGCAGTATCCACTGGTCCAGTTCTCTCCCTTTGCTCACCTGGACACCTTCTTCTGAGGCCACAGAGGAGTGGGAAGAACAAAGGCTCTGGAAGCAGACACCCAGCTCTTAGGCTTCTGACTAGTGTGTGATCGTTGACAAGTCAATTTACTTCTCAGTTGCTGTTTTACTTGTGAAATAATGAGAAAGACACCACCTGCCCTGTCCAGCTCCTGGCGTTATTGTGAGGATCAAATGAGATGACGGATGTGGAAATATTTTAACTGTAAAATACCATTTTCATTTTATTTATTATGATTAAGAAGAGGCACTATAGCCATCCGGGGTGAGCGCTTCTCTGGCCTCTTGTGTGCCCTGATTAGGCTGACCTGAAAAACACCAAACAAAAAAATCGGAGCAGGTGGAAGGAAGCAGGCTCTCTCCCCACCTGGTTGGAGCCCATGGCCCACATGTAGGCTATGCCCAGGGCTGCTCTTCCTTCCCTTCTAGGGCAGACTCAGCAGACCCAAAGATCAAGCAACTGCCAGGGTCAGGCCCCTCCTTACAGCCGTCAGGAGAATGCTTGGCAAGACAGCCCTGAATTCTGTTCCTCTCTAGTTCCAGGGGCATCTGGTCACCACCCCCAACCCTTGCCTCTTGCCCTGCAGGCCCAGCCAATGAGAAGTACAGGTCTGCAGATGGGAAAGGGCTCTCCAGCCAGCCAGCAAGCAGGCCTGCCCTGGGAGTACCTGTCCTTATGCGAGAATAGAGGATAATAGGTCCTCAGGGCTGGGTGTGGTGAAACAACCAGAGAGGCCAAGGAGATGCTTGCCTGGTGTCCCACCAGTGAGGAAAAAAAGCTTTTTCTCCCTGTTACAGCCTGGCCTATACTGGAGGGTCTTCCTGAGCTGGCTGAGGGCTATGACCAGGGCCAGGGCCGGGTATGGGGGAAGCCCAGCAGGCACTCTCCCTTTTCTGCTCAGAAGAGGCACCAAACACATTGAGTCTTCCTCACTTGGGATCTATTCTCTCAATGGAGGAGGCCTGTTCCCAGAAGCCCAGGTCTAGGAAGAAGGCTGCCTCCGCACATTCTCCATCTCTGGAACCTCAGGCCTGACAACATGGCCTATTTTCTACCATTAGCCCTGCAGCTGCCTCTGCTCTGCCGCTGACCCTGGCCGCTCATTGCTAAGGCAACAAAGCTATCTCATTTCCTGAGCTTCATCGAATCTCAGCACCCATTTCCGCTGTGTCCGCATCCACCCCTGCCAGGGTCGAGGTGTCCTGTGATTGCTTTTGTCCCTGCCAAGGGCTGTATCAGCCCCACCAGGTTTGGTAGCCATTGATTTTGAAAGAGCAGAGTAGTCAGCATCCACTGTGAGCTGTGTGGACTCGCAGGCCCTGGCTCCTGGATCTCTGGGCTAGCCAGTGGGACTAAGCACAATTGCCATCATGGTGTGATGAAGGAGAAGTCAGACTGACCTCTCTGAGTCTCATTTTCATCAGAAAGGGGAGGTAGTGTTGGGAGTTGCTGTGAGAATGACATGAGATAATGGATGTGATCATGTGTGCAGGGTTCCTAGAACAGTGCGTGACACATAATTGGTACCCAGTGAATAAATGACAGCTCCCTTTCCTACACAGTCATGGCTTAATACGCCTGCAGGCCAGGGTAGAAGATATATATTGAGCACCTTCCACGTTTGTTCCAGGTACTGCCAGGCTCCAGGCACTGGGGAATGCAGTCCCTGCTGTCAGGGAGTTTGTCACACAGCTGGGAAACCAGTCCCCCACCATGATGAGATCACAGACAAAGGGGACCACAGAGTGAGCACTCTGGGGCTGTCCCTAGGTCTCTGGCTATGGGTTCCCAGCAGAACTGCAAGGGCCCCTTCAATTATCCACAGTCAAGAACTGGAAGCCTGGCTAGGCGTTCTGTTTTGCCTAGAATTGCTTATTATGACCTTTTTTTCTTTTGAAGCAAATTTCCCTTCCTAATTTGGTTCTGTTTATCCCATTATTAAAGTGGGATTACATAGGAATTTAACTGAAGTAAATGATCATCAATGTGTACAAAGATCTAGCTGCAAGAATGTTCTTGGCAAAATTGTTTATCACAGGGGAAGGGCACAAACAATTTGAGTGGGTAACAGTACCACATATGTTAATGATACTCTGGTATAACCATCTATTAATAGCAGAAAGGGGAATACCTAATGTGCCTAATGCACCCATAAGGAATTATTAACACTTCACTCACTCAGTCATTCACTCATCTGATCACTCATTCCACTCACAGTCACTGAGCACCTTCCAGACAAAAGGCCCTATATGAGAGAGTGTTTTACTCAGGTTCCTCAGAGATGAGGATGTGATCACAGATTAAGGGAGAAGTTATGGGATTCATCATGGGATAGCGAGGAAACTGGGCAGCGGGGTTTTTGGTCCTCCAGGCTGAGGCATGTGACAAGCATGGTGGGCTTCTGCAGGGGCCACAGCATCTCCAGGCTACAGAACCCTGGATCCTAAGCTGGCTTCCATAGTTCCCTGAGAGCAGCATTGTGTGGTAGGCCAAGTTCAAGATTTGGAGTCAGGAGACTTGGATTCTAATTTCTTTTCTTTCTTTCTTCTTCTTTTTTTTTTTTGAGACAGAGTCTTGCTCTGTCACCCAGGCTGGAGTGCAGTGGTGCAATCTTGGCTCACTGCAACCTCCACCTCCCAGGTTCAAGCAATTCTTCTGCCTCAGCCTCCCGAGTAGCTGGGACTACAGGCACGCACCACCATGCCTGGCTAATTTTTGTATTTTTAGGAGAGATGGGGGTTTCACCATATTGGCCAGGCTGGTCTCGAACTCCTGACCTCATGATCCACCCGCCTCAGCCTCCCAAAGTGCTGGGATTACAGGCGTGAGCCACCGCACCTGGCCAGATTCTAATTTCTTTTAGCCTTTATCACCATCAATGAAATGGGGATAGGAATGACTGTCTTATACCTTACCAGCAAGTCATCACAAGACTCAAAGGAGGCAGCTAAGTGGCCCGCTCTAAACCGTGCAGGTGTTGACAACAGAGATTAGTCCTCATTGCTCAAGTAGATGCCCTGGGGTAGGGGGTGGTTTCCAGCTGTACTCTTCTTGGGAATTACTTTTCTTTCTGTCCCCATAGCCATCTCCTCCCATGCTGTCCAACCCTGCTCCTTCCTACTCCATCTTGCCCCTGCCCATCTCACCTTCTAGAAGCCTGAGCCCAGCAGCCCAAGGTCAGCTCCATCTGAAACTAGTGTCATCACTGGGAAGGTTGCATGGAAGAGCCCTCCTTCAAAAGTAAATAATCAAGCTTTGTTTAAAGGCCTGACAATGTTCATTTGTGTTGATCAAGCTCAGACTGAATTATGC
Organism: Gorilla gorilla gorilla; assembly: GCF_029281585.2. Classification (NCBI taxonomy): domain Eukaryota; kingdom Metazoa; phylum Chordata; class Mammalia; order Primates; family Hominidae; genus Gorilla; species Gorilla gorilla. The sequence continues at coordinate 55,189,542 of NC_073224.2, read as the reverse complement.
ATAGGCACATGGGCTGTGCCTGAGGAATTTACCATGTAGGCCAGACACCCTGACTGATTCAAAGGATGTACAGACAGCAGGACATCAAGTCGAGGCAGGCCACAGGGAGCTGACCCTGGAGTGCTGATTTCACAGAACGTGGCTGCTAAGTCCAGATAATGTTTCATCTCCTGATATGTGTGTGTGTGTATGCGTGTGTGTGTGTGTGTGCACACCTGTACCATATTCACACTTTTTCAAGGGGAAAGAAGAAAGGAAGGAAGGAAGGGAGGGGAATAAAAACAAGTCTTTTTGAAGTGGAGCCATGTGACCCCAGGTAAACCCTCAGGGAGCCCCTGCCCTGCCCTGCCTCTGCACCAGTTCTTCCTGACAGAGAGCTTTGTCCCCTCCCCTACATGTCTGTCACACACCCCCTCCCTGCCTCCTGTTTTGCAGTCAGGACCCTCCATCATGATAGAGGGAGGCCAAAATTGTCTTCTGCTCCAGGCCTGCCTGCTGTACCTATCTCCCAGGGATCTTGTGATGATTAAGAGAGCTAATACATGAAAAATATATAGAATGGTGCCAGGTACCTAGTAAACACTCAACAAATATTATCTATTACTAATTGGTTTGGGGTCATGGACCCTTTTTGGGAATCTGATGAAAGCTGTGGGCATTGTGTCCAAAAAATGCACATTACATTCAGCCCAGCGGGTGCCTGGACCCCAAGTTAAGAATGCCTAGTCCCAACCTGGGCAACATAGAAAGGTCCCATCTCTAAAACAGTTTTAAAAATTAGCCAGGCACGGTGGCACGTGCCTGTAGTCCCAGCTACTTGGGAGGTTGAGGTGGGAGGATCGCTTGAGCCCACGAGTTTGAGGCTACAGTGAGCTATGATAGTGGCGGCACTGCCCTCTAGCCTGGACATCAGAGTGCAGCCCTGTCTCTAAGAAAAAAAAAAAAAAAGAACGAGTCTAAATAAACTGTAGAGTTCTGAGCACTCTTCAGTGCAGAGGACTGGGCTGGGTACAAGGGAGAAAACAAGAGGTGACCTCAGCCTCAGGCGACTCACCATGTAGTAAGGGAGAAAAGTAATACACAACTTTCTGTAATCTAAAGTAGGAAGTGTTAAATCCCCACAGAGAGAGTCAGGTAAAATGCTGGGGAGTGTTGACGAGAGAGACATTCATTCTCTGGAGAGATCCAAGATTGCTCCGTGGAGCAGGTGGCATGAGAATTGGACTTTACAGGATGATGGGTTTGGGTCGAGTGGTTGTTAGCTGTGGGAAAGCACCAAGCGGAAGGAGCAGCATGAACCCAGCACTCTGAGTCAGGATGGGCAACCCAGAGCCTGTGGTGGTCAGTCCCACCCTGGACCTCAGGTTTCCTGTGAGCAAGCAAAGGAACTCAGCCCTGCTCAACGTCACAGAAAAAGAGCTTGTTGGATATCCCAGTAGCTTACTGAGCAAGTGGGAAGGCTGCAGAACCAGGCTTGGGAAACCTGCAGCTTCCAAGGAAAGCTGGTAGCCAGAACCACAGCCCAAGTCATGGCACAAGAAGCCTGCTCAGATCAATTCTGTTGCCACTGCCAGAAACTAGCTGGAGCCACCATTGCGCCTGCTACCACCACTGTCACCAGCGTTGGGAGCCCTGACCCTCCCTGCCTCTGTTTATCCTCTGCACAGACAGATTCAGTGTCTCAGGTGGAAGGAAGCAGAGCTGCGGGGCTTGTTGCCCCCCCCCCACACACATTGCTCGACCTCTGCTCAGACTGGGGTGCTCATGGCACTTGGCTAGGGAGGCATGGAAGACAGACAGTGCCAGAGGCCCCACACTCTCTAGCATGGGGAGAGGAAAGCTGCAAAGTGCCCAGGCCATTGTCTAATCCTTGCCTGGAAAAGCCAAAGACTTTCCAGCAGCTGACACAAAGGGCCCATCTTCAACCTAGACGGTGCTTTCTCCTTTGAAGTCCTGATGCAGAGTGGAATGGCTGAAAGTGACTTAACTTTTCTTTGTTCTGATGTGTTTCTAACCCCTGGGACTCTCAGTGCTTCCCTTTTCATGGGAATTAGTTTGGGAAGCAGCTGGGGAGAGGACCAGAGACAGAGACCTAGAGAGAGAGAGATGTGTCTTCTTCAGGGTTCCTGGTGGACCCCCCAACCTGGTCCTTACTATCTTTCTACCCTTCTTGCCCTTCTTTCTCCTTCATCCTTTGTCTCTTAGTCTACTGGCCTATGAACTGCTGAGTTATAGGATCTAGTCCTGTGCATGAGGGAATTTATAGCATGTCCAGTTCAACTCAGCCAGTATTTATTGACATCTATCTTTGGGAACACCTAAATTCACTGGAGTTGGCAGATCTTGTATTGAATTCTGTTGCAGTATTCAGAACTGCGTATCTACATCAGGGAGGCGTGTCCAATGGGATGATGAAGGTGTTTGCCCTTAGGCTGCCCCCCGTCTGTTGGAGGAAATGTTCAGGGGCCCCTTAAATTGGAAGGAAAATCCAAATCCAAACAAGGACAAATACCTAATGTCAAAAATGAACATGAGTCCTGGAGGAGCACGGAGTGGTGACGTAACAACATCTGAGGCCAATTAAGGACAGTTTCTTTGATAAAGTGTTTCTCGAGTTTATTATGAAGGAAGGAGGGAAGGGACAAATTATGAAGAGAGAGAGACTGTAGGCTAGAGCATTTATTTGCATCTTGGTCCTTGATCACCAGGCATGGAGTATTTCTTCCCTAATTTCCTGTGTTCTTTCACTTACTCAATTATTTATTCATGCATGCTTTCCACAATTGTTGACTTTTGTTAAACTTTTAATTCTGAGACATTGTAGATTTGCATGCAATTGTGAGAAACACCACAAAGGGATCCTGGATACCCTTTATCCAGCTTCCCCCAGTGTTAACATCTTGCAAAACTGTAGTACAATATCACAACCAGGATATTGGCCTGGTTGTGATACAGATACAGAACAGTCCTGTCACCACAGGGATCCCTCATGTTGCCCTTTTAAAGGCACACCCACTTCTCTCCTGCCTCCACCCTTTCTTTGACTCCTGGCAACTACTAATATGTTTGCCATTTCTATACTTTTGCCATTTCAAGAATGTTATATGAATGGAATCATAGAGCATATTCCTTTTGGGAACAGTTATTTTTCACTTAGCATAATTCTGTGGAGATTCATCCAGGTGTGTGTATCAATAGTTCAGTTGTTTCTGTTGCTGAGTAATATTCTACGATATGGATGTATCATAGTTTGTTTAATCATTCATTTTTGAAAGACATGGGTTGTCTCCAGTTTGGGGCTATTAAGAATAAGCTGATAAGCTGGGGATGGTGGCATGTGCCTGTAATCTCAACTAATCAGGAGGCTGATGGAGGAGGATCCCTTGAGCCCAGGAGTTCAAGACCAGTCTCAGCAACACAGCGAGACCCTCTCCAAAAAAAAAAAATAAATAAAGCTAATATATTCATTTGTGTAGAGGTTTTTGTGTGAACATAAGTCTTCATTTCTCTGAGATGTACAGTTGTTGGGTCATGTGTTAGTTGCAAGTTAATTTTTTTAAGAAACTGCCAAATCACTTTCCAAAGTGGGTGTACCATTTTACATTTCTACCAGCAATGTATGAATGATCCAGTTTCTCTGCATCTCACCAACATTTGGTGTTGTCATTGCTTTAAAATTGTAGCCATTCTAATATGTATGTAGTAATATCTCCTCATGGTTTTAATTTGCATTTCTCTAATTGCTAATGATTTTGAATTTCTTTTCACGTGCTTATTTAGACATCTCTTTGGTGCTATATCTCTTCGGTGCTATATCTCTTCATGTCTTTTGCCTATTTCCTAATTGAATTGTTTGGTTTTTGGTGAGTTTTGTTTTGAGACAGAGTTTTGCTCTGTCATCTAGGCTGGAGTGCAGTGGTGCCATCACAGCTCACAACCTCAACCTCCTGGCCTCAAGCAATCCTCCCATCTTAGCCTCCCAAGTGCTGGGATTACAGGAGTGAACCACTATGCCTGGCCTGACTGTTGAGTTTTGATTGCTCTTTCTGTATTATAAGTGCTGGTTCTTTGCTGGATATGTGGTTGACAAATATTTTCTCCTACTCTGTATGTCTTTTCAACATTGTAACAGGGTCTTTTACAGAATGAAACATTTTAATTTTGAGGAAGTCTAATTTATCAATTTTTCCTTTTATGGATTGTGCTTTTGTTATCAAGTCTAAGAACTCTTTGCCAAAGATTTTTAAAATATTTTTTCCGCAAAGTTTTATATTTTTATGTTTCGCATTTAAACACACAATCCATTTGGGTTAACTTTGGCATAAGGCCTGAGACTTAGATTTTTTTTTTTTTTTTTTTTTTTGGCTATGGATGTCCAATCACTCCGGCACCATTTGTTGGAAAAGCTGTTTTTCCTTTATTAAATTACTTTTGCACCTTTGTCAAAAATCAGTTGGGCATATTTGTGTGGGTCTGTTTCTGGATTCTCTATTCTGTTCCTTTCTGTTTGGAGAACTTCCTTTAGCTATTCTTTTAGAGTAGTCCTTCTGGCAACAAAGTCTCTTAGTTTCTCTTCATCTGAGAATGTTCTTGATTTCCCCTTTATTCCTGAAGAATATTTTTACTGGGTATAGGATTATGAGTTGACAGTTCTTTTTATTTTCCCCCCCAGCACTTGAAAAATATTGTGCCACTTCCTTCTGTCCTCCGTGGTTTCCAATGAGAAATCTACTGTCATTTGAACCCTTTCCACCTGTAGATTAAGGTTTCCTGTTTCTCTTCCTGCTTTCAAGATTGTTTCTTTGTCTTTAACTCGCAGATGCTTAATTTGTGCTTTCTTTAGGTCTATCTTGTTTGGCATTTGCTCAGATTCTTGAATCTGTGGGTTTATGTCTCTTGCCAACTTTGCAAAGTTTTCAACTATTTTTTCTTGGAGTACTTTTTCAGCACCATCCTCTTTCTTTTCTCTTACCAGAACTTCAATAACACAAAAGTTAGATCTTTTGTTATAGTCCCACAGGCCCCTAAGAATCTGCTCTGCTTTTTGTTTTGGTCTATTTTCTTTCTGTTGTTCATATTGGTTAATTTCTATTGTTCTATCTTCCAGTTCACTGATTGTTCTCCTTAATTCTACTGTTGATCTCATCCACTGAGATCAACACTTCAGTTACTGTATTTTTCAGTTTAAAATTTTCCATTTGGTTCTTCTTTATAGCTTCTATTCTTTGTTCTTCATTATCCCTGGGCTAGGGGTAGGAGTTCCAGCTCCCTACTTGGTTTCCAGGGGAACTGAGCTGAGGGTGGCTTATCTCTGGGTAATGATGAAAGTTCTGTCTCTCCACTAGGCCTCCTCTTATACCACACTGTGGGAAGCAGGAAGGGTGCCTTATTACTGTTAGGTGGGGGTGGAAGTCTAGGCTCCGCATATGGGCTCCACTGATAATGAATGGCCTCATTACCAGGAGGAGGGGATGGAAGTTTGGGCTTGCTACTCAGTCTTCTCTGACACCACCCTAGTGGGGTTGTTGGGCACTTCATCATGGCCTGGTGAAGGTGGACTCTAGGCTCCCCACTTGCCCTTCGCTGCCCTGGATGAAAGTGGGAGCACAATTTTTCCTATGGCGTTTGGCTGGAGTGAACTATCTATCATCTAAAAGTTTGAACAACTATCATCATTCAAACTTTATCATTGAACAACTATCATCTAAAAGTTTTCTGGTCCGGGCATGGTGGCTCACACTTCTAATCCCAGCACTTTGGGAGGCCGAGGTGAGTGGATCACCTGAGGTCAGGAGCTCGAGACCAGCCTGGCCAACATGGTGAAACCCCATCTCTACTAATAATATAAAAATTAGCCAAGCATGATGGCACACGCCTGTAATCCCAGCTACTCGGGAGGTTGAGGCAGCAGAATCGCTCAAACCTGGGAGGCGGAGGTTGCAGTGAGCCAAGATCACACCGTTGCACTCTAGCCTGAGCGACAAGAGCAAAACTCAGTCTCAAAAAAAAAAAAAAATGTTCTGTCTTTCTGGGCTGCCACTTTCCTGGCCTTTGGCTGGAGAAAGCAGGCTTTTGTTGAGGCTTCTTTTGTTTGCACCCATTGGCATTTCTGGGTTGATGACTTCTTCAGCTCCAAGTCTGGAATTTATGAAGAAAAAAACAAACGAACTCAGAGACCTCATCGCCATGTTGTTCCTTGAGTCCCAAGGTCCCTACTGCATCCACCTTTTTTTTTTTTTTTGAGACAGAGTCTTACTGTATCACCCAAGCTGGAGTGCAGTGGCACAGTCATGGCTCACTGCAACCTCTGCCTCCTGGGTTCAAGCAATTCTCGTGCCTCAGCCTCCCGAGTAGCTGGGATTACAGGCATGCACCACCACGCCTGGATAATTTTTGTATTTTTAGTAGAGATGGAGTTTTACCATGTTGGCCAGGCTGGTCTTGAGCTCCTGATCTCAAGTGATCCACCCACCTCGGCCTCTCAAAACGCTGGGATTACAGACATGAGCCACTGTGCTTGGCCTCAATCTGCCTTTTTATCTCCACCTTTCAGAGTCTTCTTATGTTTGCTTTATACATAATGTCCAGGGTTTTTAGTTGTAAGTACAACTATTGGGAGGAATAAGGAAAAGTACTTGTATTAGGGTTCTTCAGAGAAACAGCCCGATAGGATATAAAAATAGATACATGAGAGAGGATTTACTATGGGAATTGGCTCATGTGATTTTGGAGGCTGAGAAGTCCCATGATAGGCTGTCTGTAGGCTGAAGAACCAGGGAAGCCAGTAGCATGGCTCAGTCCAAGTCTAAAGGCCTCAGACCCAGGCAAGCCAATGATGTAGTTCTCAGCCCAAGGCCAAAGGCCTGAGAAACTGGGGGGAAGGGTGGTCTCTGGCACAAATCCCAGAATCCAAAAGCCAGAGAAGCTGGAGTTCTTGATGTCCAAGGGCAAGAGGAGAAAACTGTCCCAGCTGCAGGAGAGAGAGAGCAAATTCACTTTTTTGTTCTGCCTTTTTGTTCAGCCTGGACCCTTAGCGGATTAGATGGTGGCTGCCCACATTGGGTGAAGACGGATCTTCCTTACTCAGTCCACTGACTCAAATGCCAATCTCTTCTGGAAACACCATCACAGACATACCCAGAAATAATGTTTACTAGCTACCTGGGTATCCGTTAATCCAATCAAGCTGACAGCTAAAATTAACAATCACAGTACTCCAGCTTCCAGAATTTTTCTTGAACACCTGTTCTGTGCCAGCCCATAAAGACAAATAAAATTTTTTTTTGGTTCTCAAAGAGTTCAAAGCCTAGCAAACAAATAGATCAATACCATCCAAGTATTTAGAACATGAGGTTTTCAGCCAGGTGTGATGGCTCACGCCTGTAATCCCACCACTTTGGGAGGCTGAGGCGGGTGGATCACTTGACGTCAGGAGTTCGAGACCAGCCTGGCCAACATGGTGAAACCCCGTCTCTGCTAAAAATACAAAAATTAGCTGGGCGTGGTGGCGCACGCCTGTAATCCTAGCTATTCAGGATGCTGAGGCAGGAGATTGCTTGAACCCAGGAAGCAGAGATTGCAGTGAGCCGAGATCCCACCACTGCACTCCAGCCTAGGTGACAGAGCAAGACTGTCTTAAAAAAGAAAAAAAAAACAACATGAGATATTCTGGAGGCTTAAAGGAGGTGGGAGTCATCGCCCTACTTGGGATGGGGTTGGGGGAAGAATGGTTTCTTAGAGGAGGTAGGTTATGCTTGAGCTAAGCTTGGAAAGATAAATGGATTTCTGGATGGACACGATGGTAAAGGGCATCCCACCAGGCAACACAGCAGCTACAAAGGCATAGAGGCATCAGACAGCAGGAGGGGCAGAGTACTCACTGCAGGTTGTTCGTGGGGGCCAGTGCATGGCATAGGGAAAGGAAGACAAAACAGGAGAAGTTAGCAGAGGTAGGGAATGGGGTAGAGACTGGATCACAGAAGGAGTTGTTTGCCATGCTTACCCTTAAAGGGTTTCTGAGCAGTCATCCTGGGATGGACAGGGCAGGGAGTGGAGAGACCAGCGAGCGGGTTTTTGTTACGGTTCGAGTGAGGGTTGAACACAGGCAGTGGTGGTGGAGACGGGTTGCAGGGATAATCTTGAGAGAGATGTAGGAGACAAGATTCACAGGTTGGAATGGATGTGGGAGAAAGGAGGAGCTTAACGCCTTGGCTTAGTAGCCCCATCTGAGAAAATGAGCATCAGATTTTGAGAGGGAAAGAAAGAAACGGAGTTTAGCTGCGTTGACTGTGCGGAGTCTGTGAGCATCCCAGTAAGGATGTCAGGTGGACAAGTGTCTCAGTGGAGAAGTTAAGGCCAGAGAGAGGCAGATTTGAGAGTCATTACATAGAATCAGTAGTTAAAAACATAGAGCTCCGGCCCGGCGCAGTGGCCTATAATCATGCCTATAATCCCAGCACTTTGGGAGGCTGAGGTGAGCGGATCACCTGAGGTCAGGAGTTTCAGACCAGCCTGGTCAACATGGCGAAACCCTGTCTGTACTAAAAATACAAAAATTAGCCGGGTGTCGTGGTGGGCGCCTGTAATCCCAGCTACTCTGGAGGCTGAGGCAGAAGAATCACTTGAACTCCAGAGGCGGAGGTTGCAGTGAGCCGAGATTGCACCACTACACTCGAGCCTGGACGATATAGCCAGACTCTGTATCAAAAAAGAAAAAAATAATAAAGCTCCCTGATAAGGTTTTAAGAATTTTTTAAAAAATGACCAGAAACACCATCCTGGCTAACACGGTGAAACCCCGTCTCTACTAAAAATACAAAAAATTAGCCGGGGATGGTGGCGGGCGCCTGTAGTCCCAGCTACTCGAGAGGCTGAGGCAGGAGAATGGCGTGAACCTGGGAGGCGGAGCGTGCAGTGGGCTGAGATTGCGCCACTGCACTCCAGACTGGGTGACAGAGTGAGACTCCGTCTCAAACAAACAAACAGACCAGGAACAGAGCTGCCATGTTTCACAAGTGGTCAGCAAAAGAGGAGCCATGCAGGACACCACAAATGAGACTGAGAAGGGCAAGGAAAGGCCAGTCATGAGTTTGTATCAGTCATTCTTACCAGAAACCACTTTTCATATTTGCAAGAGAGGAAATTTAGTGCTGAGAACTGGCTACATGAGAGAGAGAAGAGCTGACGAGTCAAACAGGGGAGGAAGCAGCTGCCACTCCCAGGCAGAGGCAACCAAGATCCTGGGAATCTGGAAGCACACAGGACCAGTATGGGAAGGGCTGGGCCTCCAAAGGGACTTGGATATTGCTATGACACCTCCTGAGGTAGAGGGGAAGAGAGAGGAATCCCCTGGCTTCTCCTTTCCTCCAGTGCCTCCTGTGGGCAGAAGCCAGCCAGAAACCAGCTGACTCAGGACCCTGGGACAGTCAACCTACAGGAATCAGCCAGCCAGCTCCCCCACACAGAGAAGAGCTGGGGAATGGTGAGGAATGGATGGGAAGGAAAGGTCCAGGACAGGCCCAGAGGCCAAGGGGTGGGGAAATCCAACAAGGGAGCATGATTCTGCAGTGTCCGGTATCTCAGAGAGGTGGGCTCACGTGAGGAAGCCTGTCCTCGGGAATGGGAGAGTGGGAGAGCACTGGGGACCTAGTGAAGGAAAAGTGCTAAGGTCCAGTCCCAGCCTGGTCAACAGCCCCTGCCTGCTGATTGCAAAGCTGCTGGCTAGGAGCCAGGTCTATGACACCCTTCAACAAGCTAGACAGGATCCCAAGCAGACTGCTCTCCTTCTGAGATCCAATCACACCCCACTCTCTGATCTTAACTGTCATCCTTGCTGCTCCCTGTTCCCCTAGTATTTGGAGAGGCTACAGGAAGCTACCGTGTATACGGGATCCCTCAGCATCCGCTGCCATAGCCCTGAGGGCTGGACCCAAGGCCTGGCATTGTGCAGCTCAGCCCATCTTCTGACTGTCCAGGTGTCTGAGTGGGGCCAACCATGGCGGCTCTACACCCTCTGGGGCTTGGCCCATTTGGTGATTTCTTAGCCTCCTCCCTGCCTGGCTGATTTCTTTGTGTGCCTCGGCTGGGCTCACGCTGCGTCAGGCTCGCCCATGTTGGTATAATAGCCCTGATCGCTGTGCTTGTCGGAGAGGAGACAGCAGGGGCAAGGCCCCATCCAGGGCTCATCAGGCCCTGTACCCCAGCTGTGTTAATTGTCCAAGCCCTCCAACAAGCCAACCCTTTTTCCCATCTGCAATTAAGACAAAAAGCTCGTTATCTCTCCCGCTCCCATTATCTGTAGACTCTGCTAAGGGGCTCTTTCTCAAGAGCAGCACCTGCAGAGGCCAACAGAGGTTGGCATTAACTCCTTCCCTGCTGGAGATAGGAATCTCTGAGTGGGTGAAGGAGGCAGCTGAAGCTGGTAGGAATGGCTCTGGGACAGAGGGTGGCACTTGGGGCCCTGGAATGGTTCTGTTACAAGCTTGCTGGGTGTCCTTGGGCAAACAATTGACCTTTTTTGAGCCTTTGAAATCCTCTTTCTCCTTTCTTCCCAAGGAAGCCATGGAAATAAATAAGGAGCTGTTGAAGTTGCCAGCTCCCTGGAGTAACTGTGTAAACCTCCGGTCTTCTATTCTCATGGCCAATAGTGCTTCCACTGGCCAAAACTCAAGCTTCAAGATAAAGCATGTAAATAGCTTAAGAAGAGCAGTGCTGGTGCCTGGGGGAGAGGAGCCAGTCAGGGCCTTCAGCTTCCCAAGGAAACTTGGATTGAGTAGAATGTAGCAATCTCACTTTGCAGCGTGTCCTTCAGCAAGTCACTTACTCTCTCTGTGCTCCAACTTCGTCCTCTGAAAAATTAAAGAATCCAACTGGATCATCTCCAAGATCCTTTCCAATTGAGAAATTCCATCACCTGTGATGATTTTTCTGTACAATGCAATTTGGGAAGGAAACTAGCATTTATGGAACCACTGATATGTGCCAGATCTTTCACATGTGTTGTTATTTCCACTTTAAGTGTAAGAACAATATCAAGTTCAGAGACGTGAAAGAAGTGGTCCAAGGTCATCCACTTGGATGGAGTGGAGGACTCCACTCCAGTACCTGGAGGACTCTAGATTCAAACCCACATTTATGAGACTGTAAAATCATTGCTCTTTTCATGACACCATGTTTTTAGGGACTGCCCATCTAATGGTTCCTTACAAGATAGAGCTGCATATAGAGGGGGAAATGTAACCTACTCTATATGCAGCTATAAAAACAAAGAATCTGGATTCTAACCACTTAGATTCTCCAGAGTCATAATGTGTTAGGAAGGAGTGAATGAGAAAGAATTTTATTGCCCCTCTGGTCTCGCATGTGACTAAGAGATTGCCTGAGATGTGTGTGCAGACTCTCAAAGAAAAAGTTGTATAATTGTCAGGCATTGGATCTTGTTTTCATCTTGGTAAACCAAATCCTGGAGATGGAATACAGCTGCTATCTCAGCAGCTGGTTCCAGCTTGGGATGTGCCTGTGTCCAGCAGAGCCCACGGCAGCCTTATGAAAGCCCTCCTGAGTCTGTTTCTAGAATCTCCTCTGAGTCCATAAGAAACCACCCAGAGCTTAGCCCATCAGCCCTGCTGACAGGCTGGGCCAGTCCAGATGCTCCACCAAGGCCTGGATTCTGGCTCTTTCACTCAGTTCACTCATCTGCCCCTGAGTCATCCAGAGAAAGGGGTTTGGGGAGAGTCCAGAGCAGACAGCAAAGCAGGGAATCAAGGAAGCTCTTGACCAACTGGCAGGCAGCCCAAGTCCTGGCATCCCACGGGAGAGGAGAAGGGCCCCTGCCTTTCCAAACCAAAGGCTCACATGAGTGAAGGATGGGCCTAAAATCCTCACTCTGGAAGCAACTGACCAAGGTCCTCCCACCCAGCCCCAACCCCATGCACAACTAATAAGACAAATGCTTCCTGTCTTGAGTTCCCCATTCGGGTAGTTGTCGCAGGGGCCTGATCTTCTCCCCAGTCTCCCAAGCTTTGGGCAGGTCACTGGGCCCTCATCCCTGAAGTCAGGCACTGGGCTGGATCTATTCTGGTTTTAGGGTTCTGAATGTGTGATGACTCATCTTCTGCTGAAGGGTTTTTCATGGAGTACTGAAAACCCTTAAAGCAGAACATTTCAGAGTGTGTTCTGTGACTTGCAAATTATTCTGTGAGAATACGATGATGGGGGAGGCACAGAACTAGGTTTCTGTGGTCAGCTAAGTTGTGGAAATGCAGTAAGATCATCTGTCTTTTGGAATCTTGATCTACATGAACATAGGAAAGGCTCTGAGAAGCTCTTCATTCACAGACACACACACACAAATAGACAAATCGGACTTCAACAAAATTAAAAACATTTGTGCCTCAAAGGAAAATATTGAGAAAGTGAAAAGACAACCCACAGATTAGGAAAAAAAATGTGCAAATCTTATATCTGATAAGGGTCTAGTATGTGGAAAATATAAAAAACTTCTACAATTTAACAATGACAAAAAAAACTGATTTTTTAAATGGGCAAATGACTTGAATAGACATTTCTTCAAAGAATATATATAAATGGACCACAAGCATATGAAAAGATGCTTAACATCACTAGTTATTAAGAAATGCAAATCAAAACCAAAAGGAGATACTACCTCACACCCAATAGGATGGCTGCTATCAAAAGCACAGAAAGTAACAAGCATTGGCGATGATATGGAGAAATTGGAACAGAATCTGTGTGCAATATTGATAGGAATGTAAATTGGTGCAACAGCTATAGAAAGCAGTATGACAGTTCTTCAAAATATTAAAAATAGAATTGCCATATGATTCAGCAATTCCACGTCTCAGTAGACACCCAAAAGAATTTGCAAGCAGAATCTCAAAGAGATATTTGTACACTCATGTTCATGGCAACATTATTCACCATAGCCAAAGGTAGAAGCAACCCGTGTATCTGTTGACAGATGAATAGATAAACAAAATGTGATATGCAACGAAATATTATTCAGCCTTACAGAGGAAGGAAATTCTCATATATGCTACAACATGGGTGAACCTTGATGAAATGCTAAGTGAAATAAACCAGCCACAGAAAGAGACAGTCTGTGATTTACTTCTCTGGGTTACCTACAGTAGTCAGATTACTAGAGACAGAAAGTAAAATGGGGGTTGCCAGGGCCAGGGGAGGGAGAAATGGAGAGTTATTTTTTAATGGGTACAGTTTAAGTTTTGCAACATGATAAGAGTTCTGAAGCTAGATGGTAGTGACAGTTGCACAAAACTTTGACTATACTTAATCAATACCACCTGTATTAGCCTGCTTGGGCTGCCATAACAAAGTGCCACAGACTAGGTGGCTTAAACAACAGAAATTTATTTTCTCACAGTTCTGGAGTCTGGAAGTCCAAAATCAAGGGGCTCAGGTTGGTGCCTGGTGAGGTCTGTCTTCCTGGCTCACAGGTGGCTGCCTTCTCCCTGGGTCCTCACACAGCCTTTTCTCAGTGGGCAGGCACACATGGGGGTGGGAGAGGAAGGGAAGACAGAGAGCAGGGAGAGAAGGAGAGAGGGAGAGGGGGAGAGAGAGAGATCTTTGGTATCTTTTTCTCTTTTTACCCTATTGAATTAGGGCCCCACTGATATGATCTCATTTAACCTTAATTACCTCTTAAGACCCTGTCTCCAAATATAACCACACTATAGGTTATGTGGGTTAGACCTTCAAAATACAAATTTGGAGGGTGTGAGATATACATTTCAGTTCATAGCACCTCTGAACTGTGCATCTAAAACAGTTAAGGTGGTAAGTTTTAGGCTGGGCACAGTAGCTCACGCCTGTAACCCCGGCACTTTGGGAGGCCAAGGCTCACTTGAGCCCAGGAATCTGAGACCAACTCTGGCAATATAGCAAGACCCGCCCCCTCATCTCTACAAAAAATACAAAAATTAGCCAGGCGTGGTGGTGCGCACCTGTAGTCCCAGCTACACAGGAAGCTGAGGTGGGAAGAAGGCTTGAGCATGGGAAATTGAGGCTGCAGTGAGCCACGGTTGTGCCACTGTACTCCTGCCTGGGCAACAGAGCAAAATCCTGTCTCAAAGAAACAAAAACAAAGATGGTAAGCTTTATGTTATGTGTAGTTTACCACATTAAAAAAAAAAAGAAACCTTTTATTTTTCAAATGATACTGTCAAGAAAGTGAATAACTCAACTCAAAAAATGAGAAAACATATTTGTAAATCACATATCTGACAAGGGTCTAGTATCTAGAATACATGAAGAATGATTGCTGGACATGGTGGCTCATGTCTGTAATTCCAACACTTTAAGAGGCCAAGGGGGGTGGGTTGTTTGAGTCCAGGAGGTTGAGACCATCCTGGGAAACACGGCAAAACCTCATCTTTACAAAAGATGCAAAAATTAGCCAGGCATGGTGGTGTGCCTGTAGTCCTGGCTACTTGGGAGGTTGATGTGGGAGGATAGCTTGAGCCCAGGAGGCACAGGTTGCAGTGAGCCAAGATCTCACCATTGCACTCCAGCCTGGGCAACCCAGGGAGACCCTACCTCAAACAAACAAACGAATGAACAAAAAAGAATGCTTAAAATTCAACAATAAACTCAAATTAAAAGTAGGCAAAATATTTGAATAGACATTTATCCAAAGACAATACACAAATGGAAAATATGCGCATGAAAATATGCTCAACATCAATAATCATCAGGAAAAATGCAAATTGGAACATGAGATACCACTTCCCCGCAACTAGGATGGCTAAAATAAAAAAGACAGGCAGTAACAAGTGTTGACAAGGATGTGGGGAAATTGGAACCCTCAGAGATTGTTAGTGGAAATGTAAAATGGCGCAGCAGCTTTGGAAAACAGTTTGGCAATTTCTCAAAAAGTTAAACATAGAGATGAGATACACTTGAGCCAGCAATTCCACTTCTAGGTATATACTCAAGAGATATACTCAAGAGAGTTGAAGACATACGTACACAAATGTTCATAGCAGCAAAATTCATAATAGCCAAAAAAGTGGAAATAAGCTAATGAGTGATAAATGGATGAACAAAAATGTGATATATCATACAGAGGAATCTTATTCGGCCGTAAAAAGGAATGAGGTGCTGACACATGCTCCAACATGGATAAATCTTGAAAACATCTTGCTAAGTGAAAAAAGCCATACACAAAAGCCCACGTATTGTATGATTTTATTCATATGAGTTTTTGTTTGTTTGTTTTTAAGAGATAGGGTCTTGCTCTGCTGCCCAGGCTGGAGTGCAGTGACACAATCATAGCTCACTGCAGCCTCAAACTCCTGGGCTCAAGCGATCCTCCCACCTCAGCTTCCTGAGTAGCTAGGACTACAGGTAGGTGCCACCACACCCAGCTGATTAAATTTTTTTTTTTTTTTGTAGAGACAGAGTCTTGCTATGTTGCCCAGGCTGGTCTGAACTCCTAGCCTCAAGTGATCCTCCCACCTCAGCCTCCCAAAGTGCTGGGATTACAGGTGTGAGCCACACACCCAGGTATGAGTTTTGACTAATCCACAGAGACAGAAAGTAAATTAGGGGTTGGTAGGGCTGGGGACAGGAAAAATAGGGAGTGACAACTATTAGTTATGGGTTTCTTTTGTTGATGGTGAAAATGTTTTGAGATTAGTAGTGATGGTTGCATACTTAGTGAGTATACTAAAAGCAAATCAATTGTACAATTTAAAAGACTGGATTTTTTTTTTTTCTTTTTTGAAATGGAGTCTCGCTCTGTCACCCAGGCTGGAGTGCAGTGGCATGATCTTGGTTCACTGCAACCTCTGCCTCCTGGGTTCAAGCAATTCTCTTGTCTCAGCCTCCTGAGTAGCTGGGACTACAGGCACACACCACCACGCCCAGATAATTTTTGTATTTTTAGTAAAGACAGTGTTTCATCATATCGGTCAGGCTGGTCTGAAACTCCTGTCCTCAGGTGATCCACCCACCTTGGCCTCCCAAAGTGCTGGGATTACAGGCATGAGCCACTGCACCCGGCCCAAAAGTTTGGATTTTATTATATTTGAATCATATCTCCATTTTTTAGAAAGAAATCTATTCAGCCCCACACTTCTCTAACTTATTTGAATGTGGAGCCTTTTTACCCCAGAGCACCCATTAACATGCAGCAGAAACAGAGTTAAAAATAGAGAACGGTTGAAAATTCCCATGTTACAGATAGGGAAAGGAGAAGCAAATTGTCATCTTTGCCTCAATTTCCTCATCCATAAAATGGGGATAGTAATATTTAGTACCGTTTAGGGAAATGTTAAATTAATATGTGTAAAGCACTTAAGCTAATGCCTGCTCAGTAAATGTTGAATAAAGTGTTTTTTTGTTTCGTTTTTCGTTTTTTTTGAGAAGAGGCCTTACTCAGTGTCCTAGGCTGAAGTGAAGTGGCATGATCTTGGCTCACTGCAGCCTCTGCCTCCTGAACTTGATTGATCCTCCCACTTCAGCCTCCTGTGTAGCTGGGACCACAGGCGCACACCGCCACTCCTGGTTATTTCTTGTATTTTTAGTAGAGACAGAGTTTTGCCATGTTGATCAGGCTCATCTCGAACTCCTGGGCTCATGTGATCTGCCTGCCTTGGCCTCCCGAAGAGCTGGGATTACAGGCATGAGCCACCGTGCCCGGCCTGTTATTTGTTATTGTCTGAGCACATATTATGGGATGACCCCAAAGTTATGTTATGTAGCTTGATTCTCACAACCATCCCATGGGGAAGACATTTTTCTTTTTTCTTTCTTTTGTTTTTGAGATGGATTCGCGCTTTGTTACCCTGCTTGGAGTGCAGTGGCACGATCTCAGCTCACTGCAACCTTCGGCTCCCAGGTTCGAGCAATTCTCCTGCCTCAGCCTCCAGAGTGGCTGGGATTACAGGTGCGCACCATCATACCCGGCCAATTTTTGTATTTTTAGTGGAGATGGGGTTTCACCCTGTTGGCCAGGCTGTTCTCAAACTCCTGACCTCAAGTGGTCCATCTGCCTCGGCCTCCCAAAGTACTGGGATTACAGGCATGAGCCGCCATGCCCGCCCAGGGAAGACATTATCTCCATTTCACAGAGGCAGAAAGTGAGGTAATCAGGTGAATGGTAAGCACCCAAGGCCATGCCACTAGTAAGGGATGGGGTAGGAAATGTAACCAGGGCCCTCTGATCTCAGCCTATCCCCTTCCAGGGTCTCACCCGCCTCTCAGTTCCATTCCAAAATCTCCCCAGCTAGGTAGTTCCTGCCTTACATTTTTTTCCTTTTTTTGGCAGCTTTATCTAGGTATAATTTACATGAAATGAAATTCAATGAGTTTTGACACATGTATACAGTCGTTTAACTACCATCACAATTATGATTTAGAACATTTCCTCTCTCCAGAAAGTTTCCATCAATCCTCTGCTTCCTGGTCCCTGGCAACCCCTGGCTTTCTTTTTCGGACACAGGTGTTAATGACTGCATGCTGCGAGGTGCCCAGGCCCAGCTGAGGAAGGGCTGCAGGGGAAGCTGCTGTTTGGGTGGGTGAGGCTTGCGCGCGGGGCCAGGAGTCAGAGCATCTAGGCCACGAGCCAGTGGGCTGGCTTAGCCGAGTCGGCCAGGCCTCTTGCCCATCTGAGAACTCTTTTTGCCCCATTTTCCAGCCCAGAAAAGCAGATGGGAAGGAGTGGCTGTATGGAATGGGGTGGGATAGGCGTTAGAAGGGCAGACTGCACCTCTGGTCCTGTTAACCAGCTTGTCGATGACTGAGGATCTCAGACAGTGAGGTGTCTTTCTAACGGCCATGTCACCCCAACCTGGTGCTCCTTGCCCCTTCTCTCATTGTATCGTTCAGCATACTTAGCACCATCTAACCTGCTACCTTTCTTTTTTCTTCATGGCCCCTCTCTCCAACACATGCAGTCAAGCTGTTAGAGGATGACTTGGGGCTATTCTGTCACCTGCTGAATTCCTGGCCTTTAGAGTGGTGTCTGTCCCAAAGTAGGCAACACGGAAAGATTGACTGAATTAACTGAGTATTCAGCCCTTTCCTTTGCCTCTCCTGTAAAACGGTATTGGAGTCAAAGATCCCTAAGGCATCTCTCCAGCTCCACACAGATTTTCTTCTCATCCTTAATGTGCGATGGGGTCACCTGGGGGAGATGAGGCAAGGGAGGGAGGCTGCAGTCATTATCACCCCTTAGCAGTGACAGGTTGGCACCATAGGAGATCTGTGCTCAGAGGGCCTCTTTGTCAAGAGGTGAGGAGAGGAAGGGCTGTTCACACAACCTCCCCGAGTCAGGGCCCCTCCCAGGGCTCAGTTGCCTTTGAGTAGCCCCAGGTGCTCCCAGCCAGGTATTGTCCTGCCTGGGCTGCAGGGGCTGAGCAGGCCTGGCATATAGAAGGAGGGTGTGAGGAGCTAGGTTGGCACTGGGACAGAAAATAAGTGTGTGTAAATGTATGCAGATGTATGCAAATCTCTGCAGTTCTGCAGCCTGCTGGCTGGCTCTCTGGGTAGGAGACCCATCGCTCCACCCTGGGCCCCACCCCAGCTGCAACATCTCCTTCTGGCCTGTGAATTGCTGCTGCTGGCATCTCCCTCTCAAGAGCATCTTCTCCCTCTCAGCGGCATTGTCCCTCTTCTGTGCCCCCCAGGAGGTCTGGGAAGGTGAGAAAGCTGAATCGTGAGACAGGGAAAGGAAGGGACATGGACTCAAACTGAGAAGGACAGCACCCGAAATGACAGAAGAGGGCCACCAAACCCGGAGCTCTTGATTGCAGCCCCTACTCAGCCTTAGATATCAAAATTGCCACCTGGATAGAGCAACCCTGCTCAGGGTCTGGAACAATCTAAGGAAGGGCTTAGCGATGTCTTTGATGAGGCGGCCTGTGCAGGCTGCAGGCTAGACAATGCGAGGACAGTCTGCAGAGGTGCCTTCTCTCCCTCCCCTCTCAAGCCCCCACTCTCCTCTCTTCCTGAAGCAGGGCTTCTGTGGTGTGGGAAGCTGCCCCACCTGCATGGGAAGCACCAGCCACACCTGCATGGGCCATTAGCATTTTAAAAAGCTGCCTGCCTCTCCTCTCACTGCCTCCCGCTAGCACACGCATCCACCCATTTGCCATCAGCAAGTCTTTGTGGAATCAGCAACAGCAGACACAATCCTGAAGCAGAGAGGGAAAGACAGTCCCTGCCCTGGGAAAGCTCATAGTCCCCTGGCAAAGGGTGGGGTGGGACAACAGCTGACAGAACAAGCAGAACTCCATCACCCAAAGGCTCCTAGCACCACCCCTCATTTTGTTGAAGAAACAGATTCAGAGCATGCAAGTGATTTCTCTAGAGTCACACAGCCAAGGTGGCAGTGCTGCGGCTCTAACCAGGGTTTCCTGACTTCCAGGCTGGTGCTCTGTAGGCAGCACTTTGCCCACTTATTCCATGTAAGGTGGAGAGAGTGTCGGTCAGTAAATCAGGGTCATTAATTGAAGAATGGGGGCCCTGGCACAGAAGGCTTCCTGGGGGAGGTGGTCTTTGGATTGTGCTCTAAAGACTGAGATACATAGAGAGTGGCAAGGAGGAGATAATCAATTGTACCCAGCAGGGAATGGGAGAAAAGCACAGGTCTTGGGGTCCAGGTGGCAAGATGATAGCACCTTGCAGAAAGGGGTGGAGGGCCTCATAGCCAACTGGGAGGGGACCCAGTCTTTATCTCCCAGCTCAGAGCCCTACCCGTCAGACCAGGAGCGAGTCCAGGGAGGATTGGGATGCGGTTCGTGGCCCTCTCCTGTCACTCTCAGATACTACCATTCTCAATTTGGGGCTACATCCTCTGCCAGTGACATCTCACTCCCTGTTCCTGATTACTGGGGGCCTCTGTGGATGTTGTTCAGTCTGCATGAGGCTCCTATCACCAAAGATGTTGCCAAGCCCTGCCTTAGATTGCCCCAGACACCAAGCAGTATTGCCCCATCTGGAAGGTGGAAGTTTTGATATCTGGGGCTGAGTAGGGGCTGCAACTGTGAGGTTGGGATGTGGGGTGGGAATAGGGGTATTCAATCATGGCTGCCGCCACTAGCTTCATAAAGCCTTAGGTGACTGATGCCTTTTCCAGCCCCATCGTCTCCAGCTTCAGGCCCTATTCATCTATCAACCCCACAAGCCTGTCAGCAAGTGGGGCTACTTGGGTCCTCGGGCCTCAATCCACTCCTGGCCAGAGACAACTTCCTCTCCCATGGGAAAGGCTAATGCATGCCCATAAATTAAGACATTTGCTCTCCCTCCAAGCCCTGGAAACCTGGGACTCTCTAACATCTACCTCTTGTTTTCTTTGGCTGCATTCAACTTTCCTGCAATTAGTCAGGCCCTGGGGCAGCAGTTAGACGACAGATGAGTCAGAGGATTGCAGAACCTAATCCAGAAGGAAGAGTTTATCCAAATGCTGGTGGCCTTTCTCTTTTGGCACATTCTCTTCTGGTTCTGTCTTTTCTCAGGAGTCCCCTGAGCTTCCATGTACTGGGCCCGCACGATACGTGCAGTCATTTGTATGTTGCAGTGATTGCAACATTGTCATGGGGGAAGGGAAGGGGGCAGTTTAGCATGTGTCTGAGTACATATTCTTTTTCCTCTCCCACCGTCAAACTGTGGATCCTATTGGCCTCAGCACAGGCTTCTTCCCAACTCTGAGCCACTCCCTACTTTCAGTACTATCCCTTCTGCTTTTGCTCTAGTTGCAGCTGCAGGGAGGATGGATAAGCCTGGGGCCATTGGAGGCTCACCAGGATGGTGATGAATCAAGAGCAGGTGTTAAGACTCTGCCTTCAGGCCCTGAGGGGTCAGGGTAGTGGGACCACCATCAGTGCAGGTGGGAAGAGGCTGAATGTAGCAAGCCATCCTGAGAATAGCACCAGCCATGAGCTGAGAGCCAAGAAGTCTGGCAGCAGGCAAGGGAGTGGCACTTTTTTTTTTTTTTTTTTTTGAGTGGTAGCAAGGTTTACTGTGAAGAGTGAAAGAACAAAGCTTCCACAGCATGGAAGGGGACCCGAGCGGGTTGCCCGGGAGTGGTACTTCTTTGCCCATTGGTAGATCAAAAGGCCATTCTGGGCCCAAGCAGCCCCTATACCTGGGCTAAGGGAGTGCATCATGTGGGCAGGGCCTTATTTTGGCCTCACTTGTTCATTTCATAGCCTCTTGGTCAAGGCAGGGTTGGGGCTCAGGATGACCCAGGAGAAAGGGAGGGGAGGAGGTGGTTGCTGGAATGGAAAGCTTGTGGAGCTCCCAGGCTGCATGGGGTCTGCAGGAACCTACGGGAGGGAGCCTTAGGAGCCAGCTTGAAGAGAGCCCTGTAATCAGAGGTCTGTGGACTTTGAGTAGCCAGAGGCGAAGCCGGGTTAGTCTTTGGTGGCAGAGCTCCCCATGCAGGCCCCATGAACTCTCTATCAGCATAGTCGAGGACTGGCTTTGCTGGGTTACTCTAAAAGGATGGGGAGAGGAGGACAGGCAGGCAGCAAAGTAGCATTATCCCTTGAGGGAGAATCGGAAATAGGTTATCTCTGTGATACATGGGTCATGAGGTGAAGTGAGTGAGGGGCTGTGGGGTTTACGGGGAGCTGGCCTTTCTCTGGACAGCCTTGTCTGTGTAGAGCCCTGGGGCAGAGCAGCAGGAAGGGCAGGCTCCACCCTGAAACTGGGGCTCTGGGAGCTGTCCAGCACGGGAACCTGCTGAAGCCCCCTCGCTGCTCCAGGATTCAGAGACCAGTTTAGAGGGTCAGGCCTGAGAAAGGGAGCAGTGAGCAGGGAATATTTGAACCTTCTCTATGCGGGAGGGCATCTGGGCTAAGCATTAGGCAAGGGCAAGGTGCTTTGCTCTTGTGCCTAGCACAGCGAGGAGGCCGTTGAGGGGAGGGATGTGAAAGCAGCTGAGGATTGCTTCATGTCTCTAGTGTGGACCTGCCACACCTGAGGACTGTATCCAAGCACACCTCCAAGGCTGAGAGTCTGGGCTGGTCCTGAGGCACTCCCACCACCAGTGGGACACCAGTCCTTAGTACTGATAACCCAGGGAATCTCAGGCCGAGCTAAGGTGTCTGCCTCTGCTGCAAAGCCTGCTTATTTGGGTTCAATTTTGTCAGCTCTTCTGTGGGCCCTGACAGTGTGCTAGGCACAAGGATGTGTAAGGGTAGTAGTAGGCACCTCACCCTGACTCATGCTTAGAACTGAAGACTGCTTTGCTTCTCTTCCTTCATTCAACAAATCCCTTCCTTTCAACTAAAGCTTTCTCAATAAGCCAGATCTTCAGAGGCTCCAGCCAGCTCTCTCTTTCCCATTCTCTGGCTCAGTGGCTATCCTTTCTTCAAGTGCTTCCTGGAAGCCTCCTCCCTCCCCCAAGTGCCAAGGGGCACCGAGTCTGTTTCTCACCTCTGCTCACCAGGTCCCTCCTCTCCAGGCCATACCAGGTTTCTGATCAATCCGAGGCAGGGACTGGGGGCATAGTGGGGCCAGGGTAGGGGCAGGCAGGCACAGCAGTGTGCACTGTCACAGCAAGTGGGCTGGGTCTGGGAATTTCAGTTGGGATTAGAAGCTGGCCTCCAACATGGCCACTGTCTTCCAGCCAAGGGAAGGGAGAAGAAATTCCATCTCTCTGCCTCCTGGCCGAGTTGAAAGCAGATTTTCCTGTGCTGTCTCAGTCATCACTTACATGTGCCCTGCAACCAAGGTGTCCTTCTTCTGCCTCTTCCACCAAGCCATGTCCTTCCTGATGCAGCGTTCTCCTCCTCTAGGATGCTCATTAACTAACTGTGGTTAACTTCGCTTCGGGACTGTGTCCTCTTCAGTTATGTGCATCACTCATACCAGAGATGCTGTGGAGTCATGGTTTAGAATATCGGCTCTGGAGCTGGCAGCCTGGGCTTAAATCTTAGACACCCCATGTCTTGATTGTGTGATTAAGGCAAGCGCCTTAACCTCACCGCATCTCAGTTTTCTCACCATAAAATGAGAACAACAACATTATCTACCCAATGGAGTTTTGTGAAAATGAAATGAGTTGATACATATAAAATGCTGGAAGCAATGCCTGGCATGTGGTACGTGTCCATCAGTGTTTGCTGTTGTTATTATTTCTCTCTTGAGCCTCTGTCCACCTGTAGACCCCATCTCTCCCATCAGGCTGGGAAATTGCCAAGGGCACCTTCATGTATCTCTCATTAGTCCAAGGGCTTCCTGATGACAGGGACTCTCTTCCCTTCTTTGGGGTACCCTAACCCCAGCCCTGAGGTTAGCTCAAGTTAGCCCAGGGTTTTGGATGCACTGAAGAGGGAGCTTGGTCAAGCCAGTCCTGTTACTGGCTGGGCTCACGTGAAAGAACCACAGCAGCTCATGGGCTGGACTTTCAAAGAACTCCTCAGGATTTTTTGTTTGTTTGTTTGTTTGTTTGTGGATCAGGAAAGGGCAGACACTGTCACTCTCTGGCTCTGTCTTTGGCCCAGACTTAGTCCCTGGTCATGAGATTCCCATTTCCATCGTTCTCTAGTTACTTCCTGTGGCCACTTATTCCACCATATTTATTGAGCATCTACTATATTTACAGGACTGCACTAGGTGTGGGAGATAGAGTGGTGAACGAAATATGGTCCCTGCCCCAACAGAGTTTCCAGCCCAATAGGAAGATGTTGGACAAGCAGGGCGGGTTGTTTTTTTGGTTTGTTTGTTTTTTGTTTGTTTGTTTGTTTGTTTCTGAGATGGAGTTTTGCTCTTGTTGCCCAGGCTGGAGTGCAATGGCGAAATCTCGGCTCACTGCA
Organism: Gorilla gorilla gorilla; assembly: GCF_029281585.2. Taxonomy (NCBI): domain Eukaryota; kingdom Metazoa; phylum Chordata; class Mammalia; order Primates; family Hominidae; genus Gorilla; species Gorilla gorilla. The sequence goes on along the minus strand of NC_073224.2, from coordinate 55,165,738 downwards.
ACCTCCGCCTCCTGGGTTCAAGCGATTCTCCTGCCTCAGCCTCCTGAGTAGCTAAGATCACAGGTGCCCACCACCACACCCAGCTAATTTTTGTATTTTTAGATGAGATGGAGTTTCATCATGTTGGCCAGGCTGGTCTCAAACTTCTAACCTCAAGTGATCCTCCTGCCTCGGCCTCCCAAAGTGCTGGGATTACAGACGTGAGCCACCGTGCCTGGCCTGGCAGGGTGGGTTTTAACAAGGGAGAAGCAACGAGAACATTGGTCTAGTCTAGGAGGTTAGGGATATGGTCACTGAGGAAGCGATCTTGTGATGAGAAGTTAAGGACGAAGAGGAGAATCAGTGAAGGGGGTTGAGGAGAGGGAGCGTTCTAGGTCTTCTGCAGGCCCATCTGGCTTCCCAGCCTTCACCCACCTAAGGCACTAAGCATTTCTCAGGATTCACACACATTGGCCTTGGCCAAATACCCCCCTACACTCTCCTTCTACCCCTCCGGCCTCACTCTGAAGAGAGCTAAGCTGTCTTCCTGGGGGCTTCCCGGTCAAGGCTCACTGTGCAAACTACAGACTATCACATAATCTCCTAACATGCCCCTGGGGCCCGCTGGTTAAAGCCTGAGAAGAGGATCTGCAAAGATCCCTTCCCACAGGCTGCAGAGCCCGTGCTCCACCGGGCTGAGGGCCAAGCTGGGAGTCCTCAAGGACCCCTTCCCACAGGCTGCAGAGCCCCTGCTCCACCGGGCTGAGGGCCAAGCTGGGAGGACCTGAGGCACAGGAGCCGGGTTTCCTCCCTCACACTCCTGCGGAAGCTCAGCCCCCATGCTCCACCCTGCTTCCTGTTCCGCGGGGAAGATTTCCTGGTCTGTTTCCTTGCCAGCTGTGTCTCATTTCCTCCTGCTGTGCCCGTGATGTCCTGGCCCAGTGTGACGAGGTGAGGCAGGCCCCTCCCCTGTGAGGTGTGCCATCTCCTGCCCAACTCCATTGCCCCAGATTCCAGAGAGCAGAGTCGGGGAAGTAGGCCCCACCCACCTTGGCCAGGGAGCAAGGGGAGGGAGTTCAGCTGCAGGATGCCTGGGTGTCAAGATGTCGCCAATGCCTCCAATATATACTGAGTGTCTACTACGTGCCAGGCATGATACCAGGCGCCAGGTGGCCAAAGCTAAGTATTCTTCAAGAAGGCAGCTTTGGAGATGAGCCAGGTATACCTGGTGACTGAGCAGCCAACACTATGTACACAGTGCTCTGGCAGCTCAGGGCCACTTACAGAAGGTCAGAGAGGCCTTCCTGGAAGGGATGACGTCTGAGCTGAGCTTGGAGGATGAATAGAAATTAGCTAAGGATAAGCTTGAAACCTCGTGGTGTGTGGGTAAATGATAAACTATTCAGTAAAACTTGAAGATAAAGAATGAGGCAGGGCAGAGAGATGAGTCTGGGAAATAGGGAGGAATCAAGTGGTGGAGGATCTTAGAGGAACCCCAGGAAACCTGATTTTACCCCATAGGAGGGTCGTTATCAGAACCACAATTCGATCAGGTCTTTTTGGCCTCAGGGTGGAAATGGTGTGAGTGGGCCATGCAGCGTGGGGCCGGGAGAACAAAGTGTGTGTCCTGGTGAGGAATCAGAACTGCCTGAGTTAGGGTGATAAGACCAGAGAGCAAGGGCCAAGAAAACTGGCAGGACCACAGGACCAACTGGACGTGCTTCGCCTGGAATAGGAGCAGGGGGTGGAGCTGTGACCTTGGACAATCTCTCACACTCTCCAAACCTCAAGTTCATCATCTGTCAATTGCCTTCCCCCGACTAGAAGGAGCTGAGCTAATGGATGCAGTAAAAGCAGTGGGTGAGGGCAGTCATCATGTTGCCATTTTAAAAAGGCTGTGAAACTCCAAGCTGGTAGGGTCCCGGCCATGAGGAACCTGAGTCTTCAGTTTGGGGACAGAAGTAAGTGGGAGGGGGGTGTTATTGTTTTCTGTGGCTTACCCTGGAGCTGATAGGCTATACAGAGGCCATGACATCCCTCCCCTGCCTCTGGACAGATGATCATTATCAGGTGGGGCATTGGCATCAGGAAGGAGCTGCCTGTCATTCAGAAAACATTTCTGGATCCTCTAGTGGGGACAGGACTTTTGTTGGCCCCACTTAGCATATGAGGAGGCATAAGGCCAGATCTCTGCCTGCTGGCAGTCACCCACCCTGACAGCCTCCCCACTTGGGCTTAGCTGGCCAAGTTGGGACCCCCAGGAGGCAAAACCCTACAAGGAGAACCCTCTGGGACAATGAGGTCACACTCTCTTTGGATCATATGATTCAAGGTTCCCAGCTCCTCCTCATGTCATTTTCTTGTATCCAACCCCAATCTTTATGGCTAGAGGAGGACTTCCTTTTGCAAGGGCCTGTTTTCAGTGGGAACAGAGAACAAAGGCATTATATCTGCAAGGTCCATGAGCCAGCCTCCCTTTGACCTTCACTCTGGAATCAGCCACTCTAGTCCATTAACCTCTCCTTGCACGGCCCCTTCCATCCCTTTTTCCCAGATGCAATTCCGGTTCCCTGTGCGCCTTGTAAGCACAGAGCACAGAATGAATTTGTTAAGGGTTTCATGAGGTCCTGACCCACAGGTGGTACAGAAGAATGGATTCTCTGGCAGTTCAGAGTCTGTGGCAGGCAGCCAGCGAAATCCAGGACTTAGGGCCCACTTCGATGCTCAAGTCATGGGAGCTTCTCTCCATGAATCTTGCGTCTGTCATGAGCCCCTCTTACTAGGAGGGGGAACCATCAGGCAGGCTTCCGAGCGCCTGCTCTGATTCTCTTCAGCGCCACTCACGCAATTGCTATAAAAGAGACCAGGCTCAGGGACAGGGGGAGGGAGGGATGGCGTCTGTGTCATAAACAAGGAGAGATATTTAGTGGTTTTTAAGCACCATAGGCATCTCCAGGGAGAGTTTGAGGGGGAAAAAACAACACTTTATTTGGAAACAATTCTGCTGAGATACAATCTTGTCTCAGCTTCACTTTCTCTGCTATTTATTATGAAGTGCTATGTGCTCAAAAATAGGGGCTGAGTTTTAAAGTCACAGGCCAAGCTCTGGGCTCTGAACCAAGGAGACAGCTTGGGCCCAGTTATCTGCCCTAGAGAGGAAAGGTCTTAAGCAAAGCAGCTCATCTGTGACTCTGGATACCTCATTCTTCCAACTCCTGGGACGTAGGCCCCAGTCATCCCTGAAAACCTTTGTACAGTGAATGACCTCTGTACCAGAGGGGTCCCCAAGGCTGGAGCAGAGAAAAGCCCCAAAGGAGAGACTCTCCAGGTCTCTCCAGGTTGCTGAGCGAGCCTCCTCCCTTGACTTGCTTTCTCTGTGACTTTCTCTTCCTTTTACTCCTGCCCCATGCCCTGTGTGGTGCTATCCTGCTCTGAACCAAAGGTGGACAATAACCCCAATGACTTCTCCTTTTCCCCTGAAGCATGGTGGAGACAGGCTGGAGTTTTCAAAAGGTGGAGGGAAGCTATATGCCATGGAATATCCCAGATTGGATCCTGGAACAGAAAAAGAACATTAGTGGAAGAACTGGTGGACTCCAAATACAGTCTATACTTTAGTTAATAGTAATGTGCCAGTGTTGATTTCTTAGTTTTAGCAAATGTACCATGGTTATGTAAATTCTAAAATTAGGGGAAACTGGGTGAAGCGTAGATGGGAACTCTGTACTATCTTTGCAACTTTTCTGTAAATCTAAAATTACTTCAAAATAAAAACTCAAAAAAATAGGTGAGGGAGTGACAAAAAAAAATGGACCAAGATGAGTCAGAAATTTCAAGCCTGAGGAGGCTTACAACACTAAGGTACCTGATCCCTCAGTCCTAGTAAAAGAGCAAAGGACTCTCCTGAGCCAAAAAGCCCTCAAGATCAAGTTTGTCCTGGGATCACAATCCTCTAGCACTTGAGAGATTCCCTACCTCAAGTCTGGCTCTGGAAGTTTCATTTCCTTAGTTCTAGGAGCCATCTCCTGGGGAGGTTTGCCCTTCCCTGGGTCTCTGCCAAAGCTGTTCAGTAAACCTGCTATTCTCTTTTCCTCTTCCCAAGCTCTTGGATACTCCAGGTTGTCTCCTGCTCTGGCTTCTGGTCAGAGACAGACTTATGGCAGCCATAGCAGTCACCCATCTCATCTAGCTCCAGGGAGCTACTCAGCTGGAGGAGTCTTCAGACTTATTTCAGCTGGGGACCACATAATTTACCTCAGCTCTAACATGGAGAGCTGCTGTTGTCTGCATGTTTGTGTCTCTTCAACAATCATGTTGGAATCCTGGCTGGGTGTAGTGGCTCATGCCTGTAATCCCAGCACTTTGGGAGGCTGAGGCAGGAGGATCACTTGAGTCCAAGAGTTCAAAACCAGCCTGAGCAACATAGTGAGATCCTGACTCTATCACACACACAAAAAATTAGTTGGGCTTGGTGGCATGCACCTGTAGTCCCAGTTACTTGGGAGACTAAGGTGGGAGGATTGCTTGAGCCTGGGAGGTTGAGGCTACAGTGAGCTGTGATCACACCACTGTACTCCAGCCTCGGTGAGGGAGTGAGACCTTGTCTAAAAAAAATATTCTAACCTCCAGGGTGATGGTATTAGACAGTGGGACCTTTAGGGGTGATTTGGTCATGAGGGCAGAGCCTTCTTTGTGAATGGGATTAGGGCCCTTATAAAAGAGACCTTAGAGAGACTCTTCACTCTTTCCAACGTGTGAGGACAGGGCAGGAAGGTGCCATATATGAACCAGAAAGCAGGTGCTCACCAGACACTGCATCTCCTGGCACCTTGAATTTGGGCTTCCACCCTGTGGAATTTTGTGAGAAGTATATTTCTATTGTTAAAAGCCACCCAGTCTGCAAAATTTTGTTAAAGCAGCTAGAACAGACTAAGAGAAGGGCCAATATTTAAAAGAGTTGAACTTGAAGCTAGATAAAGCAGGAGAGTCCCCCAGCCCAGCATCCCTTTCTACTCCCTCATGGCAGCCTCAGTGGTGGTGTCGAGGGGGGGATCCACAGGCCCTTTGGAAACCTCTGAGTTCCAGCCAGCTCAGGTTATCAGCTGCCCCCTCTCTGGAGCACCTCAGGATGGGTTCCGCAGGTATATTTCCCATACCCACCCTTCCACTGACCCACCAGAGAGAATGGTTTCTCAGAAGTCCACCTTTTAAGGGTCTAAAATGAAAAAAAACACCAATCCAATTAGAACATGCCACCAGCATCAGAGGACTTCTTTCTCCACCAAATCACTGTGAAGGCCACCTCCTAAAGTCTTTCCTAAGTCTTTCTTGCTGCTGCAGTTTCAAGCTCTTTTCTTTATGTTTCTTCCCAGTGCAGGAGAAAAAGAATTGGACCCCGCTGGGCCTAAAAAACTCCTTGTTCTTAAAGTTGCAATTTGGTTCTTCTCTAAGTTTTTTTGTTTTTGTTTTTTCTTTTTTGAGATGGAGTCTCGTTCTGTCACCCAGGCAGGAGTACAGTGGCGCGGTCTCGGCTCACTGGAACCTCTGCCTCCCAAGTTCAACAATTCTCGTACCTCACCCTCCTGAGTAGCTGAGATTACAGGTGTGTGCCACCAGGCTGGCTAATTTGTTTTGTATTTTTAGTAGAGACAGGGTTTCACCGTGTTGGCCAGGCTGGTCTCAAACTCCTGACCATCTCAGCCTCCCAAAGTGCTGGGATTACAGGCTTGAGCCACTGCACCTAGACTTAAGTTATGTTTTTGTTTTTTTTTTACCATGAGCTCATCCAGAGTTCTTCAGCCTTGGGCCACAGAGCCAGGCCTTCTGCACCCCTTGAGAGCTGCTCTTGGCTGGGGCATGCTCCGGGGGACAGGGCTGGAAACCAGCTACCCCCCAGCTCCTACTCACACTCCTGCTGACTTTCACCAGTCCCACTCAGCCCCCTCACCCAGCCTCCCCATCCTGACAAGCCTGGCTCAGGCCAAGCAGAAATGGTAGCAGCATTCCTCTGATGCTGTTGGTATTATTGGAAAAGTCGGCTTCAAAACCACAGAGGGATTTAGAGTACTGGGGGCGAGAGCTCGGGAAGGAGTGTAGACAGTGAGACAGCTGAATTAAACAGTGTCGGCGTGAGTCACTGCTCTCCTGCCTGCCGCCCCAGTCCTGGCGTGAACCTAGAAGCTGGTGAGACAGTTATCTTCTCAGCGAGTTAAATTGCTCTCTGAGTACAGAACCAGGGGGACTGGACTGAAAATTACAGCAGGAAAGGTTTAGGCTAGACATCAAAAATAATTCTCTGAACTTCATGGGTCCCAAAAGATTTTACGGTTTCCTGGGAGGCATCCAGTATTTTGCCAAAGCTCCACCTGCCTGCAGTAACTCAAGTCAATCCTGCCACCTTAAGTATCTCTTCTCTGACTTGGTGACTCTCATGTTCTGAAAGGACCTCATATAGTCTCAACATGGAATTGCTGCATCACTGTAAAATTTACAGGAATGGTTGTTGTACGTTTTCATCTGTAACTAGGGTCAGGACACCCTACTGCCCTTTGCTTCTGGTAACAGAAGTCATGACTTTGGCAAAATTAATTTGCCTGAAAATTAGCCTGGAGGATGTCCCTTTGCTTTGTCTTCCACATGCCTGCATTTTCTTTCACTGTCTTCTACATGGTCACGTAGAATTGGGGTGCTTGGAAGGGCATCCAGGTATCGCTGAACCCTTCCCTTCCTTGAAGGTGGAAATTAGCCCCACTCCAGACAGTAGGCCAGGCAGGGAGTTGGGATGGGAGTATTCAGCATTTAGGACATCTACCGGGTCAGTGAGGGAGAGATTGTTATCCCCATTTTACAGATGGGCAACTGAGACTTAGGTTAATCATTTGCCCATGGCTCATAGAGAGTAGGTGCATTACTCTGGATGGAAGCCAGGTCTTTGGGCATCGGGAACAAGGTTCTTTCCATTTCATCGCACAGCCTTTCAATTCTAGTCATAATAATGGTGATTAAGATAAAAACAAATGGTTGGTCACAGAAGGCCAACAAAAATAACCGTGTGATTGAGCACTTCCTGAGCTCCCACTCTGTGCCCGAGCTCATCACTTCATCTCATTTTTCCTTGAAACAACCCTGTAAGATACATGCTGCTATTCTCATTTTGTTTATTTATTTTGAGATAGTGTCTCGCTTTCTCACCAGGCTGGAGTGCAGTGGCACAATCACTGCTCACTGCAGGCCTGACTTCCCAGGCTCAAGGATCCTCTCACCTCAGCCTCCCGAGTAGCTGTGACTAAAGGCATGTGGCACCACGCCTAGCTAATTTTTAATTCTTTTGTAGAGGTGGGGATCTCGTTATGTTGCCCAGGCTGGTCTCGAATTCCTGGACTCAAGTCATCCTCCTGCATTGGCCTCCTAAAGTGCTGGGATTACAGGTGTGAGCCACCGTGCCTGGCTACTATTCCTATTTTATAGATAAGAAAACTGAAGCTCATGGGCCGGGTGTACAGCGGCTCATGCCTGTAATCCTAGCACTTTGGGAGGCCGAGGTGGATAGTAGATCACTTGAAGTCAGGAGTTCGAGACAAGCCTAGCCAACATGGTGAAACCCCATCTCTACTAAAAATACAAAAATTGGCAGGGCATGCTAGCACGCACCTATAATCCCAGCTACTCGGGAGGCTGAGGTGGTAGAATCGCTTGAACCTGGGAGGTGGAGGTTGCAGTGAGCCGAGATCGTGCCATTGCACTCCAGCCTGGGTGAAGAGCAAGACTCTGTCAGAAAAAAAAAAAAAAAGAAGAAAGAAAGAGAAAGGAAAGAAAGAGAAAGAAAGAAAGAGAAAGGAAAGAAAGAGAAAGAAAGAAAGAAAGAAAGAAAGAAAGAGAGAAATAAAGGAAAAGAAAGAAAAGAAAAGAAGGAAAGAAGGAAGGAAGGAAGCCAAAGCTCAAAGAAATTATGCCACTTGACTGGGTCACCCATCGAGGAAGGGGTGGAGTGAAGGTTCAAACCCAAGTTTTTGACACTAAAGCCCACGCTCTTTCCCCTGTACGTAGTATTTTCTTGCAGAATATTTCTGCCCTGATATTTAAGAACTTCTTTTTGTCTAAATCTTTATTCATCCTGCTACAATGTAAACACAGCTATGCAAATATATTAATGGATATTTGTTTTGCTTTGTTGTTTTTACTGAGGGCACCCTAGCACATACACAAACGATGACCCAGCACCAGGGAGGTTGCTTGTTTTCTGGCTTCTGTTTTGTTTTTTTTTTCCTTCCCCCTGGTCCTGTCTTCTGCTTCTCTCCCATGCCTTTGTGTTGCCCCTAGGGTGTTTCTCTACTTTCCACCTTCCCTCTCCATCCTCTCTGCTCCTTTAGACCTTGGCAGCCAATCCTGTACCTCCAGCATCTCGTTGCCTAGCAACCGGCTTCCTACCTGCCCCATTGTGTTAGAATCTCCATGACAACAAGTATTGCCAAAAGAGAGAAAAAAAAGTTAGGTGGTAGCAGGAGGTGATGAGACCCTTTATTTTAGGACATTTGTGCAGTTTTGCCGGCAATAATTTGCTCACTCTCAGGATTCCCCAGAGGGTGTCACAAATGGACTGAACCCAGACCTCATGAGATAACAAGTCACGAGACTGACAGTCTGTCTGTGTGTGGGGATATAAACTCTAGCATAGACGCATTCATGTGAGGGGCAAGAATGAGAGCCACGGGCATTTTTTGTTTAGACAGATGGGACTGGGTCACATGATCCCCTTTCTGTGGGTCAGTTCAGGAAGGCAGCCTGAATGAGGGAGGATTTTTTAATAGTTGCACAAGTAAGGTAAAGGAGAATACTTTCCAATAAGCCATAGGTGTGGGTGCATCTGAATTGGGCCATGCCTGGCCAGCTGCATCTAGGGGAGGGCTAAGGAGACGGGGAATGGGAGATACCATAAACAAGATTTGGAGCAACACAGTCTCCTGCCTAAGCACTGTGGGGGGGTGTGAGCCCCGTGAGATCCCTGCTCTGTCCATCTCCAGGCTGTGGTTGGCCTCAGCAGCCTCTGTATCCCTTCTGCTTTGCCTAGAGGGAGACTGCAGGGAAAAAGAGGGAAAGAGGAAGTGGGAAAGAAGTCCAGACCATGTTAGATTTCCAGGTGCCTGGGCTTGTGTTCACAGCGGGGACCCTGGCTCTTTCATTCACAGCCTCCGAAGGCCTGACATATATTCACCACATGGCTATGGGATCCACCTAGAAAGGGGAAGTCAGGTGATGTCTTAGAAAGGGGAGGCACTGAGAAGAAAGGTGAGACAGCTGGAGCAGGTCAGAGCACTTAGGCACTGCCTTTCTGGACATGTGGCCAGGGATCGACCAGGACCCTTGTGAAGGCAAGGACTTGCACATTGCAAAACCTCTTCTCCTGTGGGCAAAACAGGGGGCTACCTGGTCTGTCTTTATTGTTCAAAGTAGATAGTGCATGGAAGACCTGTCCCCAAGCCAGTATCCGGCACTTATAGCCATTCAACCTACCCACCCAACCATGCTATTTTGCTGGCACTTTCCTCACTACTACTGCCATGTGAACTGTGAGGCTGTCCTAAGGCCACGGGTCATCTTGTCATCCTGTCCATGCACCTGGCCCTTGAACTTCACAGGCAGAAGAGCATCTTTGCGCCTCCAAACTCCAAACAGAAGGACTAGAAAGACTGCAGTCCTGGTATTCCGTATTTCTGTCCTCTTCATGGACAGAAAGTTCTTTGTAACCTCTAACTTAAATCCCTGAAGTAGAGCAGTTCACTTGTTATTATCTGTGTTCGTTGGGGAAGAACAGAACAAGATCTGCTGGCTATGGGGCCACCACACACACATTTTCTCCAGCTTTGCTCCCCTACTTGGCCTGACTGTTCAAGGCCCCCAGCAAAGGCTACACTCCCACTGCTGAGCAAGGCCATTTAGATGTAAGATACTAATTGCTAAAACAGATGTAATGAGTCAAATACCCTTAGACGCTATTGGAGGACAAACAACTTGGTTAATCTTTTTGACAAGCAATCTGCAATGTGTAACCAAGAATCTTTATAAGATTCTCCTCTTGGACCCAGTAATTCTCCTTCAAAGAATTTAGCCTGTGGAAATAATCAGAGTCCCAAGCAAAACTATTTTGGGTGTTTGTCGCACTGTTATACATAATAGTGGAAAGTTGGAAACAACCTCAATGGCTAGTGGTGGTAAAGTGGTCAAATAATTTTTTTCTTTTTTTTTTTTTTTGAGATGGAGTCTCCGTCTGTCACCCAGGCTGGAGTGCAGTGGCAGGATCTCAGCTCACTGCAACCTTCACCTCCCGGGTTTAAGCGATTCTCCTGCCTTAGACTTCCAAGCAGCTGAGACTACAGGTGTCCACCACCACACCCAGCTAATTTTTGTATTTTTGTAGAGATGGGGTTTCACCATGTTGGCCAGGCTGCTCTCTAACTCCTGACCTCAAGTAATCCACCCACCTCGGCCTCCCAAAATGCTGGGATTACAGGTGTGAGCTGCCATGCCAGGCCAAATAATTTTTGTGTAATGCATTCACATAATTGTTTACTATCTACTAACAAGTATGTTTTTAATAATTTTTGAAGACTTTATTATTATTATTTTTGAGATGGAGTCTCGCTGTGTCTCCAAGGCTAGAGTTCAGTGGCACGATCTCGGCTCACTGCAACCTCTGCCTTCCAGGTTCAAGCAATTCTCCCACCTCAGTCTCCCCAGTAGCTGGGATTAGAGGCATGCACTACCATACCCACCTAATTTTTGTAATTTTAGTAGAGACAGGGTTTCACCACGTTGGCCAGTCTGGTCTCGAACTCCTGACTTCAAGTGATCCACCCACCTCGGCCCCCCAAAGTGCTGGGATTATAGATGTGAGTCACTGCACCTGGCCTGAAGACTTTAAAATGAAAAGTAAAAATGCTTAATATATAGTGAAAAGATATAAAATATATAGTATAATGATAACTTTATTGTGTGTGTGTGTGTGTGTGTGTGTGTGTGTGTGTGCATGTGTTATGAACAGTAAAAACCCTGGAAGAACCTAAAACCTACAAATGCTAATAATTGACTTAGTGGGGTGATAACTTGATAGGTGATAGACATTTTCTTTTTTATATGTTTTGAGATTTTCCAAGTTTTTTCAAATGCACATGTTATTTTTATAAGTAATAAGAACTACCCTTTTTAAAGGACTTACCATGTGCTACTGTACTAAACATTCTCCACACATTATTTTTTTTCACCTCTACAGCAATTCAGTGATGTAGGTATTCTCGTTTTTCAGATGAAACAACGAAAGCTTAGAGAGGTTAAGTAACTTTCCCAAAACTGCAATAAGTAGAACCGGATTCTGAACAGAACTCCCCCAAAACTTATACAAAGTGAATACTGTCATTCAGTGTGGCGATGAGAGCTGATAAGTGGTATTGATCCGCACGGCCTGCAAGTTTCTGATCCAAGTCTGCAAATGCCAGTGGACCCCCACCTCAGATGCCCCTCTTGCTGTAGCTCTACTTGCTGGGCAGCCTCGGTCTAACCTCCTGATCAGCCCTTCAAGGCAGAGGTGACCCCGTTCAGAGAAGTTGTGCGGGGACTTACAGGTCAGTGAGGCACCGAGTGCAGGCAGAACGGAGGCAGTTGCTCTCCTGGGTCTGCCCAGCATGACAGGGAAACAGAGGAGGCGCTTTTCCAGCTTTGCTGACAGAAGTCTCCCATAAGCTCACCTGTCAGCCTCTTGGTGTCTGGCAGGATGCTGGGCCTTGGGCAGCTATGCCCTGGAGCCTCACAGCTCATGGGACTTTTTTTCTGAGATTGGGGTCAGCTGGGGGAAGAGGGTTTCTCTCCTGCAGCCTGGCACTGGGACCTTGGGCAGTGGCCAGACCTGGCCTCTCCCTCCGTGCGTGACTACCACACGAATGTGCTGCTGCCGAGATCAGGGAGTCACCCTGGCTTGGCAGCGCTGTGCCGGCAGGAATGGGGGCTCAAGCACAGTTTTAGCTTGGCTCTGAGGGAGGCTGCTAGAGCCAGCAGGACAGGGGAACTCAGCTTTGCTGGAGAACAGAAACACATAAGCACCCGATGGAACAAGAGAGGGCAATGGGACTGGAATGATCTTCAGTGCTGGAATTGCTTGCCCCGCTTTTCAGATGGCAAAGCTAAGGCCTAGGGACTGAGTAACTCGGGAAGATGCTTAGCGCTGGAGTCCTGTCCAGTGTTCTGACTCCTGGGCTGCACGTGACTGCTGGGCCTGCTGCCAGACCCTAGCTCAAGTTTCTGATCCCCCAACCCTACCCCTCACACATTCTGAGCTGTTGGGGAGAAGGAAGAGCTTATTGCTAGTGTAGCCAGCCTGGTGGTGCTGCCTTCACTTGGCAAGAGGTCTGGTCTGCACCTCACAACATAGTCCCACTAACAGGTTTGACTCTAGGTCCAGCCCTCTCTAAATGCCAGGCTCTGCTGTTCCAGGCAGGAAACCAGCCCACACACTGCAAAGTGGCCTGGGCCTCTGGGCTGGAGGGCTTTAGGAACAGTCCGTAATCCCCACGATCTCTCCTGTCCCAGCACCAAGGACCCTTCATCCCTTGCCCCAGACCAGTGGCCCTGGAAGTATGTGGGATTTGTTGAGTGATACTACTTCCATCTGCCTGGCTGGAAAACCCATCCATGCAGAAATACTGGAAGTTTTAAGATGGGGGAGAAAAATAATAATAAAGCAAGTGTGAGAAAGATGGAGCTGACAGGTCTGGTGGGAGACATGGTCATCTGGCTGGCAGCTTGGGGGTCTTCACAGGCTCAAGTTTCTGTGTCTGCACTGAGCTCTCCCAGCCCCAAGGTTCCGCTTACCTCTGCTCCTCCCCATTCAGCAGCTCCGGTGTCCGTCAGGAATCTAAGCTATTGTTAGGGAAGCCAGACTTCTAGTAACTCTGGCCTGGAGGAAAGTGTGTATATAGAGAGAGAGAGAGGGAGGAGGGAGAGAGGGAAACCTGGATGGAACAGGGATTGTCTTCAGGGCACTTCCCCAATGACCTAGATATTTATACCCTTGTGGCTTAGAACTCTAAGCTCTGATCTGCATTGCAGGGGAGCATGCCAATTGTTGGGGTGTTTGGAACTGAGGCCTATGTAGCAGAAGGTATCCTGGAACAGAAGAAGGAGCAGAGAGAAGAGAGAAGGGAGGGCACCTTCTCTGCTCTACTCAGGGTGAAGGAAGCTGTGTGCCGGCTGCACCTGCTTCCCATGCCAGCTCAACTTCCTGGGAAGTATTTATAACTGAGGCCTCCAGCCCCCTGTGATTTGTGGGACAGTTTTAAACCATTGATTTTCATTAGCACTAAATCATTTCTCTTGGCTAATTGAAAAGGAACTGGGGATACTGAAAGTGGAGTCATTCACATGGACCAAATCAGCGAAAGACGTCAATATGCTGAAACAGCACAAGTCTTCAGTTGGACAGCTCTGAGTTCCCTCCCTGAAGCTCAAAATTCACTTCTCTCTCAGAGGTCAGAGGTTGTGAGAAACAAGCCCCTAGAATGGAGAACCAGGAAGTGAACTTGGATTCTTAGCAGGAGAGATGGAGGTTAGACAGTTGGAAGAACTTCCAGCCTAGGGTGATAGGATGAGAGATTCTGAGGGAGGTGTTGGAGGAATGCAGTGAACATCTCCTCTGCAGAGGTGTGTTTGAGATCTCCATGTCCTGCCTCTGTCCGCAGGCACAGGTGCAGGACGCCCTGTCTGGGGAAGAGCATTTGTCCTTCTCTAGACACAGGCTGGGGTGGTGGAGTTGCTCTGGGAATGCCAAGTCTGGGCAGTATGGTGTTCAGAAGCCTCTCCTGGGGAATGGCTGGGCTAGGCTTGGAGTAAGAGGTGAGATCTTTGCTATTGCTTGATCATTTAACTATAAATAACAGGAAACTTAACAATCTGATCTTACCTGAAAGTAACACAGCCAGCCCCATCTTTTGTCTGTAAGAACACATTGCCATCTGGCCAGAAAGGAGGCCATGCCACAGTCTAAGGATGAGGACACTTCTGGAGGTGTTGGCAGAGCCCTGGGCCCTGGGGGTGGCGAAGGGGAGGGGAATGATAAGTCCCACAGCTTGTGGACAATCCTAATCCCCATTCAGAGCCAGGAGCCAGCCAGGCTGGCGCTGGGGATACTGAGCCCCACCCCCTCCGCTAACAAGTCCCAGCCAGTAGACCTCAGCTTCCCCTGCTTCCTGCCAAGGCTCTGCCCACTCTGCCCATGCCCACTCTGATGGGCAACCACCACTGGCTGCCCATCCTTGTCTTTCTCTTGACACAGACTGGGGTGATTGCATTCTCTGCCAAGGACCAGGCCCAGCTGAATGGCCCCCAGCTGGTTTGCTGAAGCCTGAAGCCAGGGTCTACAGGCAAGAGCTTGGGGAAGGAGGATGGGCTCAAATCCTTTTACTATGGCCTCCCCACCACGACATCTCGGCTCTTCCTCCATTTCTGTCCTGAGAGGTTGGCAGAGATTAGAGGCTGGACAAGAAGGATAAACATTTAGTAAATGACTATTGCAGTCCTGTCCCCAGCCCTGGGACCTCCTCGCAATGCCCAGTCTGGAAACACTGGGGCCTTATGTGGAGAGGCGGCCCTGTGGTGTGGGGGAAGAGAACTGGAGTGGGGGAGTCACCCCAGGCTCTCCTGTTGCTCAGTGGTGTGACTTGGGACAAGTTACTTCCTCTCAAGCATAGGAATATTGTGATTTGCCTTTATACCCTCACCCTTAGCTCCATGTGTGAGCTGAACAAGGTCTGTAACCCACAAATATTGGAAGTTGTGTGCCCAAGGTAGGGGTGTTGGGGCTCATTTTTCCAGGGAAGTCTGTGAGCACACTGCTGGAGGCCTGGAGCCTCTGAGATGAGCGAGGATGGGAGGACACAGAGCACCTCCTCACCCTGGGCTGGGTGAGAAATGGGCCAAAGGTGAGGGACAGCAAGGGACAGGGAGGATAGGTGGGAAAGGAAGCTGGAGATGTGTGTGTTTGTGTGTTTAAGAATAAGCGTGAGTGTGAGTTGCATGTATGATGTGTGTGGTGCGAGTGTGTATGTTTGTGTCAGTGTGCGAGCACGTACCTGTGTGTCTCTGTGTGAATGTGTATATCTGTGTGTATCAGTGTGTATATGTATTTGTAGGTTGTGTGTGCATATGTCTATTTCTGTGTGTCAGAATGTGTGTGTGTGTGAGTGTGTGTGTCTTAGTCCATTCAGGTTGCTATAACAAAATACTTTAGACTGGGCAATTTGTAAACAACAGGCCAGGCGTGGTGGCTCATGCCTATAATCCCAGCACTTTGGGAGGCTGAGGCAGGAGGATTGCTTGAGCCCAGATGGAGACCGGCCTGGTCAATATAGTGAGAACCTCGTCTCTACAAAAAATTAAAAAACGAAATTATCAGGCATGGTGGCATGTGCCTGTGATGCCAGCTACTCGGCAGGCTGAAGTGGGAGGATTGCTTGAGCCCAGGAGGCTGAGGATGCAGTGAGCAGTGATAATGCCACTGCACTCAGCCTGGGTGACAGAGCTGCGACTCTGTCTCTAAAAATATAAGAATTAAAATGAAACATCAGAAATTTATTGCTCACAGTTCTGGAGGATGGAAGTCTAAGATCAAGGTGCCAGCAGATTTGGTGTCTGGTGAAGGCCTGTTCCCCATAGATGGTGACATCTGTGTGTCCTCACGTGGTGGAAGAAAGGGGCAAACAGGTTCCTTCAAGTCTCTTTTATGAAGGGACTTAACCCATTCACAAAGGTGGAGCCCTCATGACCTAATCTCCTCCCAAAGGCCCACCTCTTAATACTATTGCATTGGAGAAGTTGTCAACATAGAAATTTTGGGGAGGACACAAGCACTCGGAGCATGGCAGTGTGTATCTTGTGTCTTGATGTGTGAGTGTGCTTGTATGGGAGGGTGTGAGTGAGTGTGTGTATGTCTGTGTGTGTGTGTCACTATGTGTGTATGGTGTTGGTCTGAGGGGTGCAGCAGTATGAGTCATATCTTCAGAGTGGCACCAAGGTACACACTTCTCTCTTGCCTGAGGTGAAGCCCAAGTTGAGATTTGGCCCTGGGAGGAACTAACCAGGATTTCCAGGGCAGAGGGAGGGTACGTGTCAGATGTTGTAAGAAAGCTTGGAAAGAGGCCTGTGTGGGGTCCAGGGATTCTGTCCGTGGCCTCTGGACTCATGCAGGTCATTCTGTCCATTTCCTGTCTCTGAACAGGTTGCATCTAAGTCATCTTCATGTACTCAGGAGTGCCTCAGTTCAGAAGGACCTCCATGAAAAGAGATCTCCCCATCTTTCTTACTAACCCATGCCACAGTCTTAAATGTATTTATTTTGGAAACTTGGCCTGCTGTGTAATTTGGTTACCCTCTCCCCGCCTCCCCCTGCCACCAACCCCATATAAATGGACTGTCCTATTTGTACTCGAATAAGAAAACATAAATTTACGTTAAAGGTGAAACATTCTGGTGACAATGTTTGTGCTATTCTGACTGAAGTGGCTGACAAAAGGTACTAATTGGAAATTTGGGGCAGAACAGAGAAGGGAGATACAAACTGTGCTAATGACTTGACTTAATGATAACTAGCTAGTATTCAGTGTTTATTATGGACCAGGAACTGTCTTCCATGATTTTCCTCTCGTAATTCACTTAGTCTTGGCTAGGTGTGGTGGCTCATGCCTGTAATCCCAGCACTTTGGGAGGCTGAGGCAGGCGGATTACCTGAGGTCAGGAGTTCGAGACCAGCCTGGCCAACATGGAGAAACCCCATCTCTAATAAAAATACAAAATTAGCCGGGCATGGTGGCACATGCCTGTAATCCTGGCTACATGGGAGGCTGAGGCAGGAGGCTCGCTTGAACCTGGGAGGCAGAGGTTGCAGTGAGCCAAGATCGTGCCACTGCACTCCAGCCTGGGTGACAGCGCAAGGCTCAATAATAATAATAATAAATAATTCACTTAGTCTTTATAGCAACACTTTAAGGTAGATATTGTTATCATCCCCATTTCAAAGATGAGGAAATAGGCCAAGGAGGTTAAGTAATTTGCTTAGGACCACAAAGCAGGAAGCAGCAATACCCAGATTTGTACAGGGGGCTGAGGGGACTGGGTCGGGGGTGGGAAGATGGGGCTGGGGGCGAGTGGGGAGAGGGGGTGGTTCTGGCTCCAGGACCTCTGTTTTTAGCCAACACTCTGTGCTGTGCAGTGTCCGTATCTCAGTGCTTGAGTTCAGAGATACTCCAGCCCTTTACTGTAAATATTTTCCTTGTCCTCTTTCTTTCTTTTTTTGCCATATCCAACCCCTAGATGCTCTGGTTAAAATGTTCTGACCTTTTCGAAATGGGTATATTCAGTGCATTCCCAAACGCAATCGCGGCCCCTTTAACAGGGCCACTGCAGGAGGAGCTGTCCTATCAGCACCACGGCCGCCGCCCAGTGTGCCCCCAACCCCGGCAGCTGCTGCGGGCGCCTCAAGGGCAGGAAGGGCGGTGGAGAGCGGGGCCGGGAACTTGGGACTGGCCAGTTCTCCAGACCGGGGAGAGAGGGACCGCCGCCGAATACTGGTGCTCGCCTTCCTTTCCCCTCGCCCCGCCCCTGGGAGATCAGAGGGTGCTTAGGCTCTCACCACCCTCTGAGTCAGAGTGAAATATTTATAGGCCCAAAACACTTCCTTGCTCTGGGGTTTGCAGAGCTTTAATGGCCAGGTAGCCTCCATTTGTCCTGATGGGGCGGGGCCTGGCGCTGGAATGAGGCTGAAAGGCTGGAAGATTGGGGTGGAAAGGAGTCAGGGCTGAGGCCTGGATTTAGGCTGTGGAGTAAGAAGCACAATGTCTGGAGCTAGACTGTTTGGATCTAATCTTGACTCTGCCATTTACTAGCTGTGTGATGGTGAGAAAGTTCCTTAGCCTCTCTGTGCTTCAGCGTCCTTGCCTCTGAAGTGGGAATGATAATAATAGCACCAACTTATAGAACAATTACAAGTTAATATAGGCAAAGCACTTAGAACAGTGTCTGACAGGCAGTCAGCAAATGCAACTAAAAAGTGTTTGATTTAAAAATAAAGTACCAGGGTGAGACTTAGACAGCAGACAGCTGTGGGATGTAGACTGGAAAGGGAGGAGAGAGAAAAGTGTGTTGGATGTGGCTGATACATCATGTTCAGGGGCAGGGACTGTTCCACTTTGCCTGGGAAGCCACCAGCCTCTCAACTCACCTGCCATCCACCAGACTGTCCCATTCTGTGTCTGAATTTGGCAACTTCCCTTTGGGAGGAGGGAGGAGGTATGGCTGTTCTCCTTAACATAATTTCTGCCATTTCTTTCTTTCTTTTTTTTTTTTTTTTTTGTTTGAGATGGAGTCTCACTCTGTCACCCAGGCTGGAGTGCAGTAGCGTGATCTCAGCTCACTGCAACCTCTGCCACCTGGGTTTAGGCGATTCTCCTGCTTCAGCCTCCCGAATAGCTGGGATTTCAGGCACCTACCACCGCACCTGGCTAATTTTTGTAATTTTAATAGAGATGGGGTTTCACCATCTTGGCTAGGCTGGTTTTGAACTCCTGACCTCATGATCCACCCACCTTGGCCTCCCAAAATGCTGGGATTACAGGCATGAGCCACCATTCTTGGCCAATTTCTGCCATTTCTTGAGCACTTCCTATGTGCCAGTCACCATGCTAGGTGCCTTATCTTTACTCTTTCATTGCTTCTTTATAAAACCCCATGACTACTTATTGCAGATGCGGACTCTGGGCTCAGAAAACTTAACTTTTCTAAAGCCACATAGCAGGAAGTAGCAGAGCTAGGATTTGAACCCAGATCTTCCAGATTCAAAAGCCTTTACTCTTTCCATGACACATTTTTCAAGCTGACTAGTTTCCTGCCCTTTCCACTGTGGGCATTTGGGTGTTATTGTGTGAAGCGTGGACAGTGTTGTTCCTGTTGATGCTTCAGGTTTCTGATCCAGACCTGGCAGGTGTTCTTATCCTCTTCTGCTCTGCTGGAAGCTCAGGAGAATGAGGCAGCTCAGCCTCTATCCCTGGGTACGTGGGATGGAGGGACACTTGAAAAAGAAGTTATTTTTTTTTTGTCTCTGTGATCATAATAACAGAAATACTTGTTGGGTCCTTACTACGTGCCAGACACTGTTCTAAGCACTTTCTGTTCATTAACGAACTTACTCTTCACAGCAATCCTATGAGTAGATCCTGTCTCAATCTCATTTTGCAGAGGAGAGAACTCAGAGGTTCCTCAATTTGCCTTAGGTCACACCACAAGCAAATGACAGAGCCACGCTTTGGACCCAGGCATTCTGGCTCCAGAGTTTATTCTTTAACCACTGTACCACAGAATCTCTTTAAAGAGCAGGAGTCTGTATTGGGGCACTGATGGATAGACCCAGGGGCATGAGGAGTTCTACCATCAAATCCACTACTTCCCAGACCTCAAACCACCAACTACCAACCTGAGTGCTCTTCCTAAAAGCCTCCCCAGATCCTGCCTCACTGACAGATCATGACAACTAAATCCCCATGGTACTCTGTTTTGTCTCTCTCTCTCTTTTTTTTTCTTGAGATGAAGTTTCACTGTTGTTGCCCAGGCTGGAGTGCAATAGCGTAATCTCGGCTCACTGCAACCTCCGCCTCTCAGGTTCAAGCGATTCTCCTGCCTCAGCCTCCTGGGTAGCTGGGATTACAGGCATGCGCCACCAGGCCCAGCTAATTTTGTATTTTCAGTAGAGATGGGGTTTCTCCATGTTGGTCAGGCTGGTCTCGAACTCCTGACCTCAGATGATCCACCTGCCTCGGCCTCCCAAAGTGCTGGGATTACAGGCATAAGCCACCATGCCCGGCCTGTTTTGTCTCTCTTGATGCATGCACTGTCTGCACATGTTACTTGTCACGAGTGTGCATGTGTTTCTTCCCCACCAGATTGCTAGCTCCTAGAGAGCAGAACCTGGGTCTCAGCCATCGCAATTGCCACAGCACCTGGTACATGGAAGGTGCCCAGCCAAGGTGTGTGGTTGTTGAACAAAGGGATCCTGCCATGAATCCCTTTGTGAGTGCAATGTTCTTTTGTAACAGGGAGTACTAACTCCCTAGTGTAATTTATTGAGGACTGGGATCCCCAGGATGAGGGAACTAAAGAGCACTGAGGCCCTCCTCTTATTCACTGAGGTTAAGTGAAATTTCAGATCAGGGTACTTAGAAGGAGAAAGAACAAAGAGAGCATGTTTGGAGGTGGAGGATCTGATAAGATTCCCCAATCTCTCTCTCTCTCTCTCTCTCTCTCTCTCTGTCACACACACACACACATAAACACACACACGCACTCCCATAAGAAAGAAACACTCTCCTTGCTTGCACCTCCAGCTCTACCCCTGAACTTCTGCCCTTGAGACTCCCCAGACACATTGCAAAGTTATCACAAAGGATGATTGACACTGACAGGCAAGCTCTTTGGCTTGAACAGACCCTTGTTTAAGACACATAAGCTGGGCACGGGAGCTCATGCCTGTAATCCCAGCATTCTGGGAGGCCAAAGAGGCAGGAGGATTGCTTGAGCTCAGGAGTTTGAGACCAGCCAGGGAAACATAGCAAGACCTCATTTCTACTAAAAATAAAAATAAACAAATTAGCCCAGTGTGGTGGTGTGTGTCCTTATAGTTTCAGCTACTCAAGAGGCTGAGGTGGGAGGATCACTTAAGCCTGGGAGATTAAGTCTGCAGTGAGCTATTATTGCACCACTGCTCTCCAGCCTGGGCCCTGTCTCAAGAACAAATAAAGTGAAAGAGACATAGATTGTCCTGCTTCTCAGACACACTTTTGTCTTAACACTGAGATCCAGGAGATGAGGGCCATTGTAGCTAACATTATGCATCCCAAGACAGCAAACATTTTCCTGACATTATTTTATTCAATCTGCTCAGACGGAACATGAGGCAGTAGAGAGTGAGATGGGGCAGAAAAAGTTCCCCTCATTTCAGCGGAAGGGAAACAGAGCCTCAGAGCAAGCATGATGTCTCCCAAATCATTTGGTCCATTAAGAATGTAAACTGGGTGCTGTAGTCAGCAGGCATGTCTAGGCCGCAGGAGAGATGACCTGTGCAGAGGCCTTACCTTTCAGCTTTGGAGGCATCATCCTCCATGGGCCTCAGCCCAAATCCTACTTCCCATGTGTATTCTCTCCCCTTTCTTCCCCAGCCACCCCACCCCTGCTGCCAGAGGCCTGAAATTCCAGTCTTCCTCCTCAATCCCCACCCCAACCCAGGTGTGCCACTTGCCACCAACTAGGCATATTAAACCTGCAGCTGGGCTGGATGAGGCCTATCTTTTCCCCCTCCCATGCATGTTGCCTACAGTGTCACATGGGCAATGCCCCGTACCACGCTGACCTACAGTACCACCGAAGGCAAACAGCGTATAAGGTGGTTGGGGAAAACTAGCTAGATCTCCAGCATGTTGGGAGAATAAGAGAAGGAAAAGAGCCCTCCCCAAGAGCTGCCTATGACTGATCTTCTCTTCTGGTTTCCACCCTGTAAATTGGATCCCCACTCCCCACCCCCAACTCTATCTCTGGAAGGCCCCATGCTCCAATCAGAGCAAGGTCAGAGTTGATCATGGAGGTTGGGGGTGTGTAGGCAGAGCCCGGATATGCTCTCGGTGGGTGTGGCCAAGGGGATCCACCCTTGAGCCTCAGAGTCCTGTCCATCTGCATTTGAGTCACATCACTCTGCCACTTTTTAGCTGTGTGTGTCCTGGGGCAGCTCACTTAACCTTCTTCACCTCATTTTCTTTACCTGTGAAAGGGGTACTAAAACTTACTTTGTAAGGTTGTTGTTAAGAACTAGAAACAATGTCTCAATACAAGGGACTGTTACTCTGTCTAGGGCAGAAGCATCTGCCAGGTGTCCTTAAAGATGCTGAATACCTGTGGGTTCTCACTCCGAAGGCAAACCAGGAAAACTTCATGACCCCTTTCCCACCCAGGCTAAAATAACTCACTGTTTGGGGAGCCCTCCTCCACCACCCAAAGATGGTCCGATCCTCCCAGGCTCCCACCTGGGGGCAATCCTGTGTGCATCCTCCTCCCAGTCTAGATGAGGGCTATCAAGTTGCAGAAGGAGGAGAGAGCAGGGCCCCGACTGCAGTGGAGAGGGAGGGGTAGGGTTCTTGTGACCTACCATGGGAATGTTTTAAATCCTCCTCCCATCGAGCTTTTGAAAAAATTATGATCCAGGAAAAACAGCAACTGCGTCTGCTCCATTAGCAAGTGAGGGAGACGCAGCCTCCTCAGCCTTAGGGCTCTTTTAGCTGGAAATTCAGCCAGCCCTAGCCATAGGGGCTGGGGGAAGTCTGAGTCAAGGGGCTGGGAGCCCAGGGATGCATGGAGGACAATGTAGGTGAGTTGGGCTCTTGGTTGGGGGTGGTTATTGGGCAACACCACCTGAGTTGGGGAGGGACGCCCAGGAGAGATGAAGGTAGAGTCAAGATTTAGTTCTGGATTATCTCACCAATGTAGCTCCCAGAAGGGATGGTCTAGGGTGGATAATTGGCTTTGGTCCCCACAGTGGGATTTGGTGGGGATTGTAGCAGAGGGCAGAAGCACAAGGGCCATGTGGCACATTGTCAGTGCAGGGAATCGAACCTGGGAATGCTGATATCTCAGGGGTGTGGCTGCAATGGGTCAGTGGCCTAAGGCCCTTCTGATGGGTAGCAAGCTGGTTAGCTATACAGTCAGCGTACAGCCTATCTCGGTGTTATAGGCCAAGGTCGGCAGCTTGGGGCCCACATGAGTCTCTGAGCAGGTCCACGCTTTACCTCCGGTCCTGCTTGGCATTGTCACAGATGCACATGACTGACCAGTAGAGGGGTGGCTAGATAGAAGGAGGGTAACAAAGTCAATCCACTCTCATCTCTACTGGGAAATAATTCTGACTACTGGCCTGAAGCCAGGATTAAGCATGGTGCTCTCTTCTGATCTTAAAGAGTACTTGCTTCTCCATCTAACTGCAGTTCCTAGATTTTGTCCTATCCTCATTTTGCAGACTGGACATGGAGAGGTTGAATAATTTACCCAGATTCTCACAGCTGCAGGTAGTACCTGCTTACACTTTCCGAGTTTCCTTTATGAAAGTCTTTTTCTGTCCCTTCTGTGGGGTTGTCCTTGGCATGCTGGGGCTGGGAGCTGGATAGGGTACCCTTCATGGGAGACTGTGGGCAAGTAGAGGATGACTCACAGGGCCTCCCAGTCTGTGTCCTGGTGGGTGGGCAGGGAATGGCATGAGCTAGATGAGGAAGAGGCAGGAGGCAGGCAAGCCCTGGGTGTGGCCCTCCAGGCCTAGGCCATGGGCAGCCACTGGAGAAGCAGAGGCGAGCTGGTGATAATTCCCTGGGCACACATGGCTTTGCTGCCCTTCTTCTGCTGGGTAGGATGGGGGTTGCTTTAGCTAATCAAATAATGGTATCAAGTCATTAAAGTACAAATTAGAGAAAAGGATGAGGGGGTCATAGCAATTCCCTTGTAGAATAATTTCTTGTGGAAATTATTTCATTTATTGCAGAGCAATCCAATAAGCCCTGGCTCTCATGGTCACTTCAGACTGGAGTTTTAGAAATCCATTAATGCTTAAGGGTCTACATTGACTTCTTATAGCTTAGGCTGTAACTGGTCCCAGATCACAGAGTCAAAGGTCAGGGAAAGGTCAGCAACAGCCATAAACAATTCCTGTGGTTGCTTACAGCTTTCTCCACAATATGGAAGGGGGGATCCTAGGGATCTCAAGAGAACCGGCCATGCTTTGGTGGTCTTTTCTGTCCATAATGTCCTTTGTCTTCATCTTCATCCAATGCCAATTCACCCTTTGAGAATCAAACTGAGTATTTTCATTGTACATAAATCTTTGCTCCCATCTGTAATCATTTTCCTAGCATACATTTTTAGATTTGGCATTGTTCCCACAGCAGTGTATGGGGGACATATACTCTTTTTTTTTTTTTTTTTTTTTTTTTGAGACAGAGTCTCTCTCTCTCGTTCAGGCTGGAGTGCAGTGGCACAATCTCGGTGCACTGCAATCTCTGCCTCCCAGGTTCGAGCAATTCTCCTGCCTCAGCTTTTTGAGTAGCTGGGACTACAGGCATGTGCCACCACGCCCAGCTATTTAGTGTGTGCGTGTGTAATTTTAGCAGAGATGAGGTTTTGCCATGTTGGTCAGGCTGGTCTCAAACTCCTGACCTCAGTTGATCCGCCTGCCTCAGTCTTCCAAAGTGCTGGGATTACAGGTGTGAGCCACCGCACCCAGCCTCATGGCCATATACTCTTACCAACACTGGATATTGTAATTTTCTGCGATATAGTACATTTGATAGCAACAAATGATAACTTATTTAATTTGCATCTCTTCAATTTCTAATAAAGTCTTTGGTTTTTGTTTTGTTTTGGCCAGTTGTATTTATTCTTTTGCAGTTTTCTTGTTCACAGGGTCTCACTCTGTCACCTAGGCTAGAGTACAGTGGCATGAGCTCAGCTCACTGCAACTTCCACCTCCCAGGCTCAAGCGATCCTCCTGCCTCAGCCTCCCAAGTAGTGGGACTACAGGCACACACTACCATGCCCGGCTAATTTTGTTTTTGTTTTTTTTTTATGTTTTGTAGAGATAAGGTTTCACCATGTTGCCCAGGCTGGTGTCAAACTCCTGGACTCAAGGGATCCTCCCCCCTCGGCCTCCCAAAGTGCTAGGATTACTGGTGTGAGCCACTGTGCCCCGCCTGCCCTTTATTCTACGGGATGTTTGCTTTCAAATATTGATTTGGTAGAGCTCCCTATATGTAAAGGTGTTAATTCCTTGTTTTTCATACTCGTTGCAAGTTTTCTTTTTTTTCTTTTTTCTTTTTTTTTTTTTTTGAGACAGTTTTGCTCTTGTCACCCAGGCTGGAGTGCAGTGGTGCAATCTCAGCTCACTGCAACCTCCACCTCCCAGGTTCAAGCGATTCTCCTGCTTCAGCCTCCCAAGTAGCTGGGATTACAGGCGTGCCACCACGCCTGGCTAATTTTTGTATTTTTAGTAGAGACGGGGTTTAATCATGTTGGCCAGGCTGGTCTCAGTCTCCTGACTTCAGGTGATCCACCCGTCTCAGCCTCCCAAAGTGCAGGGATTACAGGCATGAGCCACTGCGCCCAGTCTGTTGCAAGTATTTTTATAGTTTATTGATGTGTCAAACCTTTTGAAAAGGTTTTTTGCCCATATAAAGATTTTAATTTTTATGCATTCACATCTATCAGTGTTTTAGTTTATGATTTCTGCCTTTGATGTGGTACTTAGAAAGGCCTCTCCCACAACAAAATTATGGAAACGTTCATGCATTTCTGAACATTTTTTATGGCTTCATGTTTTAACCTTTAACTCTTTACTCTATCTGGAATTGATTGTATGTATCTTTGTAAACTGCTTTAAATTCCCTTTGAAATGGAAGTGATTAATTCATTAATTAACATGGCAAGGAGGGGAAGCTGGTGAAGGGGGAAGGGTTGAAGATACAAGAGAGAAGGGGATAATTAATGAGTCAAGGTCTGGAAGAGAAGAGATCAAGTGCTGTTGACAGGGCCTGCACAAGGAACTGCCTTGAACCAAAGGTGGGACACTGAGTCTCTTTTAGACGAGGGTGGCAGGAGGTGGCAGAGGTCAGTTTTGTCGGGGGGGGAGGTGGGTAGGGAGTGGGCTAGAGAGGAAGACTGTGAGCCAAGTGACAAATGCCCAGTGACTGTGGGGGTGGGGACAGTAGGGAGGGCCCAGGGAATGGCAGGAGCCTCAAGGGGCAGCATTTGCCAATTTACAAGTTTATGATCTGGGGGGACTGTGATTGGCCCTCCCACCCTTGGGCCCCAACAGCATGTAGAAGAAGGTTGCACTGCACTGGAGAGTGTCCTATGAAGAGAGCCAGGGGTCAGCTGCAGTGATGAGAGGAAGGAACATGCAGGGCAGAGGCCGAGAGCATGAGGAAACTTGTTTAGTGTGGAGGACATTCTAGACTCGGGGTACTAGGAAAGGCCTGAGGGGGAGGAGCTGTGAGAAGGAGAGTCTGTCCCCAATCAGTGAACAGGAACAGAGTCAAAGAAAGTTAAATGAAGCCCATTTGTACAGCACATTGCAATTCACAAAGCACTTTCCCATATGTGCTTGCAGATGAGCCTCATAACAGCTTTTCAGAGCAGAGAGGGAAAGGGATTTGCCCAGAGTCCAGCGGGTAGCCAGTGACCCAGTCACAATGCGAACCAGGAGTGCCAGTGCCCAGCCTGGGTGCTCGAGCCTCCCCACAGACCCCAACATCCTCTTTCTACACTCAAGGATGGAAGCTTGTGGGGATGTGCCTGACGGTCTTTTTTTGCCCTCTCTCCCTGCAGGACAGTAGCCCACACTTCCAGCCTTGCAGACCATGAATGGGATGGCCAATGTGAATCCCGCCAGCCGCCCTCACTACGCCTCCTCCATCCCGGTGCCTCGTGCCTCTTCCCAGACCAGGATTCCTACACCGGGTGCTTCTCCCCAGCTGCGGCCACGCCAGGCCGGCCTGGCCCTGAGCCCGCAGAGAGCAGCCTCCCCCAGACTGGGAAAGGCTGTAGGTCCTTCTAGAAACTCCTCTCCTAGGGCCTTCCGGGGGAGAGGCTCTCCCAAGTTTGCTGGGGCGGTGAGGGAGTCAGCTGAGGATGGGGAAGGCCCCTTCAGCTCCCCATGGAATAGTCCCAGGACAACCCCGAAAGCAGCCCTCTCCAGCCGGGCTGGATCCGGAAGAATTGGCGAGAGACAAGGCACCCAGGGAAAGAAGAAAAAAGCCCAGGAAGGGACTCCAGTCTGCCAGACCCGGGGCAGAAGCCCTTCTCGGACGAGCTTTCACGGAGAAACTCAAATACCAGGGGCTCCGGAAGGTCGGAAGCCTCCAAGCTGCCCAGGAAAAGACCAAAGAGATATAAACTACAAAAGTTCTGGGACCCCCAGGTCTTTGGAGCCTGATGAGGGGGCAGCTTCGTGGGCTTCCTCTCCAGTCTGCAGCCCAGTGCAGGGCAAGCGCCCCTCTCCCTCTCCCGGGGCCATTAGCTTCTCCTCAGTCCATCAGCAGAGTCAGCCAGTCACAGCCACGGTGGCCCCCTTCCAGTACAGGTGAGCTGGGGAGCAGGCAGGGAGGGAAGGGGGCAGAGCCATGCTGGGACCAAGGGGCAAGCTGGAAGAGGACAGGGACCCTGATGATCAGTGGCTGGTAAAGACCAGAGGGCCCCAGGCGATACAAAAAGAAGTTAGGTAGGTGGAGGCCTACAGAGTTGGGGGCTTGGAGAGCTGAGATGGGATTGGGACCATAAAAGGGGACGCTGACTGAAGCTCTGATCTTTCTCGACTGTGGGGAATCCACAACAAAAAGAGTCTCATAAGGAGGGTACCCCTAAAATGTCCATTTTTGCTCTCTGGAACAATATAAAGATTGGGATGTCGTGGAAGCTTAAGCAGCTAGATACATAGGCAGTGTCAGTCTCACCCAATTCATTGTGGGACATTTGCCAACATTGTGAATTAGGCCAACTCTATTGGCTTGGGCACTGCACCTTTACTTAGTAAGTAAAATCTACACTGCTTGTTGCACTCATAATACCTTGTACCTGTCTGTCTGTCTCTCACTCGTTTGCTCACTCCATTTGCTATAGCGCCTTGTGCATATCTGCTTATGTGCCTGGCATATCAGGAATTAGTAACGCTTCTTAGACAGACAGGTGTTGCCATCCTTGTTGGTGGAGGTGGCCAGTCTAGTATTCACAACAAGATGGCCAACAAGCTAGTACCTCCAGCTTTTTTCAGACACTGCAAGTTGATTGCATAGAAAAACAAACGCTTAGTCAACTACGCTTTTTTTTTTTTTTTTTTTTTTTTTTTTTTTTTGAGATGTAGTCTCACTCTATCGCCCAGGCTGGAGTACAGTGGTGCGATCTCGGCTCACTGCAACCTCCGCCTCCCAGGTTCACGCCATTCTCCTGCCTCAGCCTCCCGAGTAGCTGGGACTACAGGCGCCCACCACCACACCTGGCTAATTTTTTTTTGTATTTTTAGTAGAGACAGGGTTTCACTGTGTTAGCCAGGATGGTCTCAATCTCCTGACCTCGTGATCTGCCCGCCTCAGCCTCCCAAAGTGCTGGGATTACAGGCGTGAGCCACCGCACCCAGCAAACTATGCTTTTTTTTTTTAAATAAAAATATAATTATACTAAAAAGAATTCAGTAAGTACACTAAATTTTAATTACTAATTATTATGTAGTTTAGAAATGCCCAAATGCAAATTAAGTATCTTCCTGACTAAACTAACTTCCTATATTTTTTCCCCTATGCTAATGGAAGGAGAAACTCTCACTTATATTTTGGGCATAGAAAAGCTTGTACATCATCCGTTACACACCAGGGACCTCTGAGGCATCAGAGCGGCTGGAGGTGGGGGTAGGGAACCACTAGGAGCTTTAACCTTCAGCAGAAGGCAACTTGTGTATCTTAATCTCTGAAAAATTGAGTGCAATTTAGTATTACAGGACTAGGCCTTTGGAGTTCAGGACAAGGAAGTGAATGGTCCCAATACACTCTGCACATGTTTAGGCTTCATTTAGACTGTTACATTCAGTTGTGAACACCACATTTTAAAAGGACATCGACATACAAAAACACATGTAGAGCAAGACTGACACGTTGCTGGGGGATCAAAAAAGGTGTTATAGGATGATGAAAGGAACTGAAGAAGTTTGCTTTGGAAAGGAAGGCTTAGAGAGGGTCTGAGCACTGTTTTCAAATATTTGAAGGGCTGTCATGTTGTAAGATGAATTAGATTTACTTGGTGCAGCTCCAAAGACCTGACTCATCACCATGGTGGTTAGAAGTTAGTTCAAGACAGATTTGAGGCTCAAGAGGAAGAACTTTCCAAAAAGTAGAGAGGATTACAAATTGACCGGAAGGCAGTGAACTCCCTGTTATTGCAAGAATTCTGACTTCACAGCCAAAGGGAGGTCTTACCAGGGTGACCCCTGGCTCTCAAAGCATATCTTCTGCCTGACTGTACTGCCTGCAAAGTGCACCGATGCTTCTTTTCCTAAGGGGCAACTCACTTATGTCCCCTTGTGACTTTCTTTACTTTGATTCTGAAGCTGATGAGAGAACTCAAGAAGCAGAAATGCAGGGCAGGCCTTCCTTTGAATGGCCTTTTTCCAATTAGTAAAATGTTTCCCTGGTGACTCGTTGACTTTCTTCTCCCACCTGATTCCCTTCATTTTGAATTCATTCTTTGGGAAAAGCGTCTAGGCATTAAATTGTTTCAGATTTTACATTATCTACCTTACAGGTCCCTTGGTATATTCAGAACCTGACATTTTCCAAAGAGCTCAGAATTCTTCATCCAAATATTTTAATGCAGCTTAAACAGAACCATGTTTCCTTCATTCAGCAAACATTTATTGCATGTTTGCATTTTAAACAGAAATGGAAATGTGTCACACCACCCTACCTCCTAGACCCTGCCCCTTTCAGTCTCTGGATTAGGGTTGGAGAGAGGGTCATGGCACAAAGACCTGACTCATCACCATGGTGGTTAGAAGTTAGTTCAAGACAGATTTGAGGCTCAAGGGTGAGATTAGGACCAAGGACACTCCGAGATGCTGCAGGCCAATGGGCAGGCACCCAGCACACTCTGCAGGGCCTAGAGCTGCTGCCATGGCAGCTCTGCCAAGGGCCAGGCTGGGCCACCCTTCCAAGCTTCATAGCCAAGGAGGTGCCATCTGCTCCCTAGAATCCACAGACATTGTGTTTTTGTGGAAATCTCTCCTCCCTCCCTGCCACCCGCCCCAGCACCTCAGCCTTCTGCAAAGCCCCAGTGGAATGCAGAAGCAGAGGTCACCTGCTTCCCTCCCCATCTCCAGCCTGGTCATGCCTGACCTGCTTCTCCAGGGAATGAATCTTGCAGCCATCTTCTACCCTGCCCCATCCTCCACAGCCCTCTCTTTTCAAGGGCCTTGGTGTGGCCTTCCCAGTGAAGCTTATCTCCTCTCATCCATCACTTCCCTTTGGACCCAGAGAAGGTGCAATCCCCTGTCCGCTCTCAGGAGACCCTGGTCTCACACATCTAATTCCATCACATCCTCAACCTCATCCCTCTTTGCTATCCTGGAAAAGAGCCACAGCAGCTTCACCGCAGCCCTTGCTGACTTTTCCCAACTGCCAGTGCACCCTTTATCACCTCCCTAACCCCCAACAGTTCTCTTCTTCCTGCATTGGATGGGCCTTGGGTTGGACTTCAATTGGAACTATGGTTAATGGTATCAGGAGCGTAGGGTTACTGGTGTCACTACTGAAATTTTCTTCTCTCTGGTTCAACCTCTGCCTGACTTCTGGCATACAGAGTGCTGTCCACTCAGGCTGAGAAGTGAGGGCGGACATGGAGGCCTGGCCATGTTTGGAGAGATGGAGGCAGATGTGGATAAAAATACAGAGCTGACTGAAATTAGAGATAAAGCCTGCCTTCCTCAATGTTTCTGCCATTGGAGTTTCTGGCCCATATGACTGATGTAACCTCACCCACTCTTGCATCATATTAATGGCAGCAATAATCATGACCATAACTATTTCTTTTTTTATTTTTAGTTTTTAATTTATTTACTGGAGACAGAGTCTTGCTTTGTTCCCCAGGCTGGGGTGCAATGGCACAGTCATAGCTCACTGTAACCTCAAACTTTTGGGCTCAAACAATCCTCCTGCCTCAGCCTTCCAAAGCTCTGGGATTAACAGTTGTGAGCCACCACCCTGGCCTATTCCTATTTTTCTTTTTCTTTTTTTTTTTGAAATGGAGTCTCGCTCTGTCGCCCAGGCTGGAGTGCAGTAGCACGATCTCGGCTCACTGCAACATCCACCTCCCTGGTTCAAGCGATCCTCCTGCCTCAGCCTCCCGAGTAGCTGAGATTACAGGCATGCACCACCAAGCCTGGCTAATTTTTGTATTTTTAGTAGAGGCGGGGTTTCGCCATGTTTGCCAGGCTGGTCTCAAACTCCTGACTTCAAGTGATCCATCCGCCTCGGCCCCCCCACCCCAAGTACTGGGATTACAGAAATGAGCCACCATGCCCGTCTGCCTATTCCTATTTTTAACACTGGTTATTGCATACCTGCTCTGGCCCAGACACTGTGCTTAGCTCTTTACATATATGATGTTAATCAATGAAACAGTTGACACATTATATAGAATTCCCTCTCCCCAGTAGAATTTTCTGTTACTTTCTCACCAATATGTTGCATCCCCTACTTCAAAATCCCAGGTCCATTCTAATTTCTTCCAAGAAACCAACCAACCCCAGTCTTTCTTTATCCCCTTGGCACTCGTGTACTTGGACAGACATTTAATTGACAATAAGAGCCTGGTGCAGTGGCTCACACCTGTAATTCCAGCACTTTGAGAGGCCGAGGTGGGCAGATCTCGAGCTCAGGAGTTCGACATGGCAAAACCCCATCTCTACAAAAAATATGAAAATCAGCTAGGCGTGGTAGCTTGAGCCTGTAGTCCCAGCTACTTGAGAGGCTGAGGTGGGAGGATCACTTAAGCTCAGGAAATCAAGGCTGTAGTGAGCCTTGATCATACCACTGTGCTCCAGCCTGAGTGACACAGTGAGACCCAGTGTCAAAAAAAAAAAAAAAGAGAGAGACAGTAGTACATGGCAATTGTCCCCATCATACCAAGCACCCCCAGGGGCCAGGATGAGGCCTCCTGCTTTCTCTAACGACACTCCACCGTGCACTATCCCCAGCATTCACCTGAGGGGCCTGAGATACAAAAGAGCTCAGCACTGCCTAAATAGCTTAGAAAAAGCTGAGCAGAAGCAGCAAACACCTCACAACCCTAGACTGTAAAACAGATCCCAGCCTTGGGGGACATCTTTTCACCCATGATGGAAGCCGGACCCAGAGAGGAGAGGAGATCTACTCCAGGCTATACAGTGAGTTAATGGCAAAATTGAGCCCAGAGTCCCGGCCATCTAGGCATTGAAAAAAGTGAAAACTGGAGAGAGAGAAAGACAAATCTCAGTGGCACTGGAGACTCTCAGGGTTCCATGGCCCAGCCCTTCAATTTCCCCTCCTGCCTGCACAGCCCTCCCCTCCCCCTCCTGCCAAGCTGCCAAAGTCTCCATTTAGCTGGAGACAGCGGGCGGATGGGTGGGCGGGCCAGCTCCCAGAGCCTAGGGTAATTGCCTATAATGAAAGCTCCCACAGCCTTTGTTCCTGGGAGCAACTGTACGGTTGAGGTTGTGCTCAGAGGTCTGTGTGCACTTGGGAGCTGGTGCCCAGAGACCTCACCCTTCCTTCCTGCTACCACAACGGGCCCAGCAAGAGACCTGTCCTCCCGGGAGTCACTGTGATTGCAGCTGAGCCTACTCCTCCTTCTTTCCTGACCTACCAGCTGCCTGGACTACGAGCAAGCCCAAAGCCTGTGTGCCCCCTGAGCTACCAGGAATCAGTGACTTCAGCTTCAGAGGGAGCTCTTCCCTGTGTATATGTACATGGCTGTACATACATGCTCATCCTGAGGGCAAGGATCCTGGCAAGACAAAGGACCCAAGGCCTGGAGTTGCTAGGGTATCCCTCTGCCCTATAAGTGATAACGTTCCTGGGAAATGGGTAGATTGTAGAATGTCAAGGGGTGACAAGCATCGGGCATCCCAGTATCCTCTGGGGCTCCCTGCCTGGCGCAGCTTTGCACAGAAGGCCTGCTGCCTGCTGGAGGGCAGGCATGTGCACATACCCATCAGGGAGGGGCTGGCCCTGAGTGGTGCAGGGCACTATCAGAGAAGAAGAACCAAGTTCTAAGAGGGTTTTCTTAGCCCCATGGAGGGGCTTAGAGACCAGGACATCTCTACCATGAGTGACTACCCTTTCTTGGTCCCACAGGTTGCAAACTGACCAGAAA
The DNA here is from genome assembly GCF_029281585.2 of Gorilla gorilla gorilla. NCBI lineage: Eukaryota > Metazoa > Chordata > Mammalia > Primates > Hominidae > Gorilla > Gorilla gorilla. The sequence continues at coordinate 55,132,753 of NC_073224.2, read as the reverse complement.
CCTGGCCCCCTCTCCCAGGGCAGCTGGCCCCTTGATGGCTATGCTGAGCCCCTCCATGAGACTGAGGAGAGCTTCTCCTGCATGGGTAAGTGATCTGGGAGAGACTTCCTCCTAGGGTCGGGAGGCCACTGTGCTAGAGCTGTCTACATGGAAGAAGAAGTGACCTAGGCTGGATGGGTCCATCTCTTGACAAGGAGACATCAACCTGTGAATTGCACTTTGAGTTTTCATCATGCTTGACTCAACCCAGGGTTGGTCCATCAAACCCAGGAGCCCTTTAGGGGCAGCATAGGGAAGTGGCCAGGGAATGCCCAGGCTATGGGAGTCACTGCATGTGTGTGTCATGTGAGAAGTCATGACACAAAGGTAACAAGCTGGGAGTGAGAGCCAGGTTCTGAGTGGTGCCCAGGTTGAAAAATGAAGGTGCTGGAATTAGGGAGGCAGGCCAGAGCCATCTGGCTTGCTGCCTGACAACACTTCCCCTTCCAGGACCACTTTTAACAGGCCACTCCCACACATGTCCCCTTCCCTGTGTCATCCTGTAGTCATGAGATATCACCTGAGGCTCAGGCATGTGAGATTCACCAGGAAGATCCCTAAATTTCAAATACAGCAATATTCCATAAGGGCAGAGACACTGACAGTCTCAGGTGCATCTTCAGGTGCTCAGTGTCTCTGAATAAATGAATGATGCAGGGATGAGTGAGTGTCTTGGGTACCATAGGTCAGGCCCTAAGTGGGTCAGATTCAAAACTCAGCAGCACTTATGGACGTGTGCTGATTTTCCTACAACATTAAAAAAGTATCTAGAGGATGGCTATGATTCACACCAGGGGTACATGAGGCTGCACACTGCAGGGAACCAGGTCAATCCTTTACTTTCCCAGACAAAGGGAAACTTGCCTCAACAAAGTAATAAATTTCCTTTTCACAAACCTGAGATTGTCCAGAGGGTTTGTCTCCCAGCTTTGTCTTGGTGCCCTGCTCCAGCGGGCCAAGCTGGGGCTTAGAACACAGCCTGACCCTGAGATCACTGGACGGGATGGTATACTGCTTGTCTTCTCTGTGCCCTGCTGGGCAGGTGGCCAGATATCCCTTCTTGGCCTGGGAGCTGGGACCTTTTGAGCCCTTTCTAGGCCTGGTCTATAGCAGTGATCTTGGAGCCACTGCAACCCTAAAAACAGAGCAGCAACACTCATTCTTCCATGACAAGCCTTGTGGAGGAGGGTTATGGGTTAAGGACTCAACATTTGCAAAGCAAGCCATCTCCTTCCACAATAAGTATACATGCAAGAGAACCAGGGCATGGCAGGGGACAAAAGGAAACCAAATTTCTCTGGCACCGAAAAGCCATCAGAATTAGAATGTGGTAACCAGGAAACTATGTGGAGCTCTATTTTTACATTTGCAGTTTTGTTAGTGTAATGGCTTCCTCATGTGGATGCCACATTGTTAGAGCCTAATCATCTCCATGCACCTAACCCAGCGCTCGTTCACGATTATTATCCGATGAGTTGATGAGAGGTCTTTTACTTTTAACGTCTGTTGCAGACTAGCATTAGGAATCCCCCAGGCTTGTCAGCTGGAAGACCACCCTCACCGGTTAGATGTGAAACTGTCTGCTAGATCACGGTTGGGTACCTTTGGGGGGACAGAGTGCCGGGGAACCTTTGGAGGAGGGTTTTACCAGAAAAGTGAGAAACACTGGCTTTCTCCAAGGCTCCTAGGGAAGAGGAGCAGGGTTCACTGCACTGCCTCTGCTCTGGTGCTAGCTAGTTGTCATGGTGACCCATCTCTGCCGAGGATACGCCGAGCTCTTTGATGGGTTGGATGGGGAGAGAGATTTCGGATTTGCCTGCCTTGTGGAAGAGACTGCGCTCTTCTGAGCTTGAAGAAAACAGAGAAGAGAGGAAGAGAGGAGGCAACTGAAGGATTTCATTTTATGCCTTGCCCTCTCACTCCCAAAGTCACTTGGGGCATGACATGACTCATTCATTCATGTATTCTTTCATTCAATCTACAAACCATCAGTGAGTGTCTGCCTTGTGCTGAACACTGTGCTTGATACTGGGGTAAAAGACAAATAAGACTTTGACCTGCCTTCAAGACGTTCACAGCCCAGGGATTCACTCCAGTGAGACTTATCTAGAGAATGTGTTGGGATCCCAGAAGCTGTGCCCAGTGACCTGCCCCTATAGGGGTTGACAAGGCAGCCAGTCAGTCCTGCCTCCCTCGCTAGGCCCCATGGCATGAGGAGGGCACTGAGCTTATTATCCCATTTATAGAAGGAGAATTGGGTGCTTTGGAGAGTACTCCATCAAATACTTATACAATTCACAGAATCCAGCGTAGTTATTTCACAGTTATTGATCATGTTATTTCCATATCAATTTGTAGATGGCTGGGGGTTTGGGGGCTTTTTTTCAAGCTCATGTATCTTCCCTTCCTGACCATGAACTCATCTTGCCCCCCCATCACCTAGCACAGTGCCTGGTGGTCAGGGTTTGGTGAAGGTATGATTTGAATGAATGAGTAAGGAATCCAATGTAAGTGGTTGTAGAGCTCTAAAATTTGTCCTCTATCAGCCTGTTTCTTCTCTACCAGCTGAGAAAGACCAACCAGTCTTTCTCTGCTCCTTTCCCAATGTGCTTCTCTCTGTCCTCCAAGCTCACTGAATGGGTTTGGGGGGTGAGTGCAGAGTCTTTGAGGGGAGCAGAAGAAGGCCAAAGAGCTTTCTTAGCCTTGTGCCACTTTCTTAATCTGCCTGGACTCTGGGCATAGAGTCCAAACAAGGCTTTCTAGTATTTATATAGCAGGAGGAGAATTTCCCATGATGACTTGCCTCCAACCTGGGGCACTGGGGATGTTCTTCATATATCCTGAAGGCCATCCACCAGCAGCTGCTCCTTCTGCCTCTGCCCTGGGGCAAGTGTGGAAATGCCCAGCCCACTGATGTTTGTACATGTGCCCTGACCCTCCCTGGCCCATCTGATTCTGTTGGTGACAGCTCAGCGCTGGTCCCATCTGCTCACTCTCCCTTTGGTTGCAGTCAGCACTGGGTAGTGTATAGACCACCATCAGATCTTAATTTGGACAGCCAAGAGAAGCCAAGGCTGACGTTACCGCGTGCCCACATGTGTGAGGCTGTGTGCAGGAGGACTGGGAAAGGTTGCCCCAAGGCTTATGCAGATTCTTTAATGACTTCCACTTTGTGGCATGTTTGAATGAGCACTAAGTGGACCCACAATGAAGGGATCTTTTTCTCATCATAGCACGTGTCATCAGGAAAAAGCCAGAGCCTCCTCCCTGCCTCCTTCTCACACGAGGGTTGATATATAGAGAGAATGGGTGGGGCAGTGTGGAGTTTGGCCTCATACTAGGGCTGTTTTGCTTTTCTTCCTCTTTCTTCTCCCTCGTTGAGCTGGCTCCATCTTTAAGCCACAGTGAAGTTTTTCATGCCTTATGGATTTGAAATAGAGCAGGGATAGAGTCTTCATTCTAAGAGAACTTGCAAAGCTAGTGTGCCTGGGGCAGGAGCAAGGAATGGTAACTACTCTCTGGGAGAGGAGTCTGTTCTGGGGGTTTCAAACCAAATCCAAGTATTCCTGGACTACAAATGACTTGCATCAAAGAACATAGGAAGTCAAAGCTCTAACAAACTTTATAGATCTCCCAAATTTGGCCTCCTTTTCAATGAGGGAGAGATGAGACTCAGAGAAGAGAAGTGACTTGCTCAGGACTGCATAGGAAGTTAGCAGGTGAACTAAACCAGGACCACTGCTTTATGACTCCTTAAACACTAAAAAGAACTAAATGGTAATAATGACTATCACTTATTGAATACCCTACTATGTGCGGGGCATAGTGCCAAGTGCTTTACATAAAGTCCTTCATGAATACCTTATACAATCCTTTGAAGGTGTTATTATTACTCTGTGTTATGCATAGGAAACTCAGGCTCAGAAGGGTTATATAAAACCTGTCTGAGGACATCCAGCTAGGAGGCTGTTGCCAGGATTCCATCCCAGGCTTGTCAAAAGGCCACACTCTTCTCTTACTCCCTGCCTTCCCAACTGCCGCCAGTACTCACTCAGTCGCACACTGTCCAAGCTCAACTCAGTCTCCCTTAGCCTCTGCCAAGCAATGAGGAAGGAAATGGGATCAGTGAGCCACAGTCCCTGCTCACATCTCCCTCAATCTGAGCAGGTCCCAGGATGCCACTGGCATCCCTGTCACTCCAAACCTATGTCATTTCATGCTGAGTTCACACCGCTGTGTTCTTTGCCCTCTGGGGACCTCCAGGCCAAGATGAGCCTTATGTCCCAGCCATCTGTGGAGAGAAGACATGCAGACAATTGACTAGAAAGTAGAAAAAGTTCAGGGGCAGATGATATTAGCCGTGTTCTCAGAGCTTGAGCAGGTTGGTGCTGTTGTCGGGCAGAGATGGCTTGGGAGTGCGAGGGTCTCTGGAGACCCTGTTGGATAAACAAAGCAGCAATCTAGGACCTGGTAGGCTTCCAGGAACTGGGACGGGAGGTCATAATAGCACTTGTAGCAGCAGCCGACACTTACCGTGGCTTACTGTGAACCAGGCATTGTTATAAGCACCTTTAATCCTTCTAACAACTGCATGAGGTTTGGAATCTAACTCCCTACTTGCCTTGTATCACAGCTTCCTCACTTGCTAGTGTGCAGCCTTGGGGAACTTATTTAGTCTCTCTGTGCCCCTGTGTCCTTGGTTGTAACCAGGGATGATAACAGTGCTTTCCTCATAGGGTTTTGTGAGAATTAAATGCATGGATATTGGTAAAGCGCTTAGAAGAATGGCTGATACATAAGAACTGCTCATTACGTGTTTGGTGTTATTTGTTATTGAGGCAAGTGATGTTATTATCACACCCACTTTGCAGATGAGGAAACTGGGATAGACAGGTTAAGTGGCTTGCCCAAGGTGGTCTAGCCAGGATTTGAACCCATGCAGCTGGTCTTCAGAGGTCATGGTCTTAACCATACGTTCCATGACCTCACTGGAGGGGAAGATGACTCAAATCTGGGAGTTCTCCCAGGGAGGCCAGGAGAAGCAGTGGGATCACGAGCCTGGCTCTGGGAGGGGCCATGAAGGAAGAGGCCAGATAAGTAAGGTCATCCAAGGTACCTGCTGGAGGGGTTTGAAATAGAAACTGTAGGAGTCTGGAAGCTATTTCTTTAGAGGAGTACAGGGGCAGGGAGGAGATTGACTTTTCAAGACAATATTTGGCTGGGAAGGGGATTTATCTCAAGGCAGTGGATTTGACCCAATGTTAGCCATTTCAGTGGAGTGGCAAGAATAGCAGAAGCTGGTCAGCTTGGAGCCTCTTTTCCCCGTGGCTACCTTGGACTCAGGCCCTCCCACTCTAAAAGGTGTGTGAGTGATTCTACGTGGTTTTTGCAACTATGAGTGCTCCACATATAGTACAAATCCCTTGCTCTCCAGATCCTGATTGTGGTCCCAGAAATCAAGAAATCTTGGCAAGACCCAGCTTCCCTGTTTCTTGCTGCACCAAGAAAACCAGGACCTCTGCATTGCCCAACTCCAGAGGAAATTCATATCCATTTGACAATTTTTGTTTTGTTTTGTTTTGTTTTTTGTTTTTTTGAGACAGAGTCTTGCTCTGTCACCCAGGCTGGAGTGCAGCGGCACGATCTCAGCTCACTGCAAGCTCCGCCTCCTGGGTTGATGCCATTCTCCTACCTAACCCTCCCAAGTAGCTGGGACTACAGACGTCCACCACCACACCTGGCTATTTTTTTTTTATTTTTTATTTTTAGTAGAGACGGGGTTTCACTGCGTTAGCCAGGATGGTCTCAATCTCCTGACCTCGCGATCCGCCTGCCTCAGCCTCCCAAAGTGCCAGGATTACAGGCGTGAGCCATTGCACCCGACCCATTTGCCGATTTTTTATAAAGCACTTACTGTGTTCCAGGTATTATTCTAGAAGCTTGGAATACATTTGTGGACAAAATAGGCAAAGACTTCTGCACTTGTGGGCCCTTTATGATGTAGCCTAGAGCTGTGCAGTGTACAACCTGTGCAGCTGTACATGATCTACATGGTGGCCCTGGAGAAGCCCCAGCTCTGGAATATGTCTCCCACCCTAAGGAGCAGGAGCAGAGCTTTGGCCTCATGACATTCCTGGGACTATAAGCAACAGCAGTCTGTGGGCCACCCCCCTTCGCCCTGAGTGCTTGAATAAATGAGGAAGGTGATAAACTTTCCCCTGTAGTTTTCCTAGAGAATTACCCCCTATACCCAATACCTACCTGTCCTGGACTTGGCAGCCTCTTAGCAGATTTTTAGAGACTCCACTCTCCAACCTGCAGCGATCTGCTTCAGCTCCTCCTAGGAAATCCTAACCCCTTGTTTAGTTCTCCATGTGTCTATGAGCCATGGAAAGGTTCTGGGAAAAAGGACACTGAAGGAGAGGTGGCCTGGTTGACAGGAATCTCTCCAGCTCAGACTGCTCCATACAGCTTTAGAGGTTGTTATCCAGGGAGCTGTGGAGCAGTTACAAGTTTCAGCTGTGGGAGGTGGAACTATTTGCTAAACTTCCAGCACTGCTGCTCCCTGCTTCTCTGGCCAGTCCAGGTAAGCCTCACCTCCAGTGCAGCTCTGAAGATCTGGCCCCTCAGATCTTTGCCCCATGCCTGGGCAAAGATTGGCCAGCCCTCCTTATAACTCTGAACTATGGTCTCCCTGGGAAGGCCCAGGGCAGACAGAGAGCCTGCAGAGGGGGCTTTATCTCAAGAAGTGCTGGCTCCATGCCAGTCTTGGCCAAGGCTGAAGTCTCCCTCCAGCACCACTGAATGGGCAGAAACTGGAACACACCGTCCCAAGCCCCCCCAAACCCCTTTGTAAGAGGATTAGGGTCCCCTGGTGAGAGACTTCCCTCCCCACTATAAGGCTGCGGGCAGGCTTACACAGAAGGAGCTCTGGAGAGAGGCAGTTGAAGAGAGTGAGGTGACACAGACACAATAGCCAGAGAGATTAAGTGCTGAGAATTACCCCAGCCACAATATTCATCCTTTAAAAGGGCGGAAGGAATGAAAAACTTGCCTTCCTGGGTGGTGGGAGTCCCATGCTTCAGAGGGAGCTGAAGATAATTAAAGGTCAGGACATAGGAAGGTTCAGCAAGTGTGGAGTCATCCACGTGAGACCAGATGAGCCCAGGGAGGAGGGGAGAGCGGAGAAATGCTCAGTTGTCCCTTCTCTCAAGAAAATCCTTCCAGGAGAAGGAAATGAGAGTGTCCTGCGGTGTGAATGACTGAGGTCAGATAAATAAGAGAACTTCCTGGCAGGAGGAAAGCTCAGCCCCAGTGGAAGTGGAAGGAGAGCAGCCTGAGGTTCATATAAACACTGGCACAGTCCAGGGGCAAAAGCTGACCTCATGAGCTCACAGCATCCTTCCTGCTGAAGAATCTGAGGTTGCATGCAGGCAGGAGGGAGCACAGAGGTGGCAAGCCCCTTGTGATGACATCAGGCCCTGTGAAAGGCAACGTTCTCATCATGGCATTGGAACTCCCACCTATCACACCAATGAATACTCTTAACATTTGCAGAGCAATTTTTATATGCCAAGTAATTGCCAGTGATTATTCTATTAAAATTCATTGAAATATGAGTCCATGGCATTCCTCTGTTAGGTTTAATATCTCATTCAAAAACCTAACAAAACTCTAATAAAGCACAGAAGTGCCAACTGAGAAAATGAGTGCAGCCACAAAATGGGAATATCTTTCTCTCTAGGGTAGTAAGAAGGCCAGGTTTCTTTAAACCATCTGTCCCAGCTGGTTCAGACTAAGATGGGTAAAAGCTTCTCATTGCTTTCACAGTTGTCTTTACTTTTTTAGAGTCAGGAATCTCTTTAAGAATTTGACTGATATTACAATATATCCCCCCAGATAAATGGACATATTCACAGTATTTGGCTTATGTTTGATGGCTGGTACTGTGGACCTCCAGAATCCAGTCTGTGAACATAGATTAAGAAGTTCTGTTCTAGGGTAGTGATGTCATCACTGTGTTGACAAGGTCACCACAGGTTTGGGCCTTGTGCTTTTCCTCATCAGGTTTTTGGGTTTGTGTGGCCCACAGTGAATTAAGAGGATTTATTACAGAGTAAGATTATCTCCAAGGTCCCTCTTAGTGTTGTGATTTAATGACCTTAAAACAACCAATTCTTCATGGACAGGTCAAATTAAACTCTAGATTTGCCCATCCCGAAGGACACATGCTCACACAAGGAGTTTGCTTGTCCCCATCCAACACATGGGCACAGCCACAGGCACACACCCTACCCTCTCCTTCCTTTGCCTGCCTAGAGTTTTCCCTCACCGGCCTGCAGTTGCCATGACAACGCATCTGGGTGGGTCATGGTCTGAGGGCGATGTACCTGGGTGGTGCAGAGTTCTGCTGAGGCCCAGTGTGCAATATCCACACCAGTGGTGTGTATGGGACAGTTGCCATGGCAACATACAGGAAAAGCACATGTGGGAAACATCTGGACTTCTTATCCTGGGCTCTTTATTAGCCTGAGGAGCACAGGGATCTGATTTTAAATGAGTACAGTTTCAGACAGAGTACCCTAGATTAGGTGTTCTTCTGCCTTTCCCTACTAGAAGCCCCTGAGCAGAGGGAGCAGAGATTCTCTAGCTCCTCCCCCCACCCAATTTCTTAGATGACCAGCTGTATATGTTCTCCTAAGGCCACATAGCAAATCAAGAAGACAACCCAGAACCCCCAAGACTTGACATTAGGGAAGTCCTCAGAAGATCCTGACTTGTTGGGACTGTCAGGTCCACTAAAAGTGGACCAAGACCCCAGGACATAGGTCATGGGGCTGAGCTATGAAGCGACTGGTGTTGCTACAGACCACCAGCTCTGTCTGAAGGATTCTCCTCTGCCACATTCTCACTCCCAGGATTCTGTGGGGCAGTCTTAATGTGACTGCAGTCCTAGATCATGCAGACTTCAGGTGCAGCAGGTGTCTGGGTTACAGGAGCTCCTCAGCAGGACAGGCAGGAGAGTCAGGGCCCTCCTTCCCATTCTTCACTCACCCTTCTAATACCCAGTCCCCATTTCTCTGCCAGGATCCCAGACTTTCCTGCTGTGGGGTTCTATATGTCTTGGAATCACATGCAGTTATTATATTAAGCAAGTCTCTAGAAATAGCTGCATGGTAATAGCATGAAGTTATGGGAAGATGTGGAACACACACAGACCTATATTCAAATTCTGATTCCACCAGCAGCCTGCTGTGTGGTCTTGGGCAAGTGTATGTCTCTGTAAAATGAAGATAATGATAGCCCCTGCTTCAAAGGCTTTTATGAAATGATGAACATTACATGTCTAAGAGGGTCCCTGGCAATAGGAGGTGCTTAGTAACTGTAAGATCCCCTGTCTTTCAGTTCAGCAAGGATCAGTGAGCCCTTACTAACTAACCTATGTAGGGCACTTAACAATTCAGCTGGCAGGAGAGGATATCTCCCTGGGATATAAGTAGGCAGAATGTGGGTACCCAGCCCCTGACTATAATCAGTGGGTAGGAAAGGCAGAGCAGTGTGCGATGGGGTAGTCAGAAGGCCTCCTGGAGGAGGTGGCTCTGAAGCTGGGCCTTGAGGGGAGAATTGGATTTGAATTCATATAACAGAAGGCATTCAGGAAAAGGGCAGAGCAAAGCAAAGGTGCAGGGGTGGGGTCAGGCCTGGAGCAGGGGCATTTAGAGGAAAGCATTAGAGGTCAAGGTTGTCAGCAGGTGAAGCCAGAGTGGGGAAGGGCTTGAGTACTGCGTGTTGGCCAGCACTGGCCTCTAAGGCAGCCAGATAGCAGAGGCCAGGGGACTGTCCTTTCCTGGGAGGCCAGCGAGGTCATCAGGTCAGAGATATGCTTCTCTGCAGGACATCATGGAGTTCTGGCTTTGAAAGAAGGAAGGTCTCAATGCTTGGAGATCTGGACCCCACTCCCCAAGGAGGGGAAGGAGAAACCCCGTGCCTTGTTGTGCACTGCCAGGGCTCCTCTGCTGAGAAACCAGTCACGAGAAATAGAAGTCCTGTGTTCTAGCCTGGGGGCTGGGACACTTGGGAGAAGCAAGTGTCCAGCCCTGAGAAGAAGCAGCCCAGCCCTGAGTCAGACCTCCCTAGCCCCCTGACTTTCTAGCTGAGAAACCCTTGGCTGAAGGAGGGGCCAGTTTTTTGGATTCCAGCCCCTATCCTCCCCTCCCAGGTCTGGAACAGGCCCTCCCAAGAGCCTTCAACCAGTTTCCACTCCCTCCAGGGCTACACAGCCCCGAGAACCCTGCCTCTGAAGGGAGAGCCTGTGCCCCATCTCCATCCCAGCTTGGGGGGCCCCGGCCTCCAGCTGGGGACATGGGCTTCAGGCTCTGGTCTTGTTTACTTGTGTGACTAGAGGTGACTTGTTTTCCTTCTAAGGGACCTCATTTCTGCCCCTGTCCTTTCACACGGTGGGCAGGCTCATCCCTGCTCTACCCTTGCCCTGTTGGTGTAGAAATTTGTGTCCAGGCAGCTGTGAGCTCCAAGGAATGTGAGTTGTAGCTTAGAATTTCTCGGCATTCCCACCCTTCTGGAAGCTCCCCCGAGACGGTTGAGCTAGAGGGCAGACCGAGGCCCATGACCTCTGGCTCCACTCCCAGCCTCTAGTTTTCTCTGCCTCATTTTCCCCAATAGACAGGAAGACAATAAATCTCTCTCTGGAGCCCACACACCTGATCTGTAGCCCAGAGGAAAAATCCCCAACCACTGAACTCAGGGAGTCTTCTGGGGCCAGAGAGGGTGAGCCGGGGACCTGCAGTGTCCACAGAAATATCTCAACTACCAATGCCCTGGAGAAGCAAAGGCAGTGGCTGGGCTAATGGACCAATCTAGGAAGTCTTCCTGGATGAGGTCCTGGAGGTGTGAGCCACTCAGAGCATCCATATTGGACCACTGTGTCTAGTGTCTCCTTTTTTTTCAGCAAGTGGGAGTGGGGGATGGGGCTGAAGTCCCAGCTGGGATTACTGCCTGGGCTGTGAGGATACCTTGCCCACTTTTCCCCCTGTCTCCCAGAGGTGTGGTGAAACTATCCCCATGCCTCTGGACAGAGCAGAGATTTAGGGGCAGAAGAGGGTCTCAGCCCTGAATGCCCCAAGGTCATTCCTCTGAAGAACTGGAGCTTCCTTCAAAGGAGCAAGGCAAGGGTCTACTGGCCTCACTCTGGCCCAGGGCTTCAGGGAAGGGAGAAAAGATGCTGCTGGGCCACCATCCCAGAAGCTTGGCTTCCATTCCACACACCAGCTGCACTGTGTCTTGCCACGGGGTATTAAGAGGTCACTGCTGTTTACAATTCCCTACACATCTGTTCCAAGTCACGCATTCATTCATTTAATCAATCGTCATTCACCAAATATTTTTGAGAGCCCACTATGTGCACAGAGCTGGGATGGGTTTTGAGAAAAAGTTCAACTGAAGATGAATCCTTGGGAAACACCAATGGGTGAATGACGAATGAAGCCCTGAACATTAGGAAATGATTAAAGTGGCTGCAGTGAACTGCGTGGGGAGAGTCAGGGAAGGCGGCCTAGAGGAGGCGGATTTGGCCTCAAGCGGGGCTGGGGAGAAGAGAGGACTCTAATTCTACCTCCAAAACCAGCTCCTTCTGAAGCCTTCCCATTTTGCTTGATGGCAACTCTAATCTTAGAGCTGTCCAGGCCCAAATCCTTGGGGGACATTCTTGGTTCCTCTCTTTCCCACACACCCACATTTGGCCAATAGCAAATTCTAACAGCTTCAAAATATATGCAGAGCCTGACTACTTCTCACTACCACCACAGTCACCGCCCAGTTCCAAGCCACGATCATCTCTCACTTGGGTGACTGCAACTGCTTCTGCCCTTGAGCCCAGCAATTTGCTCCCCAAATAGCAGCCAAAGTGGCCTTTTCAAGAGGGAAGCCAGGTCATGTCACTCTCTGCTCCCAGCCTACCAAGGCTCCCATCTCACTGGAAGTAAAGCTTCGGGTTGCTTAAGAAGTCCCATGTTTTGGGTGCTCAAAAAGTGCCTGCTGATAGCTGGAATGACATGAGGGAATGACATGGTGGAGAAAAGGACAAAAAGAAGTGGGGAACAATGGCTAGAGGGCTTTCCACAAAGGCAGGGGTGTTGGCATCTGCTAGGCAGGTGATGAGGAGACCTTATGGTCGGCATCTAAGCAGAGAAAACGTATAGAAAATGCTTGTCACTGAGTTGGGCAGTGACAACTCCATGCTGGTCCAGAGTGAGCGGGCTAGGCTTGAAGAGCCATGTGGCTGGGTTCCCAGCCCTTGCTCTCCAGATCCTGACTATGGTCCTAGAAATCAAGAAAAACCTCCCCTGCTCTGCCCTTAACCCTGGAGGAAGCCAAGTATGGGCTCATGTGCCCCCTTCTCCCTCCTGCAAATCTCCCCTTCTCCCAAGGTCACCTTCCTTCATTCCTTCCCTCCCTCCTTTCTTTCTTTCTCTTTCTTTTTCTTCCCTTCCTTCCTTTCGCTCTCTCTTTTTCTCTTTCTTCCCTTTATTCCCTTCCTTCCCTCTCTTTCTTTCTCTTCCTTCCTTCCTCCTTCCTTCCCTTCCTTCTCTTCCTTCCCTTTTCTTTCTTTCCTTACTTCCTCCCTCCCTCCCTCCCTCCTTCCTTCCTTTCGTCTCTTTCTTTCTTCCCTTTCTTCTCTCTTTCTTTCTTTCCTTCTTTTTCTTTCTCTCTCCCCTTCCTTCCTTCCTTCCTTCCCTCCTTTCTTCCTTTCTTCCTTTCTTTCTCGGAGTCTTGGTCTGTCGCCCAGGCTGGAGTGCAGTGGCGCGATCTCGGCTCACTGCAGGCTCCGCCTCCCGGGTTCACGCCATTCTCCTGCCTCAGCCTCCCAAGTAGCTGGGACTACAGGCGCCCGCCACACCACACCCAGCTAATTTTTTGTTTGTTTGTTTGTTTGTTTGTTTTAGTAGAGGCGGGGTTTCACCGTGTTAGCCAGAATGGTCTCAATCTCCTGACCTCGTGATTCACCCACCTCAGCCTCCCAAAGTGCTGGGATTACAGGTGTGAGCCACCGCGCCCGGCCTTTCTTTCTTTCTTTCTTTCTTTCTTTCTTTCTTTCTTTCTTTCTTTCTTTCTTTCTTTCTTTCTTTCTTTCTTTCCTTTCTTCCTTCCTTTCTTCCTTCCTCTTTCTTCCCTTCCTTCCCTCTTTCTTTCTTCCTTCCTCCCTTCCTTCCACCTTCCTTCCCTTCCCTTTTCCTTCCTTCCTTCCTTCCTCCCTCGCTCCTTCCTTCCCTTCCTTCCCTCCCTCTCTTTCTTCCCTTTCTTCTTTCTCTTTCTTTCTTTCTTCCCTTCCTTCCCTTCCTTCCTTTCTTCCCTCCCTCCCTCCCTCCTTCTTTTCTTTTCTTTCTCGGAGTCTTGGTCTGTCGCCCAAGCTGGAGTGCAGTGGCGCCATCTCGGCTCACTGCAGGCTCCACCTCCCGGATTCACACCATTCTCCTGCCTCAGCCTCCCAAGTAGCTGGGACTACAGGCGCCCGCCACCACGCCTAGCTAATTTTTTGTTTGTTTGTTTGTTTGTTTTAGTAGAGAAGGGGTTTCACCGTGTTAGCCAGGATGGTTTCAATCTCCTGACCTCGTGATCCGCCTGCCTCGGCCTCCCAAAGTGCTGGGATTACAGGTGTGAGCCACCGTGCCTGGCCTCTTTCTCTCTCTTTCTTTCTTTCTTTCTCTTTCTTTCTTTTTCTTTCTTCCTTCCTTCCTTCCCTTCCTTCCTTCCTCTCTCTCTTTCTTCCCTTTCTTCCCTTCCTTCTCTTTCTTCCTTCCTTCCTCCTTCCTTCCCTTCCTTCTCTTCCTTCCCTTCCCTTTTCTTTCTTTCTTTCCTTCCTTCCTCCCTCCTTCCTTCCCTCCCTCTCTTTCTTTCTTTCTTTCTTTCTTCCCTTCCTTCTCTTTCTTTTTCTTTCTTTCTTCCCTTCTCTCTCTTCTTTCTTTCTTTTTCTTTCTTTCTTTCTCCTCTCCCTTCCCTTCCCTTCCCTTCCCTCCTTCCTTCTTTCTCTTTTTTTTCTTTTTTTTTGAGACAGGGTCTCACTCTGTGGCACAGTAGTGCAACCTCAGCTCAGCGCAACCTCCGCCTCCCAGGCTTAAGTGATTCTCCTCCCAAGTAGCTGGAATTACAGGCATGTGCCACTATCGCCCAGCTAATTTTTGTATTTTTAATAGGGACAGGGTTCCACCATGTTGGCCAGGCTAGTCTCGAACTCCTGACCTCAAATGATCCACCTGCCTCAGCCTCCCAAAGTGCTGGGATTACAGGCATGAGCCACCAAGCCAGGCCCCAAGGTCACCTTTCAAGGTCAATGAGCTGCGGACAGCCTTCCCACCCTCTCCTCTCTTTGGTTCTCCCTGACCCCCAGTTCTCCTAACACAGTCCCAACTGACAGATTCCCCAGACCCCCCACAGACACCTGGGTTACATCCGTTTCTAATCACAGGGGTGTGAGAATGTGAAATCACACAGCATGCGTCTCCTTGGCTGTATGCCTACATCTTCATTCCTCAAATTGCTTTAAGTTATCTGTCAACAGATGTGGTCAAATCACTCATCCTATCACCATTCCAGAAACTACCAATGACTTTGGAAAGAGAGGAGTGGGGTGATGAGCTGGTCTTTTGGTGTGCTGAGGATTGGGGACTTTCATGTTCCAAACCAGCCTCTTTCTGCACCTCCCCTTTAGAAACTTGGTTACTGACATCACCAGCACCCACTGCCTGCCCAGCCAGGCCTCTCCCTCTTCACATAACCTCTTCATTGATCATTGATGGTAGAATCTCTCTTCAGAGGACAATTTGAAGCGTGTCATTCTAGAGAAGGGGTAAATGGCCGAGTGGGAGGGGCTCAGGGCTGGGTTTGGAGATAATGTGACAGGGCAGGTCCTTCTCTTTTTAGGAATCACTCGAGGAACCATTCTGCACATACTGGTTTTATCGACTGATGCTGGAATGGCTGTTGCCACGGCAGCAGAGTGCTCCCACTGCAGTAGAGGATAGTGAGAAACTCATGGAATGTGAAAAGAATCAAAAAAGAGCCAGATAGAGGCAGAGGTCACATTAGGGAGTGTCAGAAACTTCCTGGATGCCAAGATGGCTATTTAAAGGGACCACCACCTGGCCATAGCAAGACCCTTTAAAGAATGACAGTGCACAGAGACTGGCACTCAAGGGGATTGGCACTGAATTAACCCATGAGATGTGCATAGAAGGTGTCTTCCATTTTATAAACTGACAGGTGACATTTCGTACAGGACAGAGTGTGGAGCACTAGGTTTAGGTGGTAGGGAGGAGGCTTCTCTTATTGACAACACTTTTTTCTCTTCTCAAAAGAAGCAGAATTTCAGGAGCCATTTATTGAAGGAAGGGAAAGGACTTGGGATTTGGGGAATAGGATATCCCATGAGAGCATGAGACAACGTACAGAGGAACAAAGAGGAATAAAGACGGGGGAAGGGACCAGGCCAAAACACCAGATCAAATGAGACAGCAAGATAACCAGGAAGGAAGGAAGGAAGATCTGGCCCTGGGGAGGGGGCATAAGGTGACAAGCAAATGCAAGTGGACAGAGCAACAAATGGAATCATGTTTTGCAGCAGTTCTAAAGAATTTGAGAGCCCATTACTGGGTATATACCCAAAGGATTATAAATCATGCTGCTATAAAGACACATGCACACGTATGTTTATAGCGGCACTATTCACAATAGCAAAGACTTGGAACCAACCCAAATGTCCAACAACAATAGACTGGATTAAGAAAATGTGGCACATATACACCATGGAATACTATGCAGCCATAAAAAATGATGAGTTCATGTCCTTTGTAGGGACATGGATGAAACTGGAAACCATCATTCTCAGCAAACTATCGCAAGGACAAAAAACCAAACACCGCATGTTCTCACTCACAGGTGGGAATTGAACAATGAGAACACATGGACACAGGAAGGGGAACATCACACACTGGGGACTGTTGTGGGGTGGGGGGAGGGGGGAGGGATAGCATTAGGAGATATACCTAATGCTAAATGACCAGTTAATGGGTGCAGCACACCAACATGGCACATGTATACATATGTAACAAACCTGCACGTTGTGCACATGTACCCTAAAACTTAAAGTATAATAATAATAAAATAAAAGAATTTGAGAGGGACTAACCTACAGACATGGGTGTCAGAGATGAGGGACCAAATTAAACCACAGGAGAGGGCATCAGGTTTTGCTCACAGCAGAATACACTGGGTGGAATGTGTCACAGTGAAAATATACACAGTGAAAATAAGCTTTCTCAGCCAGGATGGTAGCCAGTGAATTTCCCTTTGTCTGCTAAGGAGAAGATGAATTTACATGCAGAAAGAGGATATAGAGACAGCAAGTAAGAACAACTGTAACCTGGTAAGTCAGAGAATGGGTGTTGTCGGATTCTCAAATTGCTATTTTTAGGAAAGGTGTGGTTCTCATGTGATTGAATTAGGGGCATCTTGTATAAATTAGAGAATGACCAATGAGTAAGGATGAGGATTGTAGAAGTGATGGCTTGTGACTTCATTACAAGTACCCTGAAGGATGGGGTAGGAAGAGCATGGTCATGTTTACTCAAAGATTTGGCACCAAAGATGGGGCTTGATCCCTTGCTTGAGCTGGGACCTCATGTTTGGACATAAGCATGGGTACTTCGTGTGTGCCCAGAAAAGAAAGTCCCATGATTGGCCTCATCCTTTGGGCACTCTCTGTGCCTTGGCCAAGTTCCGGCATGATACCACTCACATTCCTTTAACCAGTTCTTCACTGCTTATCATTTCCTATCTGGAACCACGAACCTTAGTTCCACCCCTGAGATTCCTTATGCTAGACATAAGCCTCTGAAGCCAATCTGCATTGTGCATTGCAGATGGTACAGAATCCTCTTGTAAACCTTTGTACCAACTCTTGTCCTCCACTCCTCTTGTTATTCTTATAATTGGAATATATACACCCATGTCTGTCTACCTGAGATGAATGTGTTGATGTGTGTGACATTGCTTTTTTCACAAGGACAGGATTATTATTTTCCCAAGTCTTGTATTGTCTACCTTGTATTCCCTGCCAGACAGGAAATACAAGAGTCCAGAGTTCCTCGAGGACAGAATCGCCACCTTTTTTCTGTGTCTCCAAGACAGCCCAGAGTCCATGCTTCTTACCAAACACTTCTCTGCTTGAGAACTCTATATTCTCAGTGCCACTTATCCTTTCTGCTATGATCCCTGTCACGGCAGATTTTATGGCATCTCAATCTGGAAGGCAGAGAGTCCTGAGATAACACCAGAACCCAAGAGTCATGCAGGGTACAAACCCAGCGTACAGTGCTCAGGCCTCCAAATCCATTTAACCAACAGAGCTGCAACACCTGCTCCATGCAAGGTGCTGGGTGACACAGTTCTACACCCGGAGAGATCCTGCACTGGCGGGGGAGACAGATAGAGACACAAATACATTTCACACCAGGCAGCAGGTGATGATTAGTGTTAGGAGAGTGTGTGAACCATGAGACTCACACACAGAGTTCTTCAGATTCTAGGAGAAAGGGAGGAAAGGAGCTAGAGAGATGGAGGTTGGGTTTGGGGTGGGAAGATAATCTGATGGTTAGACATTCTGGCAAAAAGTTCTTAGGGCTTTATAATCCCTAGAGTGTGGCTCCACCTGGGCCTGCCCCTCCTGGAGCAAGCTTTGCTTTCAGAGAATTCCCCTCCACTTTCTCCTGAGAGCCTTTTGCTCAGGCAACCTGGCCGTGACTTGGGAGGCCATTTGAGGATGGGCAGTGTCCCCTCTACTGAGGTACAGTCCTAGGCAAACTGCAGACTACTCCATCTGGCTCTTGTTCCCCCTCCACCTCATCCCTGTCCCCTGGGTCCAGTTAGGAGGAAAGGAAGAAGGGCTTGGGAAACATCTTTTAAAAGCACTCTGCTGCTCTGCTGTAACTCTGGCAGGCAAGGGACCCAGTGCAAAGCCTCCTCTTGATTCCCTAGGTTTGACACAGGCCTTTACAGTTCCAAAGCCCTTCTACCTGTGAAGCTGGTATTATAACCATTATAAAAGAAAACAGAACCAGAGGGGTTCAATGACTTTGACAAGGTCACGTTGTTAATTGGAATAGAAACCCAGTTGCCTGATCTCAAGAGTTACTCCTTCCCCTACAAAGCCCTCAGCCCCCTCCCCAGTCAACCCTAGGCCCCTTCTCTCCAAGCCACCCGTGTCCTACCCCCATCCCCTACCTCCTGGGCTCAGGAGGGCAACCTTGAGCCTCAGACACTGAAGTAGGGTGGGACTGGGAGTTTCCTGGGGGAAAACCAAAGACGGTTTGGGGTTGGGGGAGGGGAACGAGCACCCTGGACACCATTCCTCCACCCCTCTCCCGACATCTCTCTCAGGCCCACGGGCCCACTTTCCCTCCCGCATTCTGAGCCGCCCTCCCTCCGTCTCTTTTACCTGCACCTCCACACCTCCTCAACAGATCTTTATCCTGGACACGGCAGGGGGTCCCCGTGCCCTCCGAGAATCCAAGAACCCGCCCCGCTTCTACGCGGAAAGCTGGGAGAAAAACTGGTCCGATCCTTTATTTCCCCCCTACCCCCCACTCATCCGCCCCTGGAGCTCCGCTCGCAGATACCTCCCCCTCCCGAGCCAGAAATAGACACACTCTCTCTCCCCCACCTCCCTCCCCGTGCGCACACTCGCTCCCCTCCTCCTGTTTGCTCCCCGCCTTCCCCTTCCCTCCTTCCTCTGCTCGGAGCTGCAGCCTGCAGCCTCGACTCGGGCTGGCTGGCTGGCTGAGTGCGGCCGGGGCGCTGCCCGGCAGTGCGGTGTCCACGGGACTGACAGGCAGGCAGGCCGCGGGCTGGGATCCGGACACCAAAGCACCGCTGGGCGCCGGAGGAGCCGCGGGGCTTCCATCCTTCCTTTGACTGATTTTTAAATTTTAATTTGTATTTTCCCCGCCGCCCCGCCCCTTTTCCTCCGACCCCGCCCTATCGCTCCCCGGCTTCCCTGCTCTTTCCTTTTTCCTGGCTTCCTTCCTCGCGTTTCTTTCCCCTGCGCCCTCGGCTTGCCTCCCTCCCTCCTCCCTCGCTCCCTCCCCCTTCTCTCCCCTTCTTCCTCGGTTTCTTCCGTCCTCTCTCTCCCCCTCCTCCTCCCCCGC
The DNA here is from genome assembly GCF_029281585.2 of Gorilla gorilla gorilla. Lineage (NCBI taxonomy): Eukaryota > Metazoa > Chordata > Mammalia > Primates > Hominidae > Gorilla > Gorilla gorilla. The sequence goes on along the minus strand of NC_073224.2, from coordinate 55,113,500 downwards.
CTCCTCCTCCTGCGCTCCCGCCCCCTGCCCCCTCCCCCCGTGCCTGCAGACGCGCGGATCGTCCATGCGCTCCTCGCGGGCAGAATGCTGGGCAGCAGCGTCAAGAGCGTGCAGCCCGAGGTGGAGCTGAGCAGCGGCGGCGGCGACGAGGGCGCGGACGAACCGCGGGGCGCCGGCAGGAAGGCGGCGGCGGCGGACGGCAGAGGCATGCTGCCCAAGCGCGCCAAGGCGCCCGGCGGCGGCGGCGGCATGGCCAAGGCCAGCGCGGCTGAGCTGAAGGTCTTCAAGTCCGGCAGCGTGGACAGCCGTGTCCCCGGCGGGCCGCCCGCCTCCAACCTGCGCAAGCAGAAGTCACTCACCAACCTCTCTTTTCTCACGGACTCCGAGAAAAAGCTACAGCTTTATGAGCCCGAATGGAGCGACGATATGGCCAAGGCGCCCAAAGGCTTAGGCAAGGTGGGGTCCAAGGGCCGTGAAGCTCCGCTGATGTCCAAGACGCTGTCCAAGTCGGAGCACTCGCTCTTCCAGGCCAAGGGCAGCCCGGCGGGCGGCGCCAAGACCCCCCTGGCTCCGCTCGCGCCCAGCCTGGGAAAGCCGAGCCGGATCCCTCGAGGACCCTATGCGGAGGTCAAGCCGCTCAGCAAGGCGCCTGAAGCGGCCGTGAGCGAAGATGGCAAATCGGACGACGAGCTGCTCTCCAGCAAGGCCAAGGCGCAAAAGAGCTCTGGGCCCGTCCCCTCCGCCAAGGGCCAGGAGGAGCGCGCCTTCCTCAAGGTGGACCCCGAGCTGGTGGTGACCGTGCTGGGAGACCTGGAGCAGCTGCTCTTCAGCCAGATGCTGGGTAAGTCCTGCCGCCCCGCCCCGCCCCGCCCCTGGCTTTCTCCTAACCAGCTGCTGGGGAAGGTGTGGGGAAAGCGAAGCCCCCTCACCTTGCGCCTTCCCGGAGGGCCCTCCTGTTCACGATCAGGCTGTGATGGGCATTGCGCCCAGATGTGCTGAGCTGGCCCACCTCCAGATGCGCATGGCTCAAGTGTACCTTCTTAAAGACATTACAGGCGGGAACCCGGGCTCGACTCTGGCCTGCCCGAGGTGAGGCTGGACAATGGGGTGGGGGGTGGGGAGGGGGTTACAGGCTCTCAGAAATAGAGCCAGAATCCCAATATGGCAAAACCTGGGACTGGTGGAAACCTCCGTTGTGGTGTGGCCTGCGCTTGACAGGAGCATCCCGCATTGCAAGGGGAGCGTCCAGCGAGAGCCCGGATCTAGAGGACAGATGTGGGAGAGCAGATGTGAGGGCTGATTGGCCCCGGAACACAGCTGAGGCTCCACTTCCTCTGTGGATCCCGAGTGGGAGCGCAAGTCGGATTTCCCCGCGGTGTGAGGATTCTGGCTAAGAGAAGCGTCTAGGGCCGGGGGCGGGCGGGCTGCCAGCTGCTCGCATCTGGGCGCATGTCCTATACCTCAGCCCCGGCTCTGGCCCCAACCCCTACACCCGCAGGTCTTTTAGGGCATGTGGAAAGCTCTGGGTGTTAGCGCCGAGACTCCTGTTTGACCGGGAAGCCTTTGCCCTGTGGCTAATGGAAGCCGAGCAGGCGGGAAGGGAGGAACAAAGCTTGCTCGAGTGGAGGAAGCGCGCAGAGCTGTTCCATTGTTCTCCGTGCCTGAAGAGTCTATGCAAAAAAACCCGAAGCGGGCCCCGGAACTGCTCTTTCTCTCCCCGGAGAGCCCCTGCCCTCAGAGAGGAATAGATCTGGGGTGTGCCGGACGCCAGGCGGCCATGCCTTGGGAACTGGCACGGGCCCTGTTGGGGCCACGGAACAAGGACGGTGGGGCCTGGTTCCCAGGCGAGCTGCTTTGGCTGCGCGGACTTGTTGCGGTGGCTGGGATGTGGGTCCTCTGGCGCCGAGGGACCCGAGCTTCCTGGGTATCCGGCAGGCTACCCGCCCGCTGGGGGCTGGGAAGGGGCGTGCCAATGCGCGTGTGAAGGGGCGGGGCCGAGTGACGGGCTTGGCGGGTGGGGAACATGCAAGAGCTCGCCGGGCGGCCCTGGAGAATGCGAAGCCGGAGGAGACCGGTTCGGCCTGCTGCAGTCTTCCTATGAACCCTCGACTCCTGTGTGGGCTAGGATGAGGGTCCTCTGACAGGGGCAAGGATTTGGGCCTTTGGAGAACCGATCCTTACGCAGGAGGCCGCAAATGGGCTTTGCAGAGGCAATCAGGAGACTGGACAAGGGCAAAAGAAGAGCAGTCTTTTCCCTTGGGAGCCCCTCCTGAAGGTGGGGATGGCTGGGTGGGTGCAGAAGCTGACCAGGCAGCCCCACTCTGCAAAGGGAATATGCCACCCGGTCCTCGGTGTGGGGCTGAGCCTGTCAAAGGCCCTGCCTCAGTGAATGGGGCAAGAGAGACAATAAGGGAAAAAATTAATAAATTTTTGGCAGGCACCAAGGAGGGATATGGACAAAATGCAACTGGCCCATGTGATAGAGAGCCCTGCTGAGGGACTGAAAGCAGGGTGAGAGAGGAAGGGACCGTGTGTGTGTGTGTGTGTGTGTGTCAGACTGAGAGAGGGACTTGGCGAGGGAGGGCAAGGGAGTATCGGGGCACAGAATAGCAGAAGGCACAGAACCCTTTTCAAGGTCAAGGCTTTACTTGTTGGGGATGACTTAGCTGGTCTGGGTCCTCTCCAGACCTGGATGCCCTCACACTGTCCCAGAAGCTGACTGCCCATTGAAGCCCTCTTAGTTGCTCCTCAAGAGGAGCCAAACAGTTCTGAGCTGGCTAGGGAGATGGGAGGAGGGGCAGGAGTGGGGAGGAGGGCAGGTGCAGGGAGGGTGAGAGAGGAGGAGAAGCTGAGCTGTGGTCCCTTATTCCTGCTTAGCAGTTGTCACTTCTCAAAGCACACTGACACTTTCAGCAACCTCGGAAGTGAGGAGAGAACACCTCCACTTCCCAGTTGGGGAAATGCAGAGTCAAAAGCATTGAGGGCCTTAAAGGCATCTATGAGTTCATGGTGGAAGGGAGATTCTGCATTGATCTCCTGAGGCCTAAGTCGTAGCTCCTCCTAGGAGACCTGATTGAGAGAGGAAGAGTCAGCAGGCAGAGGGACCTGCCCAAGGCTGTGTCTACTGGGCATGGGCCACCAGAGCTGCCTCAATGACCCTACAGAGGGCTGAGGGGCTTAGCTCTCTGGGGTGGGGAGAGAAGGGTGGAAACTCCCAAACCTGCCTGTCTCCAGCTGAGAGGACCCAAAGTTGGGGGGTGGGGAGTTGGTTCAGGCTGTAGCAAGGCAGAGCCTGGTGTCAAACAGTGGTAGGGAGGAAAGGAGGGGAGCTGGTGACCTCCAAACTAAGCTTTTCCCTGTGTGAAGGGCGGAGGGTAGACTGCCTGGGGGAGGGGTAGAGGGAGAGGAACTACAGAGGGAATTCGTCTTCCAGAGCCAATGAAGGTGATGTTCAGGTATCAGACAGGCCCTCAGTGTACAGCAGGATGGCCTCTGGGGAGAAGAATGGTGCCTTGATGTTTCAGGATTGTGATTGAAGACACTGGGCATTTGTCCCCACCTCAGTGGGGCTCAGTGTCCAGTTATGTTCACTCCATAGTACCATCCTAGATCCAAGAGGCTGCCAAGAATCAATTTCTGAGGCGGAGAGAGGGGGTGGGAGTGAGGCAGCTTCAAGTCAGAGCCTTTCTGTAATAAGAGGGAAGGACTGAAACCTGATCATCCCCTTCCCAGAAATCAGCTGGGGTCCCAGATGGTCTAGGCAGGCTCCCTGTCCCTTCGCTAACCTTGGAAGCTGCCAAATAACTAGGGCCCCACTGGGGAACCCTAGAAACTTGGAAGACTGAGGAGTGAGTACCAAGGGCAAATGGGCTAATTCCAGGAATTAGATGCCTCTGGACCCTGGCCCGATACTCACATCAGGCAGTTTGGCTCCGGAAGAAAGGCCACCAGGCCCTTGGCCTGGGTCTGGGGGCTAAGCTGGAGGCTGCATTCCTGAGTTCTCTGCGTAGAAGTCCTAAGCTCTGTGACCCCCTCTGGGACTCAGTTTCCTCATTTGTGAATGGAAGAGACCCTCCCATGGCTCATCCTTACCCCCTAGAGATGGGAAGGGGGTGTAGATTAAGGTGATCAGACCTGGAAAATGTTCCAAGAGGCTTAAAGAGAGCCTGTATTAATACAGAGCAATAAAATACAGATGCACCTCAATTTATGATGGGGTTATGTCCCGTTAAGCCCATTGTAAGTTGAAAATATTGTAAGTCAAAAATGCATTGAATACACCTCACGTATCGAACGTCATAGCTCAGCCTAGCCGACCTTAAACGTGCTCAGAACACTTATATTCGCCTACAGTTAAGCAAAATCATCTAATATAAAGCCTATTTCATAATAAAGTTGCATATTTCATGGAATTTATTGAATACTATACTAAAAGTGAAAAACAGAATGGTTGTATGGGTACTAGAAATATAGTTTCTACCAAATGTATTACTTTCATATGATCATAATGCCAAAAAAGCAGAAGCCGAACAATCACAAGTCGGGGACTGTCTGTTCTATAGTAACACCCCAAATCTTCCTACATCATCTTCCCTGGACCTGAGGATCTCAAAGCAAAACCAGTCTTTTGACACTCCAGGTGTTCATGTTCCTTCCTTCTGTCCTCCAGGAAAAGGGGGCAAGGTGAGACAGCTAAGACTGCCCAAGGTCAGGGAGTAAAAGAACCCAGGAACCTGGACTTCCTAGTCCCTCTTCATCTCAAAGGTGTCTGGACCCACACAAGGGGTTGTCATGACAACAGTTAGGCCTTCTGAAGTGCAGGCCAAGTAGAAATGAGGAAGAAAGGCAGGAAGCTATTCATTTCTAAGCCAGTTGATTGATGTGAATTTTTTTGGGGGGAGGGGCAGTGCAAGGGGGTCGCTCCAGTGAATGTGCTCTGGGATACTTTGAGTAGCAGGAGAAAGAAATGTGTTCACAAATACTTCATTTTCCTTTTTATTCAGTGCATTGTGGGGCTGGGGTGGGTAGAGAATTCTCCAAAGAACTGCCACCCAGAACAGATAGGTGATATGTGGAAACTTATCCAGCACCCTCAGATTCCCTGAGGCCTAGCAGGAGAGTGAGGACAAAGCTCACTCCTGCCCTTCCTCTGGGCAGCAGCAGTAGTGATGGAGGATGCTTGTGGAATCACAGGCAGGAGGAAGGGCTGTGGCAAGGTGCAGCAGCCTGCAGGTTTGTGTGTATGTGTGTAGAGAAGGCACTGGCACAAAACCTTGGAGCTGTGAGGGCTCCTGCCTTCCTCCAGGTTGGTACCAAGAATATTGCTTTTCTCACCATGTCCAGAAAGTTTTCTTCCAAGGCTAGGCTTGGGCCCTCACCCAGGTCATGTTCCTCTCCTTTGGGCATTGCCTTGTTCTGACTGCTGCAGTCAAAGCTGTCGGCTTTGACTCACAGCCCATGGCTCTGCCTCTGAGAGTAACGCATGGATGAATAAGTAGGTCCTAGGGGCAGTTCCTCTGCCCTGGGGAGAAGGTACAGATGGAGGAGAAGTACCCAGAGCTACTCTGGCTCCCTGAACCTTAAGCCAACCCAGGGAGATACCCTTTACCATCCATCACTGATGGCTCTAACCCCAGGCCACAGGCCCCTTCTAGACCTGGATTGAATGGGTAGCAGGACCAAGTCACCTGGAGTCCTGGGATGTTTCCTGACACTTTCTTCTTGTTTCACCCCTTCCTACTTTCTCTGCCCAATTTGATACTGTGGCTGCAAATGCCCACCCCCTACCGCCCACCCCCTACCACCCACCCCCATCACAAGCTGCCAACACCAGATCCTTCCCCTTCTGCTGACCTCCAATCTTGCCTTTCTCTGCAGCTATCCTTCCACACACATATACCGCACCTCACAGCCTCTGACCGTGAGGGTGAAGGTGCAGGCTGCTCCATGTGGTGCAAGGGAGAGCCAGTGCTGTATTGAGCAGGCTGAGCAGAGCCCTCAGGGTCCATAACTGCAGCTTAGCCCCCTCTGCAGCACACTGCAGTGTCTTCCTGGATAGCCAAGTCCCTTTCTCTCTGCAGAGCTCTCCACCTCCCTCACCCTTCCCTGAGATTTCATAGAATCCTAGAATGGAAATTGTCTAGTTGAGCCACTGCCTCAAGCCAAAATTAATCCCACTATAGCATCATAGGCAGGTGGGTGTTCTGTTTACACTCTCCTAGTGACAGAGGGCTCACTACCTTATTTTCCAGGAAAGCACTCATTATTAGATAGATATTCTGTTGAGCTTTGATTCTGTCTTCTGAGAATTTCTACCCGTGGGTCTGAATTTGCTCTCTGGATGCTTACAGATGAAGCTAGCCTGCCTTTCCCAGGATCCCCTTTCTTATATTTGGGGTCAGACACCTATCTATGCTCCATTCGTCTTTTCTGCTTTTGCCTTTTCCTTCCATTTTTCTTCCATTTCTCTTCTTTTGGAACAAGACCTGATAGGAGATGTCTGACCTGTTCACCCTGACTCACGGGCCCAGTGGAGTCCAGCTCTCCACCTGGACCCCACTGTCTGCATCTCAGAGTGGCTCCCTGCCGGGGACCCATAGCACCTGGCTGGTCTTTCTCCTGGCCCAACCAGGAAGCTCTCCTCCCCAAAGCCCAAAGCCCAGAGCCTTCTCCCTCTGCCTGGAAAGCCTGAGCCAGCCAACAAGGGGAAATGGACGCCACATGTTTCTCATTTGCGCTGGCTGACCTCCCCCAACACCCTGTTTGGATTACCCAGATGCGTTTGATGTCCCGGAGCCTGCGGCCTTTTCTCTCATGCATGGGAAGGGCCGGGTGGGGAGGTAGGGGGGGCCAGGCCCAGCTCACTGGCCCTGCGTGGGCAGGTTCCCTCCTATAGGAGGCAGACATCATCTCCCACACCTTCCCCCACACTGCTGCTTCTGGGGACTAGGCCTCCTGAAGGAAGCAGGACACCAGCGCCTTCAGGGTTCAGCTCCCCCTTGTTCAATGAAGGCAGGTCTTTGCTTCCTTCTGACCCACAGAGATCAGGGGCAGACTGGGAAGATGCCCCAGGAACTGTTTTGATCTCCCATCTGGAGGCTGAGGGAGAAGCAGAGTTGCACTAAAGGTGTGTCTGGCATGGCTGTCCAGTGTGGGCACAGCAGCGTGTGCCTGGGATAAGCAGGGTGACCCGCTTTTCACCACGGTGCTTTGCACCTTCTGTAAGCACCTTTTTTTTTCTCAGACTTGATGCTTTTGGAATGTGGAGGGGTGTGTTGCGTAGGTGGGA